>NC_058523.1:229127517-229433293 GCF_904849725.1 Hordeum vulgare subsp. vulgare | reverse complement strand
GCAATTTCAGAGGCGAAATATATGTCGACAATTGTAGTCTCTCTATTATATGATTCTCCTGATTCTGTATAGTTTATGGAAACTTCTTTTATACCTTCAGACTCTATGTGATTTCCCACAACAATAGAATCATGGTGTTCCGATGTCCCAGCTATTATGTTTTTATGCGCATTTATGCTAGGTTCAAGATGTTGAGCATCTGGTTGGTGTCCTTCAACTTGAGATTGAATTGCATTTACTGGTAGAGGATTTGATTTCCTCTGTTTCCGCGGAGGCTTTTGAGAAGCTATATTCCGACTAACCAGATTTCTCCCCCTCTTATTCTCATTTGGGGTTTGAGTGGTTTTAGTTGGTACCTCCACTCGTTCTGGTGCATTAACAGCGGGAATATGTGATTTAGTGACACCTTTATGGTCAGTAAATGCATCTGGCAGATTATTTGCAATGTGTTGCAAATCTATGATCCTCTGAACTTCAGTTTCAGATTCTTTAGTACGTGGATCTAAGGACTGAATGCCTGTTACATTCCAATCTATTTCCTAGCATTCTTTGTGGTTTGATTCTCCCCCTAATGCCGGGAAATGGTCCTCATCAAAAATAATCAGCGTAACGGGTAGTAAACAGGTCCCCTGTAAGAGGTTCAAGATATTTAATAATTGACGGAGAATTATAACCCACATAGATCCCTAGTTTTCTGTGGGGGCCCATGGATGTACGCTGCGGTGGTGATATCGGTACGTATACTGCGCAACCGAATTTTCGCAGATGGGAAATACTTGGCTGAGTGCCACGTACTAGTTGTAGCGGGGAGGTTGTATGATATGCAGTTGGTCTGATTTGTATCAGATCTGCGGCGTGTAATACCGCATGTGCCCAACAAGATGCTGGTAAATTACAATTCTGTAATAATGGTCGAGCAACTAATTTTACTCTTTTGATGAGAGATTCAGCCAAACCATTTTGAGTATGGACGTAAGGCACAGAGTGTTCTAAATGAATGCCCATAGCCATGCAATAGTCATTGAATGCACGTGAAGAAAATTCAGCGGCATTATCCATTCGAATTGTTTTTATCCTATTTTCAGGATGATTTGCTCTTAATTTGATAATTTGAGCAATTATCTTGGCAAAAGCATGATTTCGTGTGGACAATAGACATACATGTGACCATCTAGTAGATGCATCTATGAGCACCATGAAATATCTAAAAGGTCCTGATAGTGGTTGAATTGGACCACATATATCTCCTTGAATGCTTTCAAGAAAGTTAAGTGACTCACTTTTTACCTTAAGATAAGATGGTCTTATAATTAATTTCCCAGTTGCACATGCGGTGCACACAAAATCTGATGATTTTGAGAAATTTTTAGTTGGAAGGCTGTGACCAATAGAATTGTCAATAATTTTTCTCATCATCCCTACGCCAGGATGACCTAGGCGATCATGCCAAGTCTTGAATTTATCAAGGTCTTGAAAAATTATTTTGTACGCAACATGTGATACGGGTTTTATATAACTGTAATATAATCCAGATGAAAGTGAGGGGAATTTCTCAAGAATTTGTTTCTCAGACCCATTACTCTTTGTTAAAAGCAAATGTTCAGAATTATTTTCAGATATTGTTTCCAAATGGAAGTTATTTGATCTGAGGTCTTTGAAACTTAGAAGAGTGCGTGTAGATTCAGGATACAATAGTGCATCTTCAATTACAATTGTACTACCCATAGGTAAAACGAGTGTGGCTCGTCCTGAACCAATAATCGACGCATCGCGACCGGCAATGGTCATAATATTCCCTTTTCTCTTAGTTAGAGTTTGGAAATATTTTATTTCCCTTAATATTGTGTTAGTGGTACAACTGTCCACCAAACATAATTCTTCTTCCATTGGATTATTTTCCCGTAAAATCTATATAGAGTAAAAGAATATTTTAGGATGAAACTTTATTCATATTACTCACATATAAATATATATATACAAAGTATTCATATTACAATTACAAATATAAATATGACATTATGTTTGAATTACGTAATACGATTGGTCCGTAGGACTTTTGTTCTACTTAGAGTTATACAAATTATAACATCCATTATTACAATAAAATAGCTGATAACATCAACTGAGTGATGTGGAGATTATATAAGATCTCCATATGCGTCTTGGGTGTATTCCACCATCATGTTGCCAACATCAAGAAGATTTTCATCCTTGTGCCTTGTTTCCTTAGGAGCGCTTTGAGAAGTGCTAGCTTCAAGGTTTTCTTCTTGTTGTAAGGCGTTGAAGTGAGCTTCGGCTTTTCCATGAACTTGTTTGCCTTTCCCAATGAATTTGATGTATAAATCCGCTAGATGCTTGGGAGTTCGGCATTTGTTAGTACGATGGTTAGTACATCCACACCTTTGACAAATCTCGGAGTTGGTGTTTCGGTCATTTTTCTTGAAGTGACCTTTACCTTTAGATTGACCAAAGCTTTTCTGCTTGTTGTTCCTTTTCCACTTTCCATTGAATTTCTTGAAATTCTTTTTGTTGCCCCCATACTTTTTAGTAAACTGAGTGTTAGCATGTGCTTCAGGGAGTGGCATTGAGCCCGTTGGGCGTGTCTGATGATTCTTCATGAGAAGTTCATCATGTTTCTCAGCCTGAAGTAAAGTGTATATGAGCTCAGAATACTTTTTGTATTTTTGTTGACGGTACTGTTGTTGTAGTACTCTCATCGAGGGGTGGAAAGTGCACAAGGTCTTCTCAATAAGATCTTCTTCAGAAATTGCTTGATTGCAAAACCGAAGTTTTGAGTTAACCTTGTGAACTGCAGAGTTATATGCTGCCACAGATTTGAAGTCTTGGAACCTTATGAGGGACCATTCTCTCTGTGCTTCTGGCAGCATGACTGCTCTTTGCTGGTCATATCTCTCCTTGAGAGAGTTCCACAAAACTAGTGGATCTTCTTCCATCAAATATTCTGACTTTAAGTCTGAATGGAGATGGTGCCTTAAGAAACTTAAAGCTGTATATTTGGCTGCCGTGGGGATTTCTCCGGCGCCTTCAACGGGTGTGGTGATAGTGAAACCGAGTTTACGGCTTTCGAGGGCTATCTTTGCATCCATAGCCCATGGTAAATAGTTACTACCATCTAGTTCAAGTTCATGAAATTCACGATGCATGACACCAGCCATTTCCTGCATGGTATTTTCATGCATAATTTAGTTTTACTATGAGGGTAAAATATAAGTAACAACAAATGCTTTGATGAAGCAAATTTTGCAAGTATAGCTGATGCTTTATACTTATATGTGTAGACCTCATTTTATGTAGATGACACGTTGAAGATAGTCACCGTTGCGGTGTAGATCTCACAGTAGTGGAGAACATAGTCTGGTTTTGACCAGTAGATGTTCGTAGTCCATTACCTTGTGTCATACTTTATTTTACAAAAACACTTTGAAGGTAGTCATCTTGTCAAAAGACTAGATGTAGACCTCTCAGCAAGAGTGGATAATCTGCAAATTATGCAGTAGATCACACAATTACCTTGTGATTTGTAAAGATTCGAGGTAGTCACATTAATTCGCATATTCGGGAGAGCACTCGAAGATAGTCATTTTGCCAAAATAACGAAGGCAAAATGTAGATCTTTCAGCGATGAGGATAATTTGCAAAATGCAGTAGATGCCTCATCTACCTTGTGATCCCAAAAATTTGAATTGTAAAAAAAAATGTTGTACTTAAAAACTACATATTCTACAAAAATGGAAAATGCTGAGGCAATCATATAGAATATGTACACATAGTCTGAGACTTTATTTTATTATACAATACTTGGTCTAATTATACAAACTTACGGTACAATATAGACTGAATATAATAAACAGATGTTTTTAGTACAATAAAATAACACTCTCAAATGAACAGGACTGGCTGCTATGTAATATAAATAATACTATAGGCATTCTCTGTTGAAAACGCCACAGCACCAGCAGCATTTATTAGATAGATTGGCTTGTAGACTAATTTAGGTGAGGAGCGGGAGACTTGGCCTGTAGGCCTATTTAGATAACGAGCGAGGAGACTTGGCCTGGTCCATGCACCGACAGATAGAGAGGATAAGGAGAGCACGAGAGTTTCCTCACGTCACAACCACTCCCTTTTCCCTTCTCTGTCTGTATGAACCACCACACCAGCAGCCTCCCGTCTCATCCCCTGCCCCGTCGCGCCGGCATCAGGGAAAGCGGGGCTGGCCTCGCTGCGCAGCCCGGCTGCCCCTGCTGCTGCTTGCCTCCGGGGCGCTGGAGAAGCCGAGGGCGTCCGGCGACCACGCGCCACGAAGAGCCGCCCGGTTCTGCGCCATAGCAGCGGCGTACTGGCGCAGGATCCGGCGAGCTTCCGGTGGCGGCGTCGGCGGGAGGGGCGGAGCCGGAGGAGGAGGAGGTGTCGCCGGTGATGGAGGGCGGAGCGACGACGACGAGCCCATGGCCTCCATCCCCTCTTCTTCAACCTTGATCTGGGCGTTCAAGATGGGGATGGTATGATAACCGCCTCGTTCCTCTTGATCCGGTGTCGGAGATGGCAGATCCGGGATGGGGCCGGTGTGTGCTGCCACTGCCGGCGTCGGGGATGGCAGGTCCGGGACGTGGCCGTCCGTGCGCGCAGGGCATGGCCCGAATCCGTGTTGCATGCAGTACGGAGGAAGAGGCGGCGGCGCAAGTTCACAGGGGAACATCACATCTTCTTCGAGGAACGGCGCTGATGGCCCTGCAAGAAGCCAATCCATGGGAGGTATGTTGAAAACAGATGGTGAAGTGGCCGGAGCCGAAGGCCCAGCCTGTTGCAGTGGAGCGGTGGCCGGAGTCGAGGAACTAGCCTGGTGCACCGTTGGTGCACGCCCACGAAGTGGCTGGTTGCCTCGACGTGCATACCCACGACGGCGGTTCTGGCGGTGGTTCCCGGCGAAGAAGCGGCGATGAGGGCCACTCCGGTTCTGGCGGTGGTTCCTGGTGAAGGAATGGCGGCGAGGGCCATTCCTTGCATCAAGACCCTGACGGCGACGTGCAATGCGGTGGCGCTGCGTGCGAGTGAAGCGGCTGTCTTCTTTCTGCAGGAAACGTGCGAAAGCAAAAGCAAGCGAGGACAAATCTCTCCCTGCCATTCTCACCTTTCTCTTGACTCTCCGTCGCTCTCGGCAGAGCGAGCGCTGATAACGTGTGAAATGTAAAAACGAGAGAGAGGATAAAATGATGTAACATTGCTTTCATTGATGGATTGGGAGTATATATACCCCTGGTACAAGGCAGTTACAAAAGAGGCAGTTGCTACTAGTAGCAACCGACATAGCGGGATTAACCCTTTAATTAATCTAATTAATTTATTTCTAACAAGCACGATAGCCCCGACGTCCTCATCACATTCCCCCTCCCCTGTCATCTCTCTCGCTCTATTTCTCTCTCTCCCGCCAAGACCCGAGCGCCACCGCAAGCGCCGCTCGCCGTATTCACGGCTACCGGCCCCTGCTCGCTCCCCTGTGCATGCCAGAAGAACCACAGCGACTCCCTCATCCTTCCAGCAAAGGGAATCGAAGACAGGAGCCCTGTAGCGCCATCACCGCCACAATTTCCATCTCCGGCCGCCAGAGACATCCGTTGTTGATGCGCAAGGATTTGAGCTCCCCCGAGATCCCCGTCACCTCCAGCCGCCTCGTGGTCAGCCACCTCGCACTTTCCGTCATTCTCCCTGCTCTCCTACGCCTCCTAGCGCTAGCCCACCGTGGCCGAGCTCCGGCCGCCGCCACGAGCTCATTGTCGGCGAGCTCCGGCACCCCCGCGACCAGCCACACCTGTCCCTGGATGCGGCCGAGCCTGGGTAGCATCCCATTGCTCTCGGCGCTCCAAACCAAGCCCCGTAGCAATTTCCGACGAACTGTCGCCGCTGTTCTGGTCGCCGCGGGCGAAGCTACGACGACTTCTGACGTGGTTGACCGTTTAGCCGCTAATTAACATGCCATTAGCCACTGACGCTAGGCCCCACAACTGGTCCAAGCTGGGTCAATGCGGGATTAACTGATATAGACTCGACTAAATGGTGAGTCATTCGTCATCCCGATCTTTCACGGTAATAGCAGCAATAAGAAATTTTGGTCGAGCAAAGAAGCAGGACCATAAGATCAAAAACTAGCGTTGAATATATTAGATTAACTCCACGCAGGGTAGCAACAAAATTCAAATGGATCAACAACTAGGACAATATTTGGTGTCCCCCGACATGGGACGTTTTCTCTGCATAACTTCCAATCAAAAACTAACCTCCTTACATCGGACATAGCCAGCCCGTTATATAGGCAAAGTACGTCTCCGATACCGACCTACCAAACAAACCGAAGTAGCAAGGACTCTCCCTCTTTCCCGTCTCAACTAAATAATATATAAACAATTTAATTATTCCGCCACGCTGATCACCTAACAAACTAACTACCAGCTATGTGTCTGGTACTACTGGATAAAACAAAGGAAAACTTGGCTCTCACGTCCCTACATCGAATCGTACTGGAAACTTATTTCCAACGAAACACCAATTGCAAGGAGGCGTTCTGAAGTTCAGCCTGATCGCTTCCTTTTGGGGATCAGCTGCTGGCATTTACACGAGAACAGAACCAATATAAAACATATATTGATTGACTATAGCTTCAACACTAATGGCCACATCATTTACCCCTGGTTAGTCCCTGTATCGCTCACGTGCGGACCCCGCACGTTAGGTTTGACCTGGGCTAGCGTTGCTGACTTGCTGATGCAAGCATGATACGGTATTTGTTTTCTGAGTTTAAATTATTCTAGAAAATGGCTTAAATTTAAAAAATAATAGAAATTAATCTATAGCTCCAAATAAATAAATTATATATGAAAAATTATGAGAAAAATCCAATGAATCTGATGGTGGCATTTTCATGCATGTTTGAACCACTTAAACTTGCTGGATATGTCAATTTCATTAAAGGCATTAAATGTTTTTATATGCAGTTTAGAATTGATCAATATGGATCAAATAACTTCCATTTAATTTGAGGTCACCTGCATTAGACAAAACAAGCATCATATTAACATGCAATACTCATGCATCATCGTGAAGCATTTGTCGTGCTTAATATGTACCTTGTTTGATCTTGTGGATAGACTTGCGAGATATAGTTATCAACCACATCAAAGAATAGCTGAGTTTTTCTGATCAACAGGCAATCAACCTCCCCTTGAGCATTCCGATACAATCCCACTCTCTCGCTCTTGCTCTCATTTCAATGCATTAGGACAAAATGATTCAACTATACCAAGCAACCTAGCATACCTGGTAGATGCTTGAGCCATGTTGTGCCATTACCCTGATATGCTTGTTATGCTTAGAGTTGAGTTGGTCTAATCATATGGATGATGAATTGGAATGATCATGTCCTAATAGGAGTTTCGGTAAAGGTAGAGATGAGAGTCCATGTAGGAGTACATGGTGGGTTGTCTCATTGATGCCACACTTAGGACCTGAGATCTTGTGTTGGTGTTCCAAGACTAGCTACTATCGCACATTGGGCTTCGGTAATACGAGATCTCTTGGCCTATTAACTTCTCTGTTCTCAGTCCAGGAGTTACATTGGTTCGAAACATTCATAGGTTGTTGTCGGGCTTGCGACGTGGTTGAACGGCCCAATCGGGCCGGCTTGGGGCCCTGCTCACATCGTTTGAGGCCATGTTGGAAGCCTCGGTGGACTTCCATTATGGGTTTCAACTCAGATGGGCGACTGCCTTGGATGTGAGTCATTGTGAGTTAACGTCTATGGCCGACTCCCTCGCTGGGCTTCCGCTTGAAGGTTGCCGAGGTGCTTGTTTTATGTGCAGATGGCGATAAGTGGAGGGAGCATGTTTGACGAAGTACACCCCTGAGGGTAATTATCTATTCGAATAGCCGCATCCTCGGATATGGACTACTTAGACAGTTGCATGGTTCATAGACAAATTTAACAGATGCTCTAAAATGGTCCAGATAAGTGTGTGTGCTATGGATGGCCTTCTCGTAGGATGGCGAGAGACGATCCATCATGGTGGTGTATTGATGTGGTGGATACGTGGACTCGTGTATGCTTTCTCATAGGGATACGAGAGAGGTATGAAATATTGTTGTAGTTTAGGTTAGCCAAAGGTCAAAGCTGGCATTTCTGCAGTAACCCCACAATCCCGTTCATTGATGCATGATGAAAATGTAGTTAGTTCTCATGTAGGTCTGGGTGAGTACCTTCGTATTCATTGTTGCTTATTTAAATTTTTGCAGGGATAGACGTTGTTCTCTCTACGTTTACCTCTTGACGTTAACATGGATGGATTAGCTTGGGAACCCACATAGTGATGTGGCTCCTATGGTAGGGTCATTGTAGCTTTTCACGCTCTTCCAGCTGCTTTTAGTAGATGTCTGTACCCAGACCTGTAACTTCCGCTTGATGTTTGTATGCTCTGAATGTTGGTTCATGTGACCCACTCTGTTCGTAACATTATACTATGTTGGCTCTTTGGAGCCTTATAAATAAATGATGTGTTGTAGAGTTATGTTGCGATGCCATGTTGTATCTACACATATCGTGCACATTGTGTGTATGTTTGTGCTTTCACCGAGCCTTGGTAGCTTGCTACTGCTCCGGGCACATTGACTGACCGACATCTATCCTTCTTTGCTATTGTGTCTGTCCCCTCGAGGAAATGTCTATCACCGGCATGTCCCTGTACGGATGTGCCACTTAGGTTTATAACTAGTCACGTCGACCTGGGTTCTCTGTCGTTCGAATGCTGGCGACATATACTCATACGTGAGCCAAAAGACGCAAACGGTCCCGGCTCAAGTAAGGTGGCAGCCGTGGTGTTAATTGTGTGTGAGGCCGCAAAGTGATGTGTTGTGCTAAAGGCTAGGTTCTTATGACCTAGGATCAGGGTCCCGACACAACCAAATCCTTATGTCCAGCGGGTCAGCTCCATTTGCCTCTTGTAAGACCATCAAATATTTCCACCAAAATTTGCACTTGAAAATTATTCCCTTTGTCCAACAAAGCATACCACACTTTCTATGAGGTAATGAAGCCTCATTCTGTCAATTTTAACTTTCAACAAAATATTTTATGTGGCCATAGCATTTCACCAAACCCCTTCTTTGCATGGTTGAGAGCTTGCAAACCCTTGTGGCACTAGCCCTTTTGGCCAAACTTGCATGTCCACCATTAGCCCCATGTAGTTAAATGTCGTCCTGCCAAAATTTAGCCCATTTGGGCCAGCCTAGGTTGACATGGCGCTCTGTCGAGCACCTCGCGAGCGTGTGTAGAGCGCGGCCAGAGCGGACATAGGGAACTGCATCGGCACCAAGTCCTTATAGCCCCTCGACCGCTTCTCTTGATCGCCCTCGCCTCCTCTAGATCACCGGATCAACCCGGACCATGCTAACAACCCTTCTTGGCCACTAGTGCCGGCCACCACTGCCCAACATCGGCCAGACCCACCGTCGTCTGGCACGCCATTGCTCGAGTCGCCTGGCTCATCTCTGAGCCACCAAAGCAGCCCGCCGAGTTGGTTAAGAGCACCTCCACAAAACCGACCTTCTATGGCTATAAAAGATCCACCCCCCACACACACACGAGATTGCTCAACTCACTAACACATCCTCTCTTCCCTCTATATGACTCCCGTAGAAGCAAAACGACAGAAAATGGTCGTATTCTCGACCTCTGGTCGAGGTAATTGTTGCTACATTTCGGTCGATTCTAACGCGCCCAAATCATTCCTCTCTCCAATTCTTCCTCAATTATCTCCCACGTAAATCCACGAACCCATTCCAACACTAATTTCACCACAGCAAGATCGTAGGGCAACGTCCCAATTTTGCCTCCGCTGGAGGGTCTCGGGATTGCACGTCGTCGATAATCGGATGAACCCCGGAGGCCGTGCCGCATGTCATCGGGACTGGCTTGGCCTCCTCAGCCTTGTGATGGGTTGAGATCATTGAGGGGTGCTTCCGTTTGCGGCCAAGGATCACTGGAGGCTGCACTACATTTGACCAAAGGAGGGAGACACTAGGGTGGACTCGTCAAACCTTACCAGTTGTCCCGTGGGACCCGCTGTTAGTGACCCTTAGGTCATGCCCATGTTGTTAGGTGAACGTGTATTTCCTTGAAGTGTGTCTTCTCCTCTAGAAGTTGTATTCCATGCCAAAACATTTTCTTCTGAAGTTTAAATAAAAACTAGAGATTTTACCAAACTTTGAACACCTCTAACTTTTAAATTACAACTCCTTGCTCATTGATTCTTTTTCTAACATTATTTACTTTTCAAACTAGTTTATTCTAGTATTTATTTCAAAATTATCCAAACAACTCTTCAAAAATTATTTTAGATTTATGTGAATTTTGTATATTTTGAGAATAGGAAAATGATTTCTTCAAAACTTTGGTGTTGTACTCAACAGTACATACCAAGGCAAGTATCTTAAACATTTGATATGATGATTGCTTGGTGATTGTTTGCTACAATATATGAATCCTGCTTATTTTAATACAAATGAAATTGCATGTGGATAATTATGCATGTGTGGTCCCTTGCGAGCAAATTGATTTCACTTAAACATGTAACATATGTGGATGTTATTATTGCCTCATGCAACACATGATTATGTTGGTCCTGTCTAATCTGCGGGAAAGAATTTGTCATGAATAATAGTGACCATAAAAATAGGAACCTCGTTGTGAAGAGAATGATCAGTGATGGCATGTTGGGACATGCCATGTGGTGACCCTGTTGGGTACCAATAAGAATTATATCTACTAATCATTGTAGGCAATACAAACCTCCTGAGTCAATGATACATCAAGTCTTGTTTCGGTAACCCCCAAATTTGATTCATGCTACCACTTGTTCCCGCTGTGGGTAGAGTATAGTTCAGTAAGTTGGCAACCCCTTTCCCTACACGCACCATAGACCATACAGAGGGACCATAGTGAACGATACGAGAGCCCCTCGTAGGCATGTCACTTGGTCCGGGGGAATGAGCGTATCCAGTTGGAGCCCAAAGTGGTAGCACCACTTTTTTAGGCGTAATAAATATTGTGATTCCATGCTATTGTAGGTTGCGGACTTCCCACTTAGAGTTTTACTTAACTGTTGCTTTGGGTGATTCCTGGGATCAGGAAGTTAAGTTGGTGTCTGCTGGTTAGGCGTGTTTTTAACCCAAAGACTGTAATCGGTATCAGTCAATGTAATGGGTTGACTAAAGAAATGCTTTACTTGTGGGAATAGTGTAAAACCTCCGTATAGTATAAAACCTATTTGAATAGTCGTGTCTACAGTTAGGAGCTACAGTCTTGGAAGTGTAAAGTGTTGGTATTCAAAGGAATTAACTAAACAAAGAACTGATCAGGACTATGATGGATGATTATTACCACTAATGTTGTTATGGACTAACCCTATGCTCTGATTGATACTTGTATGTTCTACTTTACTTTCTTTAAAAGCCCTTTGTGAGGCATTTCTTGAGAAGCCCGACTTTAACATTTTTTCACGTTCTCTGTTGGGTTCTTTCGGGACGGTTCTACCTCCTAATCCCAACTATAAAATTTTCATTGCCAATACAATTCATACACCATTAAAAATTGGTTAGCTAGCATTTAATTCCTATGAAAATGTAGTATTATACATGATTATATTATTTGATTAATCCTCATCACGTCATAATATTGTTGATTATACTTGAAATATAACTGCATGCAACATGCCTCCTTTATTATGTCTTTTGTTCATATTTTTACAAGTACATTCAAACGTACTCCCTCGCTTGTCCCTCACTGTTGTCTTGGTCAGATCATGATTGGGAGGATAATACTATGAAGGCACCCTCGTAGCATTGGAAATCATAGATACCAGCCACGTGAGATAGGGGTTATCCAGGTTAGTCGTTCATGTGGGAATGCAGCCCCATCAATGTTCGAGATCCACAAGTCGCTTACGTCATCCGTTGTTAGAAATCATTGTTGTACTCATTAGATCATATGGTGTTGTATTAAAATTCTTGTTACTACTTGGCAATTTGTATCAAGGACGTGTCCACCAGAAAACAAAGATCTTGGGGCAGGTGGTGATGCGAGGGTATTTGCTGGGATTTTGTCTCCTAGAAAACCGGCCCTGACACACTTGATATCAGTGCAAGGCTGACCCTTGGCTAATCCTAGCTTACCCTAGTCGCTATCCCTAGATTTTTTACACCGTACGAGTCCTTTCATGTCCATATTCAAGCTCATTCCATCCGACAAGCCTTCATAGTGGCCAATCGACATCTTTTGACAGCTGGTGCCCAACCTATCAACCTAGCTCATAGGTCGTGCGCTCGTGGCTGACACCTGAGTTGTCCCATCCACAAGAGTGCAATGGAGGGCTCCACTGGCCTATAAATAGAGCCTTGACTCACCTCAGCATACCACAACCTTCATTATCAACTTGATATCCAAACCACCAAGATGTTTGACCCCATCGTTCGCAACGAGACCACCGCAACCGAGCATGGAGAATTCATAGCCATCCTCGCCAATCTCACTCGTCGTGCTTTTGGCATAGAATAACCCCTGCGATATGTAGTTTACCAGGATCATACGAGTGACACCATCAATCACTTATGGTCCACAATTATTGTCTATAGGAGGGGCACCACATCATAAAGCCCCTACCGGTTCACTAGAAGGACGACCTCTGACAAGCCCCAAGCCATCCAACTTGCGGCCCGAGGTTGTAATTCAACTCCGGCATTTGTCGCCAAGGTTAACAGTCGCCCTTTCTTCTACTATCCTGGTCATGAAGGGTATTGTAGGCCAGCCCAAGTTGCCAACGGAGACCAGGAGTCGGATCCTGCTCTAGTGCACCTGATGTGCTAATTGAGAGCGCAAGAGGCACTCTTCGACCAGGTCACCAATGATCTGAATGCAACCTGCGGGACTCTCTCTCTCTCTTGACCCTAGTGAGAAGTGAAGTTCTACCGTCCACCAACACCCTGAGAGTGTTGTTTGGGAGAGCAATCGAGCCCCAAGGTATGCCCATTATCTACCCAGGCAATTCGTTCGTTCCACCGGAGGAACTTCGCTGACTCTTGGAAACCTACTCCAATAATACTAGGGCTATGACATATCCCGGGAGGCACCATCGATACCGCAGCCCCGTGACTCCTCATCCCACCCCGCCCAGCTCCGATGTTGAATCACATGGAGAAGCCTCAACATGGGTGGAGCACGCCCGACTAGATGTCAATGAAGTGGACTGAGTTCACCAGAGTAGCTGTTGAGTCCTTAGTGAATATGTTGCCTTGTAATCTTGCATTTACGTTGTAGTAAGTTTGTGGACTACTGGTGTGGTAAGGTTTTAAAGGTATTATGCGTGATCTAGTGGAAATTGTTTTACATGTGCTTGTAGGGTAAAGTAAGGGTGTAACTTCCAAAACAATCCTAACCGACAACCATAGTGATATGTCACTATTCTATTAGGGATTGAGGTATGAGACTTCGACACACAAAAAACTTATGACGGAGTTGATATATAAATCGTACTAACACCAAATCATATCCCCTGACCCAGGCGCTCTATAAGAGATCACTTTTGTACCAAACCTCGGCATTCATCAACCATGTGCACTCACTCCGTAACCCAGCCACACCATGTCTCACATCGGAGCCTACCTAAGAATTCCTGATGCTAGCCCTAGTAGTTTTGTTAAGGTTTTGTGGGATTTCACGCACAATTTTTTTGGCTCCACCCACCAACCACAGTATGAGTTGTTCAAATTGAGGATCACCCCTAGTTTCTCAAAATACCGGGCAATCGTGCACATTGCACCGCAGGACCTAAGCCAAGGCTCTGTGTATATCGTCTTCATCGGGAAATCGATGCCAACTCCGGGCATGGCCATGGACGTTGCCGCTTACAAAGCAGTTACCCGTCTTCTATATTTGGTGCTCTTTGCCTCCCAAAGGGAGTATCGTTACTGACCAAGCCGTACAATACCTGGAGTAGAAGCAACATTTTCCTATGAATGAATAGAAGGAGATTCAGCTCTCGACAACCTTGTCAATATGTGATGGCTCAAAAGCGTTTGGCCCAACAACTAATAGATTGCCTCCATGTTCTTGTTGTTCTGAATCCTCGAATTGCCATTGGCGGACCACCTTTGCCAACTCAAGAAGGGAGTGTTCTTTGTCTTCTTCCTCCTGTTCCTCCGAAAGAAGAAGAATGCATCCCAGCATGAGGGATATTTCCACAAAATCATCTAGATTTCAGCTTTGTGTCAGAGACGACCATGTGTATGTTTCTTGTAGTGTCTAGGCTTGTTTGCATGATGCAACTTCCGTGTTGTATCTCAGGGTGTATGCTAGGAATGCATTGCTATGATTCAGTTTGAATATGTCGATTGTTCCGCATTAACACATCTCGAGGATGATATTTTCCTAAGGGCAGGTACCACAAAAAAATCGCCAACATAAATTTAGTTCGCGTGCCACCACGACATCCTGCTTACATCCACAGTAACTCTACCACACGCACACAAAGTGCAAACACAACGCACACACTTAGAACCTAATTACCCGGTTCGTCTACTAGATCACTAGCACCACACCACAGTTCTTCGAAGAAACATTTGTCGGTTTTATGTCTACGGAACCCATCGCAAAATGCACTAGCACCCGCTCGTACCCGATATCTACTCCTAGTCTTCATTGGAGTATGGCAAGAAAAAATTGGAATTCGAAATTTATGTTATGTCCACATTGTCGTGACTTTGTGTAGCAATCCCTCAGTTACCCTAGCTGTGGAGATAAACCACAACACTAGTACCTCATTGTAGTTGCACCAATTATCAGTGTCGCCACATCACCTGTGCCTAATCACATGATCACAACATTTAGCTCAGTAATATCTCCTCGAAAAGATAGACATAATTTTGGTAACCACCTTAACAAATCTCGAGGACGAGATTTTCTTAAGGGAGGTAGATTTTGTAACACCCCAAGATTTTAACCCATGTCTTGTTAAATAAATTTTTGACTGAAAAATATGATAGGTCTTTTGTTAATTTCACAATCTTTTCTTCTATTTTCCTAGACCCTTCGCTCCATATAGAATTTTTTCGAAAAGTATTGTGGGTTTTGAAAGTTTTTCTTAATCCTTTTATTTACCTTCTAATATTCAGTAGGAAATATACTTATGATAAAGTTTCCCCAAAATAATTATTTTGATGTCATTTTCAAACTTTGAAATGTTCTTGTTACGTTTAAAATATTCCAAATATTTATTCTATAATTCCACAAATATTCTCAGAGTTATCTCATGTCTATAGATCACTTTTATGCAAAAAACTGCATGCATGCCATTTGAAATTTTTGATTAATTCATTCATTTTCCAATCGTGTACCAATCTTAGCTTATAAATACAACCCTCAATTTCATGCTCAAATAATCTTGAAACTTTTCCACATTGCATTCCTTCCAACCAAACCCTTAAGTCAGGTGGATCAGCTACATTTACCTCTTGTAAGATCATCAAATATTTCCCTCAAATTCTGGTACAGAAGTGATATTCACCAAAACTTGCACTTGAAAATTATTCCCTTTTTCCAACCAAGAATGACACACATTCTATCATGCAATGAAGCCTCATTCTGCCAATTTTCCCTTTCAAAAAAATCTTTTAGGTGCCCATGGCATTTCACCAAACACCTTCTGTGCATGGATGAGAGTTTGCAACTCTATAAACCCTTGTGGCACTACCCCTCTAGCCAAACCAGCATGTCTCTCGTCACCCCCATGTAATTAAATGTCACCCTACCAAAATTTGGCCCATTTGGGCCAGCCAAGGTTGCCATGGCGCTCTCTTGAACACCTCGTGTGCATGCACAGAGTTCGGTAGAATGCCCATATGGCACTGCATCGGCACCAAGTCCTTGTCGTTCCTCGATTGTTTTTCTTGCTCACCCTAGCCTCGTCTTGATCATCGGATCAACCCTGGACCATACGTACAACCCCTCTTGGCTGCTAGCGCTGGCCGTCACGCCCAGCACAGGGCACGCCCACTGCCATCTCGGGCATGCCATAGCCCGAGATGCGTGGATCATCACTGAGCCATCAGAGCACCCCACACATAGTCCCTTTCCATGTAGCATCCCCAACCGTCCACTTCCATGTAGCCGCCATTGAGTTGGTTTAGAACAGCTATACAGAGCCGACCTCCTCCATCTATAACCCCCCCCCACCACCACCACCAAGCTCGTTTAGCTCACCACCATATCTTCTCTTCCCTCTGTGTGCCTCCTGTAGAAGAAAAATGACCGGAAATGGTCTTCTTATCCACCTTCGATCGAGGCAGCCGTTCCTACCTTTCGGTCAATTCCGACGCCCCCAAAGCATTCCTCTCTCCAGTTCTTCCTTCAGCTCCCTAGAAGTTCCACGAACCCATTCCGACCACCAATTTCATCGAAGCAAGCTCGTAGGGCGGCGTGCCAATTTTGCCTCTGTTGGAGCGTCTCGGGATTATTCACTATCGACAATTGAATGGACTCCGTAGGTCGTGGCTCGACCTCCTCAGCCTTGTGGTGGGCTCAAATCATCGAGGGGTGATGTTGTTTGTCGGTGAGGATCGCTGGAGGCTGTGCTCCCTTCGGCCAAAGGAGGGATACGATGGATTGGACTAGTCAGACTCGTCAAGTGGGCCCAAAGGACCCACTGTGAACGTCCCTTAATGCATGTCCGAGTTGTTAAGTGAAGGTGTATTTCCCCGAAGTACGTATTCTCCTCTAGAAATCGTATTCCCAACAGAAATGTTTTCTTTCTAAGTTTAAATAAAATTCAGAAATTTGACTCTCTCTAACTTTTAAACTACAAATCTTTTTGATTGATTCTTTTTCTGACATTCATTATTCTTCCTCTAGTTTATTTTCGTATTTATGTCCAAAATATCCAAACAACTTTTTAGTATTATTTTGGATTTATGTGATATCTGTACATTTTTTAAAATAGGAAAATGGAGGGAAATGAATTCTTCAAAACTTTGGGGTTGTAATCAACACCACTACATACCAAGGCAAGCATCTTAAACACTTGATATGATGAATGCTTGGTGGTTGTTTGCTAGAATATCTGATTCATGCTTATTTTAATTCAAATGAAATTGCATGTGGATGATTATGTATGTGTAGTCCCTTGTCAATAAATTGATTTCAGTTAAACATCTAACATATGTGGATGTGGTTATTACCTCATGCCACACATGCCCGTGTTGGTCCTGACTAACCTGCAAGAAAGAATCATTCACAAATAATAGTGACTGTGAAAGCAGGAACCTTGTTGTGACGAGAATGATCAGTGATGGCATGTTGGGACAGGCCAGGTGGTGACCCTATTGGGTACCACTTGGAATTATATCATGCTAGTCAGTATAGGCAATATAAACCTCTTAAGTTGACTATAGATCAAGTCTTTTTCTTGTAACCCCAAAACCTGATCCATGCTACCACTTGTCCCTACCACGGGTAGGTTATGGTTCAATAAGTTTTAACACCTTTCCGTATACACACAACATACATAGAGGCCATAATGAAAGATACCAGTGGCCCCTGGTAGGCATTTCAATTGGTTCGGGGTCATGGGTGTATCCGGTTGGAGCCAAGAGGGGTAGCACCCCTTTTTACGTGTCCTATAAATATTGTGATACCATGTTATTGGAGGTTGTGGTCTTCCTACTTAGATTTTTACTTAACGGTTGCTTTGAGTGATTCCTGGCATCGCAAAAGTTAAGTTGGTGTCTACTGGTGCGGTGTGTTTTCAACCCAAATACTATAATCGGAATCAGACAACGTCTCGGGGTTGACTAAATAAATCATTTACTTGTAGGTAAATAATGCAACCTCTCTAGAGTATAAAACATATTCAAATAGTCATTCCCGCGGTTAAGGGCTACAGTGTGGGAAGGGTTGCTACTTCTTGAGCTTGCGTTGTTTTTTCCCTTGAAGAGGAAAGGGTGATGCAGCAAAGTAGAGATAAGTATTTCCCTCAGTTTGAGAACCAAGGTATCAATCCAGTAGGAGTATCAAGATGAGGCACCAATGAACCTGCGCAAAAACAAACAAACTTGCACCCAACGCGATAAAGGGGTTGTCAATCCCTTCACGATTGTTTGCAAGGTGAGATCTGAAGGAGATGAAAGGTAAATGGAAATAAAAGTGCAGCAAAGTATTTTTGGTATTTTTTTAGATCTCAATATAAGATGTGTAAAATAGACCCGGGGGCCATAGTGTTCACTAGAGGCTTCTCTCCTGATAGCAAGTATTACGGTGGTTGAACGAATTACTGTCGAGCAATTGATAGAATCGCGCAAAGTCATGACGATATCTAAGGCAGTGATCATACGTATATGCATCACATCCGAGACAAGTAGACCGATACTGTCTGCATCTACTACTATTACTCCACACATCGACCGCTATCCAGCATGCATCTAGTGTATTAAGTTCATAACAAACGGAGTAACGCCTTAAGCAAGATGACATGATGTAGAGGGATAAATTCATGCAATATGACATAAACCTCATATTTTTACCCTTGATGGCAACAACACGATGCGTGCCTCACTACCCCTTCTGTCACTAGGTGAGGACACCGCACGGTATGAACCCAAAACCAAGCACTTCTCCCATTGCAAGAATTATAGATCAAGTTGGCCAAATGAAACCCATAACTCAAAGAGAATTACAAGGACACGAAATCATGCATATAAGAAATCAGAGGAGACTCAAATAATATTCATAGATAATCTGATCATAAATCCACAATTCATCGGATCTCGACAAACACACCGCAAAAGAAAGTTACATCGGATAGATCTCCATTAAGATCATGGAAAACTTTGTATTGAAGATCCAAGAGAGAGAATAAGCCATCTAGATACTAGCTATGGACCCGAAGGTCTATGGTGAACTACTCACGCATCATCGGAGAGGCAATGGTGTTGATAAAGAAGCCCTTCGTGTCCGAATCCCCCTCCAGCAGGGCACCAGAACGGACCCCAGATGGGATCTTGCGGAGATAGAAACTTGCGGCGGCGGAAAAGTATTTTTGTGGCTCTCTCTGTTGGTTTCGGGATTTTTGGGAATTTATAGGCGAAAGAGGTAGGGCAAAGGAGGCAAGGGGGGCTCACGAGCCTGCTAGGCCCCCCCCCCCCGTGGGGCGTGCCTAGGGGGCTCGTGACCTCCCACGAGACCTCCTGCTTTGGTTCTCAAGTCTTCTGGGTATCTTCTGTTATGGAAAATAATCATCCCGCAGATTTTATTCCGTTTGTACTCCGTTTAATATTCTTTTCTGAAAAAGGTCAAAAACACGAAAAAAACATAAACTGGCACTAGGCACTGAGTTAATAGGTTAGTCCCAAAAATTATATAAAATGGCATATAAGGCATCCCAAGTTGATAATATAATAGCATGGAACAATCAAAAATTATAGATACGTTGGATACGTATCAAGCATCCCCAAGCTTAACTCTTGCTCGTCCTCGAGTAGGGAAGTGATAAAGACCGAATTTTTGATGTGGAATGCTACCTAACATATTTGTTCTTTGTAACTTCTTCACTGTGGCATGAATGTTCAGATCCATAAGATTCAAAACAATAGTTTAGTATTGACATGAAAACAATAATACTTCAAGCATACTTGCAAAGTAACCATGAACTTTTGAAATAACAAGGCCAAAGAAAGTTATCCCTACAAAATCATATAGTCTCGCTATGCTCCATCATCCCCACACAAAGAATTCAAATCATGCACAACCCCGGTATTGACCAAGTAATTGTTTTCGCACTCTTACTTTCTCAACTTTTTCAACTCTCACGCAATACATGAGTGTGAGCCATGGATATAGCACTATAGGTGGAATAGAGTGTGGTGGAGGTTGTGAGGCAAAAAGGAGGAGATGGTCACATCGACTCGGCGTATCAACGGGCTACGGAGATGCCCATCAATAGATATCAATGTGAATGAGTAGGGATTGCCATGCAACGGATGCACTAGAGCTATAAGTGTATGAAAGCTCAAAAAGAAAACTAGTGGGTCTGCACCCAACTTGCTTGCTCACGAAGACCTAGGGCAATTTTGAGGAAGCCCATCATTGGAATATATAAGCCAAGTTATATAATGAAAATTTCCACTAGTATATGAAAGTGACAAAACAAGAGACTCTCTATCATGAAGAACATGGTGCTATTTTGAAGCACAAGTGTGGAAAAATATAGTAGCATTGTCCCTTCTCTCTTTTTCTCTCATCATTTTTTTGTTTGGGCTCTTTGGGCTCTTTTTTTCATTTCATTTTTTTCTTATCTTTTTTTGGTGGGCATCTTTGGCCTCTCTTTTTTATTTCCTCACATGGGACAATGATCTAATAATGATGATCATCACACTTTTATTTACTTACAACTTAATACTTAGAACAATAATGACTCTATATGAAATGCCTCCGGTAGTGTACCGAGATGTGCAATGATCTAGCTTCGCGTATGACGTTGAAACATCTCGCTAGCTATCTTACGATCATGCAATGGCAAAATTAAAATGACGACACATGTCATGAGACGGAACGATGGAAGTTGCATGGCAATATATCTCGGAATGACTATGAAAATGCCATAATAGGTAGGTATGGTGGCTGTTTTGAGGAAGGTATATGGTGGGTTTGTTCACCGGTGAAAGTTGCATGTCACTAGAGAGGCTAGAAATGGTGGAAGGTGAGAGTGCATCTATAACATAGACTCACATTAGTCATGAAGAACTCATATACTTATTGCGAAAGTTTTATTAGTAATCGAAACAAAGTGTTAAACGCATACTCCTAGG
The DNA here is from genome assembly GCF_904849725.1 of Hordeum vulgare subsp. vulgare. Lineage (NCBI taxonomy): Eukaryota > Viridiplantae > Streptophyta > Magnoliopsida > Poales > Poaceae > Hordeum > Hordeum vulgare. Next base: position 229,412,377 of record NC_058523.1, on the reverse strand, counting down.
GGAGGGGTTGGTAGGTGTTAACCATCGCGCGATCCCGACCGCCACACAAAGGATGACAATCAATAAATCAATTATGCTCCGACTTCCTAACATAGTGGTTCACCATACATGCATGCTACGAGAATCACTAACCTCAACACAAGTATTTCTAGATTCACAACACCCTACTAACATAACTCTAATATTACCATATCCATATCTCAAAACTAATTGTGAGGAATCAAACTTCTCTTACTAATCAATGCACTTGAATATGAAAGTTTTTATTATATCCTCTTTGGATGCCTATCATATTTAGGACTAATTTCGTAACACACGCCAATTACCAAGTTACTTAGAGAGAGCACTCTCGAAATGATATAAGTGAAGATCGAGAGTTTTTATTTCTACAAAATATGACACCGCCGTGCTCTAAAAAGATTAAGTGAAGCACTAGAGCAAAATTATCTAGCTCAAAACATATAAGTGAAGCTCATGGGAGCAGAATTATCTAGCTCAAAATATAGGTGAAGCTCATGGGAGCTAAATTGCCTGGCTCAAAGATATAAGTGAAGCTCATTGAGTATTCTAACAAATTCACGATGAGTGCATGTCCCTCTCAAAAAGGTGTGCAATAAGGATGATTGTGATAAAATAAAAAGCGAAGACTCCTATAATACACGACGCTCCAAGCAAAACACATATCATGTGGTAAATAAAAATATAGCTCCAAGTAACGTTACCGATGGATTGAAGACGAAAGAGGGGATGCCTTCCCGGGGCATCCCCAAGCTTAGGATTTTTGGTGTCCTTGAATTTGGCCTGGGATGACTTGGGCATCCCCAAGCTTAGGTTCCTTCCACTCTTTATTCCATTGTCCATAAGAACATCACCAAAAACTTGAAAACTTCACAACAAAAAACTTAAACAGAAACTCGTGATATCATTAGCATAAGAAAACAAACCAACAACTTTTTATATTATTGTATTCTCACTTCTCCATGGCTCGTAGCCCCTGATACTAACCATAGTTTCATCAAAATAAGTAATCAACACAACAAAAAACAGAATCTGTCAAAAACAGACCAGTCTGTAGCAATTTGTATATTTCGTATACCTATGCTATCTCAAAAATTCTGAAAAATTATGAAAATTAGGGCAATTTGCATATCAATCAGAATCAGAAAGAATCAACTCAAAATCTCTTTATGGATAGGAACTAAAAATAATGTCGTGAGCATAAAATTTCTGTCTTTTTCAGCATGATTAAACAACTATCACCAAAACTAATCATAAAGGTTCTACTTGGCACAAACACTAATTAAAACATAAAAACACAATCATAACAGAATCATGATGGTGTCGACTCAACAAAACAGAAAGTGAAAAGCAAAAATAATTTTATTCATTGGGTTGCCTCCCAACAAGCGCTTTTCTTTAAAGCCTTTTAGCTAGGCATTGATAATTCAATGATGCTCGCACAAACGATAAGAATTGAAGAACAACGAGGGCATCCTAAAGCATGTGAAAATCACATCTAAGTCTAACATACTTCCTATGCAAACGAATTTATAGGAAAACAAATTATCAAGACAACCAATAGCTACCATATGCAAGTAAGAAGAAAGAGACAATAGCAATCTCAACATAACGAGAGGTGATTTAGTTATAAGAAAATTTCTACAACCATATTTTCCTATCTCATAATAATTACATGTTGGATCATATTCAAATTCAACAATATAACTATCACATAGGATATTCTTTTCATGATCCACATGCATGCAAAGTTGACGCTCTTAAAAAATAGTGGGATTATCATCAACTAAAGTCATGACTTCTCCAAACCCACTTTCAATATTATTGCAAACATTATTATCAATATCATATTCATCATGAGGCTTAAACAAATTTTCAAGATCAGAAGAAAAATCATCACCGCAATCACGATCATTGCAACAAGTAGTGGACATAGCAAAACTAGCATCCCCAAGCTTAGGGTTTTGCATATTTTTATCATGATTGACTTTAATAGAATTTATAGTGAAACCATTGAAATCATGCTTCTCATTCAAGGAGCCCTTATGAATCACTTCATAAATTTCTATCACAATTTTCAGATTCACGCATCTCAAGCAAAACTTCATAAAGATAATCTAGTGCACAAAACTCACTAGCAATTGGTTCAACATAATTGGATCTCTTAAAGAGATTAGCAAGTGGATGAGGATCCATATCAATAGATTTTTAGCAAGAGAAGATGCAAGCAAATATAAGGCACATGGCAACACAAGCAAACATAGCAACGAAAACGCGAACGGAAGAAGAGCGAATAAAAAGGAAAATATTTTTGGTATTTTCGAAAAATCGTTTTAGAAGTGGGGGAGAGGAAAACGAGAGGCAAAAGGCAAATAATGTAAATGCAAGAGATGAGTTTGCGATAGTTACTTGGATATGCTTCACTTGAATACTCCCCGGCAACGGCGCCAGAAATTCTTCTTGCGACTTCTTGACCTTGCATTGGTTTTTCCCTTGAAGAGGAAAGGGTGATGCAGTAAAGTAGAGATAAGTTTTCCCTTAGTTTGAGAACCAAGGTATCAATCGAGTAGGAGTATCAAGATGAGGCACCAATGAACCTGCGCAAAAACAAACAAACTTGCACCCAACGCGATAAAGGGGTTGTCAATCCCTTCACGGTTATTTGCAAGGTGAGATCTGAAGGAGATGAAAGGTAATTGGAAATAAAAGTGCAGCAAAGTATTTTTGGATGTGTAAAATAGACCTGGGGGCCATAGTGTCCACTAGAGACTTCTCTCATGATAGCAAGTATTACGATGGGTGAACGAATTACTGTCGAGCAATTGATAGAATCGCGCAAAGTCATGATGATATCTAAGGCATTGATCATACATATAGGCATCACGTCCGAGACAAGTAGACCGATACTGTCTGCATCTACTACTATTACTCCACACATCGACAGCTATCCAACATACATCTAGTGTATTAGTTTCATAACAAACGGAGTAACGCCTTAAGCAAGATGACATGATGTAGAGGGATAAATTCATGCAATATGACATAAACCCCATCTTTTTACCCTTGATGGAATTAACACGATGCGTGCCTCGCTACCCCTTCTGTCACTAGGTGAGGACACCGCACGGTATGAACCCAAAACCAAGCACTTCTCCCATTGCAAGAATTATAGATCAAGTTGGCCAAACGAAACCCATAACTCGAAGAGAATTACAAGGATACGAAATCATGCATATAAGAAATCAGAGGAGACTCAAATAATATTCATAGATAATCTGATCATAAATCCACAATTCATGGGATCTCGACAAACACACCGCAAAAGAAAGTTACATCGGATAGATCTCCATGAAGATCATGGAGAACTTTGTATTGAAGATCCAAGAGAGAGAAGAAGCCATCTAGCTACTGGCTATGGACCCGAAGGTCTGTGGTGAACTACTAACGCATCATCGGAGAGGCAACGGTGTTGATGAAAAGCCCTCAGTGTCTGAATCCCCCTCCGGCAGGGCACCAGAACGGTCCCCAGATGGGATCTTGCGGAGACAGAAGCTTGCGGTGGCGGAAAAGTATTTTCGTGGCTCTCTCTGTTGGTTTCGGGATTTTTGGGAATTTATAGGCGAAAGAGGTAGGGAAAAGGAGGCAAGGGGGGCCACGAGCCTGCTAGGCGCCCCCCGGGGGCGCGCCTAGGGGGCTCGTGACCTTCCACGAGACCTCCTCCCTTGGTTCTCAAGTCTTCTGGGCATCTTCTGTTATGCAAAAAACCATCCCGCGGGTTTTATTCCGTTTGGACTTTGTTTAATATTTTTTTGTGAAAAAGGTCAAAAACACGAAAAAAACATAAACTGGCAGTAGGCACTGAGTTAATAGGTTAGTCCCAAAAATGATATAAAATGGCATATAAATGCATATAAGACATCCCAAGTTGGTAATATAATAGCATGGAACAATCAAAAATTATAGATACGTTGGAGACGTATCAAGGGTCACGTGTCGGTCTTAGTGTCGGTCTTTGCAGGAATTAACTAAACAAAGAAAGAATTGATCAGGACTATGATGGATGATTATTACCACTAATCTTGTTATGGACTAACCATGTGCTCTGACTGAATCTTGTATGTTCTACTTTACTTTCTTTAAAATCCCTTTATCAGGTGTTGCTTCACACTCCCGACTTTGACATTCTTTTACATTCTCTTTTTGGTTCTTTCGAGACGGTTCTACCTCCTGAACCCGACTATAAAATTTTCCTTGACAATATTGTTGATACACCATTAAAAATTGGTTGCTAACATTTAATTCTTGTGAAGCTATAGTATTATACAGACTCGCATTATTTGATTAATCCTCATCATGCCATAATATTACTGATTATTCCTGAAATATAACTGCATGCAACATGCCTGCATTATTATGTCTTTTGTTCATAATGTTTGCAAGTACATTCAAACATACTCCCTAGCTTATCTGTGGCTATTGTCTTGGTTAGATCATGATTCGGACAAGAATACTACGAAGTCATCCTTGCTTCATAGGAAATCGGAGATGGCAGACATGTGGGATGGGATTAATCGAGGTTAGCCGTTCTTTTGGGAATTGAGCCTCATCAATGTTGTAGATCCACGAGTTGCTTTCGTCATATGATATTAAAAATCATTGTTGTACTCAATAGGTGAGATGATCTTGTATCTGAATTCTTGTAACTGCTTGGTAATCTGTATCAAGGGTGTGTCCATTACCAAACAAAGATATTGGGGTTGCTAATGACACAAGGGTCATTTGATGGGATTTTGTGTCTGAAAACCGGCACTCACAACCGCACACACTAGAGGTTGTACAACCCTATAGGAGTCCACATTGTCTGCATGGTCGAGGAAGCTTGGACATTGCTTGCATGGCCAAGGTAGTTGTACCACTGTCTAGTGTGGTTGTACCGCTCCTTCTATGAGTGTCACTACCGAACTATGCATCGGTCTGACTACCGCCCGAGGGGTTGTTCTCTCACAATCCTAAGTCTGGTAATGCACTTGGACTAGTTATTCTTGCTGCATCATATTTAAATTTCAACTGAATTTGAAATGGGGACCACCCAAACCCTAGCACCACTTTAATTAAACTAGGTTCAACTAAAAAAATCTTAATGAACCAAAAATCACCTTAAAAAGTGTCCACGATTTTTGTAAAATGCTTAAAACATCGACGAGAGGTCATGCACACTTTTCCCACACAAGTTTGGTTTTCCAATTAACACATATTGTATTTGAATTGGGACTTTTAAATAATTTAAATATTTTGACACCTCTAGACAATTTGAAACTTGCTGAGGGCCTCTAGAATAATTCAGAGAGTGTCCACAAAAAGTTTCTGGTTTTTCTAAAATGATTTGGTTCGAAAAACAAATCAAAACAGAAACCAGATAAGGAGAAAAACCTACCTAGCAGACCACCTAGACGGCCCAACCCACCAAGGGCAACATCATCTTAAACCTTTGCCTACTCACACAGAGAAGGACCCCTCAAAAAAATCACACAAAGAAGGCCAATTGGGCACTCGGTGCGTGTGTGCCATGCAGCCAACGGCCTACCTACCTCCCCAGGCCAACACAGCGATGGGGATAAGCACCCCGTTGCCATCTATATCAAGAGGACTCTCTCATTTGCCCCTCGCCCTCTCCCTCACTCTCTCATCGCCCTGGCCAAAGCCATCGAGAGCTCATCGTCGTTGTACACGTAGCCATAGCTACTACCTTGCTTCATTGTTGTGTCGACAAGATCTGCCTTGACACCCTCTTGTTCATCGTCAAGGCACGCGATGCGAGACGCCCTCGAACGCCTCCAAGCCATCGTCTTCTTCCCCGGTACGCCGGAGATCGCCGTCATCAATAAGCCATCATCCGTACCTCCCTGAACCCGCTGAGCTTCCCGTTCAACTTGTTGTGGGTTGCTCTTTGTTTCCCCTCTCCTCCCTCTATCATTCGCGTCCTCTAGCTCGTCTAACCATCGAGGCTAAGAGCTCCTTGCCGCCGGCCATGAGGACGATGTGGTTAGAGCAAGCGCAACCTGCATCTGAACATGTCATCATGCTCAACACGCCTCGAGGAGATGAATGCGACCACCCACATGTCATGCCGTGCATGCTAGCGTGAATTTTGTTGAGGTATGACTTTTAGTTGCCGCACAAGTGGGCATCGTCATTGTTTTAGGTCACCTTCGATGAAGCCTCTTGCATCAACCGATGCAGGCGAGTCCCCTCATCATGTAGATGGTCTCCACAGCTCGTTGGTCATCTAAGGGCGATTTCCAAGGCCCTTCATCGTGTTTGTCATTGCCGGTGATGATCCGTCATCCTAAACTGAGTTAGTTAATTCTAATGGCCTCCCATGTTTCTATGAAATGTGGGCCTCACCTTTGACTAAAATTAGTGCCAATTACCTCGTCAAATGAGTCACCGACTAGTGGGTCCCACTGGTCAGGTTTGACTCTGAATGGCCAGTTGACCTAGTGACATCACCATGACGTATTGCTGACGCAGTAAATCCTTTTCTCATATTTTTCTAATTCAATAATATTTTGAAATTCCATAAAACGTTGCAATTTTTGAAAATTCATATAAATACAACCATAACTGAGATGGAAATGAATTACATATGTATTTTGATCAGAAAAATCCAACCTACCCATTGGCACCATTTTCATGCATGTCAAAACCAGCTAAACCTCTTGATGAGGTAAAATCAGTTAAATGGTATTTGAATTACCATATATGGACTTGAATTTGTACCCTTTTTTAGAACCAACTTCACTTAATTTGGTTGCTAGTTGCATTAGCTCCATCAGACGCATTTTGCCATGTAATTGTCATGCATCATGTTGTTGTGTATTGATTTCTTCTCTGGTATTGTTCTCTGTGATAGGATCTATTCTTGAGGGTACGCATGAGTATCCACTAGAAGAGCAATATCCCGCTATCAATCTTCCAGGCAAGAAAACCCCCTTGAGCATTTTGATACAAATCCAATTTGTCACTCTTTCTCTTTGCTAATGCATTAGGACAACAACATTTCAAATGTTACATGCTTTGGTAGTTGAACCCATTCCTTTGCATGACGTGACATTGTCACAATAAATAGCAAAAGCATCCTAGCATGATTAGGAGTTGCTTTAGCCATATGGTGACCTTTACCATTCTATGATTGTTATGCTTAGAGTTGTATCAGGTCTGGTTCATCTAGGCGATGAACTGGAATGGAACGATCATGTCGTGATGTTGGGAGTTAAGTTATGAGGTTGTTTATGTCATATTTCAAAAAAGCGCTAGGCATTAATTATGTGTTTTTCCACCACCTTGCGCTTTTATGACCAAAGCGCATGCTTATGCGCAATTATGCGCAAATTAAGTGCAATTATGCGCTAGCTGTTTTCCTAACCCTAGAGCCTAGGCACACTTAAGTGCTCGCTTAGGCGCGCCTTTTTAACTATGGTTTTGGTAAAGGTAGCGATGAGAGGCCATGTAGGAGTACATGGTAGGTAGTCTCATTAGAACCATCTTAAGAACTAAGTTCTATGTATATGATCCAAGACCTGCTACTACCATATGTTGGCATTCAAATATGACCCCACTCGACTCATTAACACAACTAGTTCTCTATTCAGGAGTTGCAACTAGTTTCTGGTGTTTGTAGTTAGTGTTGTCATGTCTTGTGCCATTCCGATGGGGTAGGCTTGGGATGGGAAATCACGTGGTGCGGTGTACGAAGTGGCACCCTTATGGTTGGCTTGGGAACCCTACACACATCATTTGGCTCTGTAACAAAACTTCGGTCAGACTTCCTTGCGGTTTGAGTCTCAAATATGCGATAGACCTAGACTAGAATCATATTTCGTTAATGGTCATGGTTAACACTCCCGTCGGCTTTCACTTGAAGTATGTCGAGTACATGTCAAGTACAAGCGCTAAGTGATGGACACATGTGTGAAAAAGTACACCCATGTATGGTTATCAATCTATTTGAATAGCCGCATCCACGGATATAGACTCCATGGAAATTGTACTATTCATATACAACTTTAACAGTTACTTCTAAAAGTATCAAGATAAGTGTGAGTGTTATGGATGGCATTCTTGTAGGGAGACAAGAGAGGATCCATGGTAGAGTATTGTTGTGGTGACTAGTTAGTTGGACTCCTGTGCGCTATATCATCTCATTCAAACTACTCGTAGTCGTAGTATAGGTGAGCCAAGAGTTAAAGTTGTATGTGTGGGGTTCGACACCTACATGTATGCCTATGATAGCCTTCCGTGTAGCGAACTCTTTGTGCTTACACTTAGAATTGGTAGTTCGCTATTGCTCCGGACACATTGATTGACCGACATGTATCCTTCCTTGCTAATGTGGTTGTCCCTACAGGGAAATATCACACTGTGTTATTGGACTCCTTATAGAATTCTATGATTCTGTTACACATGCTAATGAACGACACGTGCTTTGGTGGATTACCTGTGGATGTCCATGTATGTTAGCGACGCATTTGTCTATAACTAATCATGTCGAGTCGGGCTCCTTTCATGTGTTGCTAGTGACTTACTATATAAGTTAGCGACAAAAGGTGCAAACGGTCTCAGCCCAGGTAAGGTGGTAGCCGTGGGTACCGCGAGTGAGGTCTCGGGGTACTTATATGGTTTTCTACATGCTAGATCCACATGCATTGGATCTCAGGTCCCAACAAATTCCCTCGGGTTTGGCAGCAGAATTTGGGCTGTGGCATTGCGCTTGTTCCCGTTATTGCATATTAACTGGTACAATTGAGAGACTGAGTGGTTGTATCACTCTATTTCTCCATAGCCACCCATGTGTGCATATGAACAGTTTTTACCGGCACTTCCACCGCCCGAACAATCGCCCGAGGGGCGATTCCCTCAGGTATGGGTGTGGTGGTAGAGCAGTATCTTTGCAGTTTTTCCACATATTATCTTATAACCAGTAGAACCGGTAGGCACAGTTTTTGTGTCGCTCTGGCCTGAGAAAACAAGATATTTAGCACAGAGTGGTTATACCGATCACCCGAGTGGTTGTACCACTAATGTGCCTTTTGTGCATAGTGGTTGGATATGAGGGAGGAGACCTAGATTTACACTTTCACGAAAGGAAATTTGATCCCCCCTACATTTCAGTGAGGATCTTGTTACTCTTGGGTGTTTGGGCACCCTAAATAGAAAAGGACACCTTGAAGCCACATTCCATTGTGGTGAAGCTTTGTGTTGGTGTTGGGAACCTCCAATTAAGTTGTGAAGATTGCCTCAACCTTGTTAGTATAGGTTCTGGTTGCCGCCTTCAAGGGCACCGCTAGGAGATTCATGTCACCTTGCATCGTACGAGGGTGTGAGGACAATAGGGTGACCCATTGTGGCTGTTAGGGAGCATCGTGCCTCCGCAACACTCCCACAGAGACGTACCTTCCCTGAAGAGGGAACTTCAAAAACACATCTTCGTCTCCACTTGTAGTTACTTCTATCCTTTACTTTGTGCATATTTATTATCTTGTGTCTACTTTAGCTTGCACTTGTTTTTTGTTGTGCTTTACATATAGGTTGTTCATCTAGTTGCATATCTAGTCAACATATTTTGTTGTTAATCCTAAAATTTTCAAAGAAAGTAAAAAATTGTTAGTCATCTATTCAACCCCCTTGTAGTCAACCATATCGATCCTTTCAAAACAGTTCGAGGAAACCGCAAGGAGCTGTTCGAGGGATTCACGAGGAACTATTCGCAGGATATCTGCTACATGAGGAGAAGGCGGCTCCGGTGATCATCTACACGCATCACCGACTCTACTTCTCTTGTGGTAACTGGGTGTGTAGTGGTAAAACCTAATTCCATGATCTACCTCGAGCAGTATGTTCTTGGTTGCATGGTAGGAAATTTTATTTGACACTAGAGTATCGTACTGCATGCTCCGACAAGCATACTATTATGTCATCGTTTTGTTCAACTAATGACTCGTTGGTACAAGCACTTCAACCACACACAAATAGGGCTAACGCAGGGAGCCGAGTCCTATTTCATGTAGTCGATAGTGAGTACGGATTAAACAGCGTCCCAACGGCAATGTACGGATCTTCCAATGGTTAAATGGGGTAGTGCGCTTTCTGGTCGGCCTAACTGCAGTGGTCGGCACTGATGGCATTCGAGAGGCGTTAACCTGCGCCATAGCAAGGCCCAACTAGCGTTTCTGCTCCGGTGCTCTCCCTTTGAACTGAAAGCGGAGGGAACAATACAAGGACGGTGAGATCTTTCAATACCCTTCCGAAGTGAGGAGCACGATCGTCTTTTCATCGCGTGTATATAGCCTTGGGCGAGCCCTGTACGAGCCCATGCGGCCCGGTCGGTTCGTACGCTGACCGTATATTCGTATTCGTATACGCGATACGGCGGTCGTAGGATAGAAAATGGCGGCCAAAGTTGCCAAAACTATCCCACCGTATAAGAGGAGGGGAACCGCCTCCGGACGCATCGTCCCCACCATTTGCCCCCTAATCGCCTCATCTCCGGTTGCTCCTCATCTCCCCCTCGTCTCCCTAGCCCCGCCACAGCATGAGCTCCACCGCCTCTCTCTCTCCGGTCGGTTCTCTCAGGCTTCGATGGAGCAAGGGTGTGGCCCTGCCGTCGCTGCGCACGGAGATGTGGTCGAGGGCGCGGAGACCGCGGCAGATGCCGTCCAAGAAGTGGCCGCCGTCGGCAGTGCAGGAGATGCTGCACGCGCTGTTGCTGGATCGGTCGCTGCGGCGGCGGATCTGGAGGAGAAGGGGGTGGCGGGATCCGACTCCGCCGTGCCGGACCTGGTGGTGACGGCGTCAGGCGACGCACTGGATGTAGGTGTCGAGGCCGGCGACAAGCAAGTGATGGATGTGGTAATGCTTCTCGTTCACCTAAGCAGAAGATTTAGTAGATAGGTTTTTAGTAGATTTCTGATTGAATGCCGCACCCCCTTCTGCTTTCTTGGTTAATCTTAATGACAGTTAGGGTTTTTTAGTTGATTCGTGCTTGAATGCTACACAGATTAAATGAGAGTTAGGTTTTTTAATTAGAATCTTGATTGTTGCATGTGCTTAGATTTTATTCTGTGCGGGGTATGTTGTTAGATTTGTAGTAGATATCCCCTCACCGGGGCACGACAGGGATGAGCAGCCTTCCAGTCAATCTATTTAAAGTTGATTTTGTACAAATCAGGTTAAAATCTTACTTTCTTTTATTTGAAGTCTATCAATCAGTTGTTGAAATGAACACATAACATCTAACTAGTGCACAATTTCAAAATAGTTTGGAGCCTCCCTTTATTATCCATAAACTAAATATGTAAATAGCTTTATTTTTTATCCGTAGGTTTCCTCTACTTATAAATTAACCATAAGTAGGTTTAATAGACATGCAACTACGCCACATGAGCAACTCATATTAAATTGTTGTTGCATAATTCCATGCATGAATGTCATATGAAATAGTTTCGCATCTAGCACTGAAAAGTGCAGAAAAGCTTTCTTTTCTTGAAGTTTATGGCATTATAATATACCATCCAATAAAAGGCTAAGAGAATAGGGCAGCTGATGCAACACTATGTATGTAATTAGGAGCACGTTACTGAATGCCTGGCCTTTTGCATACTGTGTTATGTAGTTCGTAGTAAATGTATTACTTATACTGCATGAAGAGGAAGCTCACCAAGACTGGGTTGAAGATCCCGTATGACTCTGACTACGACGACGGCGACGTGTATGAGGTAACCCCAACTAGAGTTTTTGTCTCTTCATTAATCTCTACGAGATCACTTGTTTGTTGATACAGCCCTATTGGAATGCCTTCAAAGTGGATTTTTTTGTTGTTTTATTCATTAATATCATAAAGTTGTGTTGATTGTTCATTAATTAGTTCTAAATGGCATATTTGTGGTCTTGCTTCATGAAACCATATATGAATGCGTATAAATGGAAATATTATGTTGTTTGTCCGTTAAATTCTTCTAAAATGGAAAATTTTCATATATTTTCATTGTATTCCTCAAAATTGAAATTTTCTGTTTTTAAGTTGAGTATAAGCACTATATGAATGCATGTACATGGGACTTTTAATGAAATTGATGCAAATGCTAATTTATTGTTGTTTGTTTAATGAAATTACTATACATGGCTATTTTCTTTGTTTTTTCATTAAATTCTTGTAAATTGCAATTATCTGATGTTTGTTCATTGCATTCTTCTAAATGGAAAATATGTGTTGTTTGTTCCATAAGGCCTATATGAATGCATAATCTATTTATGCTATTCATTTGTGTGTGCAGCATAACTCTGCAGATGATGTGGAGGACGACAACAAAGAGTCCTTCATTGAGAAGGAAGCCTAGAAGATCAGGGAGAAGGGGAAGGCGACGTACTTCAAGTGGGGCAAGTTCATGTGCCCATACTGCACCACAAAGCCAAAGCCCAAGGATGGGCTTTATGAGCACCTTATGTCGCATGCACGCGGTTTATCGACGAGTGCGGACGACATCAAGATCAGGGCAAAGCATGCAGCCCTCCTAAAGGCTCTGGGTCCCATTTAGTCACCCTCCATGATCTAGATGATGTGAAGCTGGATGTGGTACTCATCACTAGTATCTTTGATGATATTTTACTTTTGCGCAAGTGCATGTGATTGTGAACTGTAGGAAGGTTGTGAATTGTTTACTTTTGTTTCAGCAATGATCATGGGGTTAGGTTAATGGGGTTGAGTTTAGGTGTTGCAATGATCATGGAGTTAAGTTAATGGGGTTGAATTTAGGTGTTGCAATGATCACGGTAGCTGCTTCAATGTTGCGTCAGTGATCAGACATGCTGCATGGGGTTGAGTTTAGGTGATGCAATGATCACTCTAGCTGCTTCAATGTTGCTTCACTGATCAGACATGATGCATGGGGTTATGTTAATGGGGTTTAGTAAAGTTAGTGATAATTGTTCATCCTGACACATTCCAGCATCGGTGTCTAACTTAACTTTGAAAAAAATGTCCATTAACTTAAATTAATGGGATTTAGTAAAGTTAATTATAATTGTTCATCCTGACACATTCCAGCTTCAGTGTCTAACTTAACTTTGAAAAAAAATGCCCAACACTAGGGTCCAACGGGGCTAATTGCAAGATAACAGACAAGCGACAATAGTTGTAGCTAGTTGCAAGATAACAAACGCGCGACAGCAGTTGCCTAGAAACAGGGCTGAGGGCTAATTTTGATGAGAGAGGAGTTTGACACCTCTACCACGACGTGATATATAAGCTGGTCCAAGCACCTCTCTGCTTCCGACGTGGTACTAAACTCCATGTGCGGCCGCCGCGTCATGCATGGAGGCATTGCCATGTTCGTGGGCCGGCCAACAATGTTAGCCCACTGCGGTCGGCCCCCTTCCCCCCGCGTGCGACCTCTCCCCCACCAACTCGGTCGTCCCATTTCAGAAGCGGAGGGGAGCCGAGACGTGTTTAAATAGCCTGGTGTGCCAATAGAGTTGAACTCCTCTATCACACAACCTACAAGCCCCGTTGGATCTTGCTGCTCGGTCTGTAGTGGGCCTATTTGACTGATTTGTTTGGAAAAATATGCCCACTACAGGTCCAGCGGCTGCTGCAGCTTGGGCAATTTTTTAATATTTTTTCTATACTTTTTTTGCAGATGTCATTTGCTTATTTTTTTTACCATCCCCAAATCACTCTAAATTTGTTGTACATGGTGGCATGCATGTAGTAAACAAGATTATCAAAGCAATTTCAACAATAATGAAGTGTACATTGTCCCGCTATGGTAACGTATGCCGTATGTCCCTTTGTTTCACCGAGCCACTGTAAATTATAAAAAAATAAAAAAAATGGAAAACCTTCATATTCTATATATGCTTATGGAAGAGAAGGGCTGTGCAAAATTATATGTGATTTGGAAGAGGTCAAAAGAATCACCTTGTTAGAAAAATTGGCTTAACGGCCCCGTCCATAATGAAGTGATTTTTTTACCATCTCCAAATCACCACAAATTTGTTGTACATTGTGGCATGCATGTAGTAAACAAGATTATCAAAGAAATTTCAACAATAAGAAGAGTACATTGTCCCCCTATGGTAACATATGTCGTATGTCCCTTTGTTTCACCGAGCCATTATATATTATAAAAAAACATGGAAAATTCCATATTCTCTGTATGCTTATGGAAGAGAATGGGTGTGAAAAAATTTATGTGATTTGGAGTTGGTCAAACAATCACCTTGTTAGAAAAAATAATTTCTCTGGCTTAACGCGGCCGCGTGTAAAAAAAAGTTTTATGTGATTTGGAGATGGTCAAAAACTTCCATATCCGTCTTCTTGTGGTTCATGTTTTCTTTGGCCTAACGCAGGTGCGTGTAAAAAATAATTAAACCCACCTAAAAATTAAAAAATAATTTGCTAATTCTCCCGCATATTAACAAAATTGCCACCTAAAATTGGGACGAAGGCGGGCTTTTTTTAGAGTGTGAAGTCTGCGCCGCGTTCACCTCTCTATCCCGAAAAACTTGAATTTTCACCCCACCCCCCAAAATCTCGCTCCCGTCTACAGCGTTAGAGCGCCTTTGCCTATATATCCACCCACGTTGATGCCGCCGGGCGCAGATCTCGCCGTTGGCCCAACGCCTACACTCTTGCCGGCGAGGATGATCCAACCTGCCGGGGTATGGGGCGTGGGTTGTGCGCTCCGTTCAGTGGATGTGGACGCCATGCACAAACTGGTCGACAAGGACTTGGCCGCCGCCGATTCGCAGCCGGAGCTGGTCCAAGACATCACCAACAACGGTGAATCGATTAGTGTCATCAGAGATTAACCCTAGAATTTTCCATCTCGTGGTTAACCCTATAAATTGCTCTCTTGTTATTCCTCGTTGTTCGCAAAATCTATCCTACCTCTTATGAGTACTAGGGTTTGAAAAATGAACTTGTTATGTATGTAAACTCTTGTTATTCATCATAATTTTGCATGCTGCCAAATTCGTATCGTACACTTATCAGTACTAGGGTTTGCAAAATGAGATGAATAGATGATTTGTATTCTCGTGTATTATGTGTGTCTTTCGTATAGCCAAAGTTTCATGGAACAAATGCAAAGAAAAAACATCCCATTTTATGGTTGGCTTTGATATAATGTTGAATTCGCTGACGTGAGATTTTATGTTCTTCTAATAGCTCATTGCATATTCGAAACAATGGAAAAGCTAGCTACACCTGAGGGAAACTTTTTTGAAGAAAATATACAAGTGGCTCATGGCTGCAAAGATTATGTAGTGGCGTAACGGACGCTATAAATGCATGTTGTGCAGGAAAGGGAACTGGCATTCAAAAACCCAAGCAATGGCAGCTTACAAAAACAGGTGGCGTCTTAAGGCAAAACCTGCTAAGTTGGCTAACATATTGAGGAGGGTGAAGACCTAAAAGCATGGATCATGTTGCATCTGTCACAACTTTGTAACTAGATTATTTCCATTGCACCCTGCATCATTCTTGTGTATTGTTTGTCATTCAGTTCATCTATCTGGTATCTTAATGTGGCCTATCATGAAATACATAAAAATGATTGTGATGAAATACACAATTTACATACATAACAAGTTCTGACCATCAAATACATAACTTAATATCGTCACATAGCGAATAAGTCATAAAATCACGAGTTTCAACAACAACCCAAGGCCAAACGAGAAGAAAATAGTGAGATACATGGCATGCTGGCCTTACCCACAGCACGTAGGCCAGACAAGCAATAAACTCCAAGAGATCAGCAGTAAAGCCCTCACCCACCCCGAGATTTAGACATCAGGCTCCTGCCGCAAAATGGAAGATGTTGAGGCCCGAATCTTAGATAGCAGCAAGTCAAAGTACATATAAAGAATGGCATTTGGATAGACAGTTTCACAAATACATATGAAGGAGAATATTTTGAAATGTTTTATTGTGTGGGTGCACGGAAGGTGGGTGCAAACCACCCTCGGTGCATCGAGTTGGGTGTAGAAAAACTACTCTCATAAAAAGGAGAATGGATTTGGATACACAATTTCATAAAATATGATGAATGCAAGCATCATCTAACCCACAGAAAACGGATCAAATTTATATAATGCTCCTACTGATATAATGTATAGGTTAAATGATGTGTTCATTTGATAGTGTGCATATGAGTGTGTTTGAAATCTCACAATATGGTAATCCGTCACAAGCACACACACATTCCAATTTGAATACCAAGTTGATAAAACTAAATGTTGAATTTATATGAATTTGGCAGCATGCAAAATTACTGCTGCAATTTAGGAAGTAATTGAAAACAGGGGTTCATATGACTAGTACAATTATAATGCTCAACTGAAAACATGAACAAAGGGATCAACCACCCTGGACTTATCAAACATCACTCCATTTCTAAGTTTCAAACATCATGGAGCTAGCCCACAGAAAATTGATCAAACTTCATTTAATTCACGTTATGATTTAATGTACAGGTTAAATGATGTGTTCCATGGATAAATTACTAGCATTGAGAAGGCTAAACTACACCAAAGTAAAAGGTTAAACTGCACTGCAACCTAAATTCGAACCTTACCCTAAATGCCACCGCCACCGTTGAGATGAGGAGATCGTTGACGGAACCGTGGAGAACGGAGGGGAAGAGATGTCGCGCGCAGCAATGGCCTCCTGTTGTGTATGACGTGCGTCCACTCTGGTGGCACTAGCTGGAACAACACCCTCATGAACGGCACCACGTATCTGATCGTGGGGTCATCCTCTCGATGCTCGATCCTGGATCTGTACGCCCACCACATGCGCCTGACTATCCGCTCCTCTGAGTCCGTCTGCTCCATAGCCGAGAGGAGATACTCGATGGACTCGATGGAGTCTAGTCGGACTCCATTTCGGGAATAGATCTCATCCCTCTCGCTATCTCTAAGATACTTGGCCATTTCCTTCACCGACGCCGACACCTCCCAGTCATTGTCAAACCAGGAAAGGATATCTCTCAACCTGGCTATGTTCGCCTGGTCGCTGCCGGTGATGGTCGCGATTCTATTGCGCATATCCGCCAAGGATATGCTTCTAGCGGGGGGTGAGGAGAGGAGAGGAGAGGTGGTGGCTTTGGACGAGGAGATGAGAGACAGTGGATCTGCAATGGAGAATAGGAAGGAGCGAGTGTTTTCTAGAACGGAGGAGAGGAAAGAGCGGAGCACGGAAGGAGCGAGGGTTTTCTGGTACGGCGAAGAGGAAGGATGAGGGGGTGGTTTTCTAATAGGAAAGTGAGAGAGGAATGTGCGGCGGCGGTTTAGCAATGGACGAGGCGTCGGTGCTTTATGATTGGACCACCAAACCGGCTTTGACCGTCAATGCCATTTAAGTTTTCTTTCTTTTGTTCATATTTTTATTTTGACTAATAATAACTACAACCATGGCAGTGGACTACATGTTGTACGTGAATGGATTATATGGAAAAAATAAATCTAAACCGAAAGAGAGATAAAACACTGAAAATTCAAAATAAATGTAAAAACTTGGCACACTTCATTTGTTTCACACCTAGTACCCATGAAAATTTTGAAACTTGGAATACAACAAATAATTTAAATAGCACATGGCACACTTCCATTGTTTCACACCTAAAACCCATGAAAATTTTGAAATTTAAGCAAGTAGGTGGAAGGTTAATGGTTTTCATAGGTAAATGAAGTAGCTCATGACCATATCCATGGCATACATTCCTCAAATGGCCTCAGGTTTTGCACATGGTTGATTCATTCCATGCCAATGAATCTTCTCATTGGTCCTACCTATAGATGTGGGGGAAAACTTGGTGATTTTTATATTTCTCCTCAGTACAGTGCCTTTTTTGAAAATGATGTACCAAAAATACACTACCAATGTTGTACAAGCATTTGTGGTGACAAAGTTCACCACATGTGAATTTCAAATAAGTTGTTGCCTGAGTGAAAAAGCTTTGCACCTACAACACTTGTTAGGCGGACATCTGTGTTGAGCAAAGTTTGACCAAGGCACTGTAATTTAAAAAAAACAAATGTAGAACATGGCACACTTCCATTGTTTGACACCTACAACCCATGAAAATTGTGAAACATGTATAATATAGTAAATAATTCAAATGTCTCTTCACAAATTTAAGCAAGTAGGTGAAAGGTTCATGGTTTTCATAGGAAAATGAAGTGGCTCATGACCATATCCATGGCATACATTGCTCAAATGGCCTCAGATTTGACACATGGTTAATTCATTGCATGCCAATGAATCTCCTCATTGGTCCTACCTATAGATTTGGGGTAAACTTGGTGATTTTTATTATTTCTACTCAATACAGTGCCTTTTTTGCAAATGATGTACCAACAATACATTACCATTGTTGCACAAGCATTTGTGGTGATAAAGTTCAGCACATGTGAATTTGAAATAAGTTGTTGCCTGAGCGAAAAAGCTTTGTACCTAGCACACTTGTTAGGGAGACATCTATGTTGACCAAAGTTTGACCAAGGCACTGTAATTTCAAAAAAAAAAGATAAACAAATGCAGAACATGGCACACTTTCATTGTTTGACACCTAGAACCCATGAAAATTGTGAAACATGTATAATACAGTAAATAATTCAAATGTCTCTTAACAAATTTAATCTAGTAGGTGGAAGGTTCACGGTTTTCATAGGCAAATGAAGTGGCTCATGACCATATCCATGGCATACATTGCTCAAATGGCCTCAGATTTAGCTCATGGTTGATTCATTGCATGCCAATGAATCTTATTAGTGGTCCTACCTATAGATGTGGGGGAAAACTTGGTTATTTTATTATTTCTACTCAATACAGTGCCTTCTTTACAAATGATGTACCAACAATACACTGCCATTTTTGTACAAGCATTTGTGGTGACAAAGTTCAGCACATGTGAATTTGAAATAAGTTGTTGCCTCAGTGAGAGAGCTTTGTACCTAGCACACGTGTTAGGCAGACATCTGTGTTGACCAAACTTTGACCAAGGCACTGTAATTTCAAAAAAAAGAAACAAATGTAGAATGTGGCACACTTCCATTGTTTGACACCTAGAACCCATGAAAATTGTGAAACATGTATAATACAGTAAATAATTCAAATGTCTATTCACAAATTTAATCTTGTAGGTGGAACGTTCATGGTTTTCATAGGCAAATGAATTGGCTCATGACCATATCCATGGCATACATTGCTCAAATTGCCTCAGATTTGGTACATGCTTGATTCACTGCATGCCAATGAATCTTCTCATTGGTCCTACCTATAGATGTGGGGGAAAACTTGGTGGTTTTTATTATTTCTCCTCAACACAGTGCATTTTTTGCAAATGATGTACCAACAATACACTACCATTATTGTACAAGCATTTGCGGTGACAAAGTTCAGCACACGTGAATTTCAAATAAGTTGTTGCATGAGTCAAAAAGCTTTGTACCTAGCACACTTGTTAGGCACACATATGTATTGACCAAAGTTTGACCAAGGCACTATAATTTCAAAAACAATTGTAGAACTTGGCACACCTCCATTGTTTGACACCTAGAACCCATGAAAAATGTGAAACATGTATAATACAGTAAATAATTCAAAGGTCTCTTCACAAATTTAATCTAGTACATGGTATTTCTCCCTAATACATGGTATGATACATTGTATGTTTCTCCTTAATACATGATATGATATAGTGTATGATGTGAACAAAAGACCTATAAAACTTGGGATACGGTGTATATTTATTAAAAAATAAACAAACATAAAACAAAATTTTAAAACAAATATTCTTGAAAAAAAATTGAGTTCAAATGTATGTTCGTGGGCCGACCCATACCGGAAATGCGAGTTGGATACCACGTCGATCACTGGAAGAGTTGCCGTTCTATTACACAAATCCCGGATCGTGGCAATCTCGCACGTCCTAATCCCTTTGAATTGAGGAACAAGTATTGCCTCGCGTCAACCGAATGGAAAACAATTATTTAGGAGATACGCTTCCGGGAAGTTGCGATGACCTAGGAGATCGTCCTCCTATATTACAACTCCCTCCGTTGTAGATGTCATCCAGAATGCATACCGCCGAGTCGACGACAGATCCCTCCGCCGCGTCGACGGCAGATACCTCAAATGCATACGCTGAAACCCATCAAGAATGTGGAGAACATCCGCCTGCACATGGAGGACACCCCCGACACGCCCTCGACGGAGCACGTCGAGACCGCATCGCCCACTACTTTCATCTTCATCGACTGTTCAGGTATGATGCCCGCAATACCGCTTCCATGCCAAACTAAATTGTTCGTTTATTAGCTTCGATTCACCCGCTAGGATTCACCTAGGATGAGCACATATTTTCAAATTAGGTCCATTTGATAAGATGCGTTCTAACCAGATGGCATAGATGAAATAGATCTATTGTTCTCTCATACAATGGTAAACAAACTAGTTGGCATACGGCTAAATCAACAAGATATGTAAATCGGTGTTATTATAGATTGGTTATTTTTATGTTTCATCCGGTGGTAGGTATTTTTAGGTGCAAATACAACATGGTTGTAAATCAGTGTTATTTTTATGTGTAAATTGGTGTTATTATAGATTGGTTATTTTTATGTTACTTTTGATTCTGAAAATAATTGATCACATGGTTGTAAATTAATTTATCACTTCTAGTTATCATTTGTTAGGTTTATATCAACCCACTTTGCAGCATGTACCACTTTGGTAGATTTTTCTAGCTAGTGTTCTATTTTTGATTTACTGTTAACTACTGTGTGATCAAATGTTATATTTTGTCAACACGATGGACGAACTCAATGGAGAAATTGTGTGCGCCATTGAAAAGTGGTGCAAGATGGTTGGCGCTCTATCTGCCGCTCAAAGAGCTAGATTTGACTAAACTCATTTGCGTAGCATGCTCCAGATACCCTCACTGAAGATGCGCATGCTATTGATAAGGTACATGGTCGATATTTTCGACCCAAGCACGACAAGGTTCAAGGTACAAGACCTGGTTGGGGAGGTGTCTCTCCGTGTTGTGGATGTAGAGTGCATCTTGAACTTGGACAATGAAGGACTGTCGGCTTCAGATATTCTCATCGAAGAAGGTTAGGATATAAAAGATAGGGTGCCGCCTCAATTTCTAAGTAAATCTACATGCAATATAGTAATTGATGATGTCAATGCGGACATCATAACAAATAAATCCGCCGATGACGACTTCCTTCGGAAAGTCATCCTTGTCCTACTAGGAACAGTTATTGCTCCCATGTCGAGCAAGCTTGTACCAAAGTAGTATTATTCCTTGGTAGATGATGTCAAACGTATTTCCAAGATCAATTGGAATGTGTTCACCCTTCGTGTTCTCTTCGACTGTGTTCACGTTGTGAAGAAAGGCAAACACCTCCGACAATGGCCGAAAGGCAATTTAGCTCTGTTGCAGGTACAACTATGAGACATATATCAATGTAAAATAGTTTATCACTTCAATTTTATGTGGTTAATAGTACTAAGCACACATCTTGATTTTCCTACAGTACTTGTACTCCGAGAAGGTGCAACCTTTGGAAGGTGATTGCGCTTTCAATCCTAACTTGTCCCTACAATCTCTGATGAGGAATTGGACCAAAGCTGCAGGCACTAGGAGAGATCGGTTTGACTATGACAATGGTTGTGGGCGTGGCAACGTAAAGGTAATCCTGTTAGTTGATCACATGTAGTTTTATATCACATATAGTTGTATATTACATGTAGCTGAGGTATTTCATTTAGTTAATCACGTGTAGGTGTATATCACTTGTACTTGTATATCACATGTAGATAATCCTAGTTCACTAAATTTTTATTGATCACATTTTGTTGTATATCGCATGCAGATCGAATATAATATAACCCAAGAATATAGGGCGCAGGAGCCCAAAGTGCTAGATCATGGGACTATACAGAAGCCAAAACCCAAGCCGACGAGTGCCACCGCAAGGAAGTCGAAGCCAGCTTTTAACCCGAACGAGATGATGGATGTTTTCATGAACAGGTGTATTGATTACATGAATAGGCAGATGAGGCAAATCCCTGATCAAGTTGCTGAGGTGACACACCCGTACTTTTTGAGAAGAAGCAGATAACCAAGTTTCATAATGGTGCAAGCATTAATGCATTTATATTTGTGTTGCGGAAACTGTTGAAGAAGCTGAACAAAGAAGGTGTCATTTACGAGCCGGCGACTGACGTGCCATCCTGTAAGAATGATGGTGATGATGAAGTGGATTCGTTTGAGAATGTTCCATGTGAAAAAAAGGAATTCATGTACAAGAAAGACAATCACTCTAAAGATAGTCTGGAACCGATCATTGATTTGACGCAGATTCGGGAGGCAGTTCCCAAGGAGAAAAACGAAGCTGAGGAAGTTTGTGTGTTTGTCTTTAATTTTCTCGTTTAATATTTTTAGTTTGGAAAAATTAAGCTTCATGAATTTTTTTGCCAACCAGAAAACACCACCTAAGATCGATGTCCAGAATGGTTGTTCACCAAAGAAGGCTAATGATGACTATGGTGCAACACCGAAAAATACTTGGATTATTAGTAATTCTCCTCGGTCTAGTTCTTCAGACATACACATCGTGCCATCTTATGTTAACAAGTACATGGCTAATGCCACGGGGCAAAAGTTGCTGACATTCAGAAATGATGACAAAGTTTTGTGGGGAAAGAGGAAGCGGACAGTTCCGAAGAAATTTGAATCCCCATATGCACTTGATGAGCCAAGCAGGCGTTCCGCCCGCGGTACTAGACCTTGGGAACTACCTCCACAAGTAGAGGTACTATTACTAGCTTTATTATTGTAATATATGCTAGTAAATAATGTAGTCACCATTATTGACGTTCATAATTTTCCACGCAGCTTTGTTTTCTGAGAACGTCGCGCCAGAGGTTGTGGCAGATGAGTTGACGCCGGAACTAATTGAGGCAGCTGTTACATTTGTGGAGATAGCGTGTAGGTTTGAAAATAATAAGGGGACAAGAGTTTAGTACAATGGAAGTCTTAACGGACTCACTTTGGAGATGCTTCGGCCGGTACTCGAACATAGATGGGTGTCGGATGCTATAAGCACTATTACCATCTCTTGTTATTAAATTGTATGACATATGTGGCAACTTTCAAACATTAAATGTCATCATATTGTATGCAGGTTATTGATTCTTACCAGGCACATTTGGCGTTGCTCGTTGGTCATGATCGTCACCTATGTCCAGCGTGGAGGTCGAGATACCTCATTGATCGGGCTCTGGCACGAGACAATCCATTGTCGTCGCCCTACAACATCGATAGTGAGTTGTCAAGATCTGGAGCAGTTAATAGAGTCAAGGATGAGTATACTCTGCGTCATAAGGTACGTTATGTTATAATACTTGTTCAGCATACAACATTTTCAAATGCACTTCATATGGTACATGATGTTTTCTTACACCGTAGACGTATGTGGCCTTGAATGTCGGTAATACCCACTGGATTACCATGGTAATGCAAATGCGCAAGAAAGAATTCCAAGTTATGGATTCGCTCTATCCTCTTGAGCAGTCTGTCCACACAGCAAAATCACTCGTACTGTCACCATTACTAACTTTGTTCCTACTTATTATTGTATTCATTTCCATTAACATTACCCTTTTTATAGTGACTCCCTATAGAAAACAATTTTCTTGAGGCAAACCCTATTACACCTGGAAAATATGCGAACGTGTCTAACTGGCCTATCAAAGAGTACCTCATAATTCTCCATCTATCTACTTTTCCAAACTCTTTTGCCCTTGTTTTGGACTCTAATTTGCATGATTTGAATGGAACTAACCCGGACTGACGCTGTTTTCAGCAGAATTGCCATGGTGTTGTTTTTTTGCAGAAATGAAAGTTCTCAGAACGTCCTGAAAATTTACGGAGAATATTTCTGGAAAATATGAAAAATACCTGCGCAAAGATCCACCGGAGGGGACGGGCGAGTGGGCCACAAGCCATGTCGTCGCGGCCACCCCCCAGGCCGCGACAACCAAGCTTGTGGGGCCCACGTGGCTCTGCCGCCCCCAAACTCAGCTCTATTTATTCCCTTTCGTCCCGGAAAAAATCAAGAGAGAAGATTTCATCGCGTTTCACGATCCAGAGGCGCCGGCACATCCCGTTCTTCATCTGGAGGGCAGATCTGGAGTCCGTTTTGGGCTCCGGATCAAGGAGATCGTCGCCATCGTCATCATCAACCTTCTTCCCTCTCCAATTCCATGAAGCTCTTCATCGTTCGTGAGTAATCTATTCGTAGGCTTGCTCGGCGGTGATGAGTAGGATGAGATCTATCATGTAATTGAGTTAGTTTTGACGGGGATCGATCCCTAGTATCCACTATGTTCTGAGATTGATGTTGCTACTACTTTGCCATGCTTAATGCTTGTCACTAGGGCCCGAGTGCCATGATTTTAGATCTGAAATTATTATGTTGTCACCAATATATGTGTGTTTTAGATCCGATCTTGCAAGTTGTAGTTACCTACTACGTGTTATGATCCGGCAACCCCGGAGTGACAATAACCGGAACCACTCCCGGTGATGACCATAGTTTGAGGAGTTCATGTGTTCACCAAGTGCTAATGTGTTGGTCCGGTTCTTTATTAAAAGGAGAACCTTAATATCCCGTAGTATCCATTTGGACCCCGCTGCCAGGGGAGGGATGGACAATACATGTCATGCAAGTTCTTTTCCCAAAGCACGTATGACTACACACGGAATGCATGCCTACATCACATTGACGAACGGGAGCTAGCCACAAATCTCTTTGTGTTATACCTGTTGCATGATGAATGTCATCTGACAAATCACCGATCCATTGCCTACGAGTTTGTCCCACTACTGTTGTTACTTGTTTCGCTCTGCTGCTGTTACTACTGTTGCTGCTACTTTTACTTGCTGCTACTGTTACGTGCTTTGTCCTGCTGCTGCTGCCACTACTGTTGCTACTACTGTTACTTACTACTGTTGTTACTCGCTACTGCTGCTACTTGCTACTATTGTTACTTGCTACTGTTGCTACATGCTATTGTTGTCACTACTGCAGTTCCTTGCCACTGATGTTACTCGTTACACTACTGCTACCTGCTACAATACTTTTTATGGCACCGTTGCCGGGAAAGAATATTTCCCGTCCACGGGCAACTTACTGGCGCCATTGATACAACCGTTAGGAATAGTCTGCCGTCAACATATCATTTCTGGCACTGTTGCTATCATACTACTTTGCTATTGATACTTTGTTTGCAGACACTAATCTTTCAGGTGTGGTTGAGCTGACGCCTCAACTGCTAATACTGGAGAATATTCTTTCCCTCCCGTCGTGCGAACCAACAAATTTGGGTTGAATATTCTACCCTCGAAAACTGTCGCGATCCCACGCGCTGGTGGGCTATTGCAAGACAATTTCTAATTGTTGAGCAACTGGAAGCAGCTCTTTTCTGGCTCTGTTGCCGTGGAGGCATCAAGCAGGAATAGTTGCACGTCAACATCATTTTTCTGGCGCCGTTGCCGGGGAGGATAGCTATATTCTCTAAGTCACTTGGGATTTATATCTGCTGATCACCATGAAGAATCTGAAAGATCCAAGAACCAAAGTCTTGCCCTCAACTACGAGGGGAGGTAAGGAACTGCCATCTATCTCTGCACTTGATTCACCTTCACTTATGAGTAAGTTTGCGACACCACCTCCTGCTAGAAATCTTGATATGTCGCATGTGCTTGCTGATGCTTATGATGCTACTATGCATGATACTGCTAGAGATGCTATGCCTGATACTGCTAGAGATGCTATGCCTGATACTGCTAGAGATGCTATGCTTGATACTGCTTTGCCTGATGATGCTAGAGATGCTATTTTGCCTGATGATGCTATGCTTGATACTGCTAGAGATGTGATACGTCCATTTTGCATCATGATTTCATGTCGATATTTATTGCTTTATGGGCTATTATGTTACTTTGTGGTACCATACTTATGTCTTTTCTCTCTTATTTCGCAAGGTTTATTTGAAGAGGGAGAATTCAGACAGCTGGAATTCTGGACTGGAAAAGGAGCAAATCTGAGTCCTCTATTCTGCACAACTCCAAATGCCCTGAAAATTTACGTGGAATTTTTTGGGAATATAAAAAAAATACTCGGCGAAAGAAGTACGAGAGGGGATCTACCAGGGCCCCACAAGCCTGCTAGCCGCCACCCCCTGGTGGCGGCTACAGGGCTTGTGGGCTCCCTGACGGCCCACTGGCCCCCGCTCTTTTGCTATATGACGGATTCGTTCCAGAAAAAATCAAGAGGGAGCTTTTTCGTGGTTTTTCCGCCGCCACGAGGCGGAACTTGAGCAGATCCAATCTAGAGCTCCGACAGGATGACCCTACCGGGGAAACTTCCCTCCCGGAGGGGGAAATCGTCGCCATCGTCATCACCAACACTCCTCTCGTTGGAGGGCAGGCATCTTCATCAACATCTTCATCAGCACCATCTCCTCTCCAATCCCTAGTTCATCTCTTGTAACCAATCTCCATCTCGCGACTCCGATTGGTACTTGTAAGGTTGCTAGTAGTGTTGATTACTCTTTGTAGTTGATGCTAGTTGGATTACTTGGTGGAAGAGTTTATGTTCAGATCCTTGATGCTATTCATTACACCTATGATCATGATTATAATGATGCTTTGTGAGTAGTCACTTTTGTTCCTGAGGACATGGGATAAGTCATGCTAATAATAGTCATGTGAATTTCGTATTCGTTCCGTATTTTGATATGCTGTATGTTGTGTTTTCCTCTAGTGGTGTTACGTGAACGTCGACTACATAACACTTCACCATATTTGGGCCTAGAGGAAGGCATTGGGGAGTAGTAATTAGATGATGGGTTGCAAGAGTGGCAGAAGCATAAACCCCAGCCTATGTGTTGCTTCGTAAGGGGCTGATTTGGATCCACTAGTTTAATGCTATGGTTAGACGTTGTCTTAATTCTTCTTTCGTAGTTGCGGTTGCTTGCGAGAGGGGTTAATCATAAGTGGGATGCTTGTCCAAGTAAGGGCAGTACCCAAGCGCCGGTCCACCCACATATCAAACTATCAAAGTAACGAACGTGAATCACATGAACATGTTGAAACTAGCATGACAGAAATTCCCGTGTGTCCTCGGGAGCGTTTTTCCTCCTATAAGAATTTGTTCAGGCTTGTCCCTTGCTACAAAAGGGATTGGGCCACTTGCTGCACCGTTGCTATTACATGTTACTTGTTACTTTTCACTTGCTACGTTTCACCTTGCTACACCATCACTTGTTACCGCTACTTTCAGTGCTTGCAGTTATTACCTTGCTGAAAACCGTTTATCAGAGCCTTCTGCTCCTCGTTGGGTTCGACACTCTTACTTATTGAAAGGACTACGATTGATCCCCTATACTTGTGGGTCATCAAGACTCTTTTCTGGCGCCGTTGCCGGGGAGTGAAGTGCCTTTGGTAAGTGGAATTTGGTAAGGAAACATTTATATACTGTGCTGAAATTTATTGTCACTTGTCACTATGGAAACTGTTCCTTTGAGGGATTTGTTCGGGGTATCTTCACCACGAACGGAAGCACGAGGAGTTGTTCCTCAACCTGAGGTACCTAGTGAAAATATCTTTTATGAAATTCCTTTGGGTATGCTTGAGAAACTCCTAGCTAATCCTTTTACAGGAGATGGATCTTCACATCCAGACTTGCATCTGATCTATGTAGATGAAGTTTGTGGTTTATTTAAGCTTGCAGGTTTGCCCGAGGATGATGTAAACAAGAAAGTCTTTCCTTTATCTTTGAAGGATAGGGCGTTGACATGGTATAGGCTATGTGATGATACTGGATCATGGGACTACAATCGGTTGAAATTGGAATTTCATCAAAAGTTTTATCCTATGCATTTAGTACATCGTGATCGGAATTATATTTATAATTTTTGACCTCGTGACAGGGAAAGCATAGCTCAAGCTTGGGGGAGGATTAAATCAATGCTATATTCATGCCCCAATCATGAGCTCTCGAGAGAAATTATCACTCAAAACTTTTATGCTCGGCTTTCTCATGAAGATCGTACCATGCTTGACACTCCTTGTACCGGTTCTTTTGTGAAGAAGGATATTGACCACAAGTGGGATTTATTGGAAAGAATCAAACGTAACTCTGAATATTGGGAGCTGGAAGAAGGTAAGGAGTTAGGTATGAATTTCCAGTTTGATTGCGTTAAATCTTTTGTTGAAACAAACACTTCTAGAGATTTTAGCGCTAAGTATGGACTTGACTCTGAGATAGTAGCTTCTCTATGTGAATCTTTTGCTGCTCATGTTGATCTTCCCAAAGAGAAGTGGTTTAAGTATCATCCTCCTGTAGAAAGCAACATAGTCAAAACCAATCTAGTTGAGGAGAAAGTCATTGCTTTTAGTGATCCTGTTGTTCCTTGTGCTTACGCTGAGAAACCACCTTACCCTGCTAGGAAAAAGGATTATTCTAAAGCTCCAACTGTGATACGTAGGGGTTACATTAGACCACTTGCACCCCCTGAGGATATTAGAGTTGAACCTAGTGTTGCTACTATCAAAGATCTCTTAGTCGAAGACATAGATGGGTATGTTATGAAATTGTGTGAGGACTCCGATAGAATTGCTAAACCTCACGCGAAAGACAAATACAGACCTGTAGTTGGCCTGCCCGTTGTTTCTGTCAAGATAGGAGATCACTGTTACCATGGTTTATGTGATATGGGAGCTAGTGTTAGTGCAATACCCCATTCCCTATATGATGAAATCAAAGATGAGATTGCACCTGCTGAGTTAGAACCCATTGATGTCACTATTACGCTAGCTAATAGAGACACTATCTGCCCTCTGGGAATTGTGAGAGACATAGAAGTCATGTGTGGTAAGACGAAGTGTCCTACTGATTTCCTCGTCCTTGGTACTGCACAAGATAGCTTTTGTCCCATCATATTCGGTAGACCCTTTCTCAACACTGTCAATGCTCAATTGATTGCATTAAGCAGACTGTCACTGTTAGTTTCGAGGGTGTGTCTCATGAATTTAACTTCTCCAAGTTTGGAAGACAACCCCATGAAAAGAGTCGTCTGGTAAGGATGAAATCATTGCTCTTGCCTTTATTGCCGTACCTCCTATGGATCCTTTAGAGCAATATCTGCTTCAGCATGAAAATGATATGCATATGGATGAAAGAGATGAGATAGATAAAATTGTTTTAGAATAATATCCTATTCTCAAGAATATTTTGCCTGTTGAACTGCTTGGGGATCCTCCCCCACCGAAGGGTGATCCTGTGTTCGAGCTTAAACAGTTGCCTGATACTCTTAAGTATGCCTATCTTAATGAGAAGGAGATATATCCTGTTATTATTAGTGTTCTCCTCTCAGAGCATGAAGAAAAGAAGTTACTAAAAACTCTGAGGAAGCACCGTGCTGCTATTGGATATACTCTTGATGATCTTAAGGGTATTAGTCCCACTCTATGTTAGCACAAGATTAAAACTTATCCTGACTTCAAACCAGTTGTTGATCATCAAAGAAGATTAAATCCTAAGATGAAAGAGGTCGTTAGAAAAGAAATATTAAAGCTTCTGGAAGCAGGAATCATTTATCCTGTTGCTCATAGTGATTGGGTAAGTCCAGTACATTGCGTACCTAAGAAGGGAGGTATCACCGTCGTTCCTAATGATAAGAATGAATTAATCCTATAAAGGATTATTACTGGCTATAGGATGGTGATAGACTTCCGGAAACTGAACAAGGCAACCAGGAAAGACCATTATCCTTTGTCGTTTATCGACCAAATGCTAGAAAGGCTATCCAAACACACACACTTTTGCTTTCTAGATGGTTATCCAGGTTTCTCGCAAATACTTGTTGCACAATCTGATCAGGAGAAAACAACTTTCACCTGCCCCTTCGGTACTTTTTCTTACAGACATATGCCTTTTGGCTTATGCAATGCGCCTGCCACCTTTCAAAGATGTATGATGGCTATATTCTCTTACTTTTGTGAAAAGATTGTCGAGGTTTTCATGGATGACTTCTCCGTTTACGGGTCTTCCTTTGATGATTGCCTCAGCAACCTTGATCGAGTCTTACAGAGATGCAAAGATACCAACCTCGTCTTGAATTGGGAGAAGTGCCACTTTATGGTTAATGAAGGCATCATCTTAGGACACAAAATTTCTGAAAGAGGCATTGAAGTTGATAAGGCTAAGGTTGATGCAATTGAGAAAATGCCTTGCCCCACAGATATCAGAGGTATACGAAGTTTCCTAGGTCATGCTGGTTTCTATAGAAGGTTCATTAAAGACTTCTCTAAGATTTCTAGGCCTCTTACCAACCTCTTGCAGAAGGATGTTCCTTTTGTTTTTGATGAGGATTGTGAGGAAGCTTTCGAAATACTTAAGAAGGCTTTGATAACCGCGCCTATTGTTCAACCACTTGACTGGAACTTGCCCTTTGAAATCATGTGCGACGCGTGTGATTATGTTGTTGGTGTTGTTCTAGGACAAAGAGTTGACAAGAAGTTGAATGTTATTCACTACGCTAGTAAAACTCTAGACAGTGCCCAAAGAAACTATGCCACTACAGAAAAGGAGTTTTTAGAAGCCGTGTTTGCATGTGAAAAGTTCAGATCTTATATAGTTGATTCCAAAGTCACTATTCACTCTGATCATGCTGCTATTAAATACCTTATGGAGAAGAAGGACGCTAAGCCTAGGCTGATCATATGGGTTCTCCTGCTACAGGAATTTGATTTGCACTTCGTTGACCGAAAGGGTGCTGATAACCATGTAGCAGATAACCTGTCCAGGCTAGAGAATGTCCTTGATGACCCACCACCAATTGATGACAGCTTTCCTGATGAGCGATTAAATGTCATCCGCACTTCACATAGTGCACCGTGGTATGCTGATTACGCAAATTATATCGTAGCCAAATACTTACCACCCAGTTTCACCTATCAGCAAAAGAAGAAATTCTCTTTGATTTGAGACACTACTTTTGGGATGATCCTCACCTTTATAAGGAAGGAGTAGATGGTGTTATTAGACATTGTGTGCCTGAACATGAACAAGGACAGATCCTGCAGAAGTGTCATTCCGAAGCCTACGGAGGACACCATGTTGGAGATAGAACTGCTCATAAGGTATTGTAATCAGCTTTCTATTGGCCCACTCTCTTCAAGGATGGCCGTAAGTTTGTCTTGTCTTGTGACGAATGCTAAAGAATAGGGAACATCAGTAAGCGTCAGGAAATGCCTATGAACTATTCACTTGTCATTGAACCGTTTGATGTCTGGGGCTTTGATTATATGGGACCCTTCCCGAGTTCCAATGGGTAGACTCACATCTTAGTTGTTGTGGATTACGTCACTAAGTGGATAGAAGCTATCCCCACTAAAAATGATGATCAGCACACCTCTATTAAGATGCTTCGAGAAGTCATTTTCCCAAGATTTGGAGTCCCTAGATATCTGATGACTGATGGCGGTTCACACTTCATTCATGGTGTTTTCCGCAAGATGCTTGCTAAGTATGATGTCAACCATAGAGTTGCATCTCCTTATCATCCTCAGTCTAGTGGTCAAGTGGAGTTGAGTAATAGGGAGATCAAATTGATCCTACAAAAGACTGTCAATAGATCTCGAAAGAATTGGCCTAGCAAACTTGACCATGCACTATGGGATTATAGGACTACTTATAAGAATCCCATGGGCATGTCGCCGTGTAAAATGGTTTACGGTAAGGCCTGTCACTTACCTCTTGAGCTGGAACACAAAGCTTATTGGGCAATCAAAGAGCTCAACTTCGATTTCAAACTTGCCGGTGAGAAACGATTGTTTGATATCAGCTTGTTAGATGAATGGAGGGCCCATGCATATGAGAATGCCAAGTTGTTCTAGGAAAAGGTTAAGAGATGACACGATAAAAGAATACAGAAACGTGAGTTCAATGTAGGTGATTATGTCCTGCTATACAATTCTCTCTTAAGATTCTTCGCAGGCAAGCTTCTCTCTAAATGGGAAGGTCCTTATGTTGTCGAGGAAGTATATCGTTCCGGTGCCATCAAAATCAATAACACAGAAGGAAATTTTCCTAGAGTGGTAAATGAGCAAAGAATCAAGCATTATATCTCTGGTACTCCCATAAATGTTGAGACCAATATCATCAATATCATAACTCCAGAGGAGTACATAAGGGATGTTTATCAGCGTGTTTCTGACCCTGAAAACAAAGAGGTATCTGTTTCCGTAAGTAATTGGACTCCGAAGCTTTTCCAATAGGAAATTTCCTCCCTTTTGTAATTTTTGGAAAACTAGAAAAATAAAAAAGCAGTCCAGAGAGCGCACGAGGTGGCCACAAGCTTGGTAGCCGCCACCTACCCCCTGGCGGCGGCTACAGGGCTTGTGGGCACCTCGTGTGCCTCCCGGACTCCGTTTTCTTGCGGAGCACTCCTTATGGTCCAGAAAAAAACATTATATATACGCCCGAGGGTTTTGATCTCCGTATCGCGCAGTTTTCCTCTGTTTTCGTTTCGAGCCTGTTTCTGTTGCAGATCTAGATCGTCATGACTTCCCCAAAAGCTCCTAAGGAGAAGATCTTCGAGAAGGTCATCAATCCCTATCTCACAGAAGTGCTGAAACACCCTCAATCTATCAAGATGAGTGAGGGGATGTTGCACATCTGTGATGTTGAGAGGCCTAAGAAGACCGGAAGCGTGGAGACAAGGCTCGAAGCAATGGAGCAACAAGTCTTCAAGTGCCAATGGATGGTGGAGCGTGGACTCAACGCCAACCATATGATGATCACAGAGTTCACCAGCAATCACAAGATGGATGCCATTGACATTGGGAAGCACCTCTCCAGGCTCTATGATAGGGTTGACCAACTTCAGGGCCAGATCTATGACCTGCAGAACCAAAACTGTGAGTATGAGTATAGATTTAAATCAATAAGGTTGGCTGCAGATCTGAGGATTCCGGCGACTCGTTCATCCTGCCATGATGGAGCACCTATGCCTTGGAAGACGGAGGATCAGACCACTCCAACAACGCCACCACCATCACCACCAAAGGAAGACAACTAAGCATTGGTATGGGCAATCCCCTTGGCTTTTGCCAAGCTTGGGGGAGTTGCCCTGGTATCGTATCACCTTTTTATCTTTTGCTTTTACCTCTGTTTTAGTTCTTTCCTTTTCCGTTTTTATTTCTTCTCTTAGTGGAATAAGTCTTTAGTGTTTAGTTTGAGTCTTTCGCTTTGTCTCTCCCCCGTTGTATTCGAGCTTGCGAGCTATATAATAAAGAGTATCTTAGTCAAGGGCTTTGCTTTGTGCCGTGATCAAAAGTATGAAAAGAACGATAGCATGAAACATCATGAGATGATCTTATGGAAAGTGATAGCTTCACATATGACAAGTATGATGATTGAAACTTGTTGAGAATAAATCAACACAGACCTCAGTCATTGTTGCAATTAATAAGAAGTAATGAGGAAAGAGAGGTTCACATATAAATATATCATCTTAGACATTTTCTATAATTGTGAGCACTCACCAAACTATTACATGCTTAGAGGTAGATGTTGGACAAGGAAGACAACATAATGAATTGTGTTTGCTTGGTTCCAAACAATGTTATATGATTAGAGAACCCTTAGCGTGTGACGATTGCTTCCACCTCATATTAGCCAACACTCCCGCACCAAGTAGAGATACTACTTGTGCATCCATAAACCTCCAACCCAGTTTTGCCTTGAGAGTCCACCATACCTACCTATGGATTGAATAAGATCCCGCAAGTAAGTTGTCATCGGTGCAAGCAATAAAAATTGCTCTCTAATATGTATGATCTATTAGTGTGTGGAAAATAAGCTTTGTACGA
This sequence comes from Hordeum vulgare subsp. vulgare, assembly GCF_904849725.1. Taxonomy (NCBI): domain Eukaryota; kingdom Viridiplantae; phylum Streptophyta; class Magnoliopsida; order Poales; family Poaceae; genus Hordeum; species Hordeum vulgare. The sequence goes on along the minus strand of NC_058523.1, from coordinate 229,378,337 downwards.
ACCTGTGATGAGGAAGACATAAAAGCGATAGACTGCATAGTAAAGTTCTTTATCACAGGAGGCAATATAAAGTGACGTTCCTCCGCACTAAGTGGCCACGCATCCAAACCTCAAAAGCGCATGACAACCTCTGCTTCCCTCTGCGAAGGGCCTATCTTGTACCTTTAGTTTTTGCCCTTGTAAGAGTCATGGTGATCTTCACCAATTCCCTATTTTGCCTTTGTCTTGGCTACCGTCACATGCTTGGGAAAGATCTATATTCATATATCAACTTGGAGATGAGTACTTATGCTTTATTATTGTTGACTTTACCCTTGAGGTAAATGGTTGGGAGGCAAAACTATAAGCCCCTATCTTCCTCTGTGTCCAGCTGAAACTTTGATACCATGAGTACCACATGAGTTGTAACAATTGTGGAAAATAAAAAAGATGATTGAGTATGTGCGTTTGCCTTGCAAGCTCTTATTTGACTCTTTCTGATGTTATGATAAATTGCAATTGCTTCAATGACTATGGATTGTTGTTGGTTACTTCTCGGTAAGGTTTTTGCTTCATACTTTGCTTTGTGAAGGAATTGTTACTTTCCCATAAGAATCTTTATGATGTATTGTTGTTCTATGTGTGATCATGATGCCCTATTATGTTTTATCGACACCTTCATCCCTAAACATGTGAACATGTTTATGGAACTTGGTTTTCGCTTGAGGACAAGCGAGGTCTAAGCTTGGGGGAGTTGATACGTCCATTTTGCATCATGCGTTCGTGTTGATATTTATTGCTTTATGGGCTGTTATATTACTTTGTGGTACCATACTTATGCCTTTTCTCTCTTATTTTGCAAGGTTTATTTGAAGAGGGAGAATTCAGGCAGCTGGAATTCTGGACTGGAAAAGGAGCAAATCTGAGTCCTCTATTCTGCTCAACTCCAAATGCCCTGAAAATTTACGTGGAATTTTTTGGGATTATATAAAAAATACTGGGAGAAAGAAGTACCAGAGGGAAGCTACCAAGGCCCCACAAGCCTGGTAGCCGCCACCCCCCTGGTGGCGGCTACAGGGCTTGTGGGCTCCCTAGCGGCCCACTGGCCCCCCTCTTTTGCTATATGAAGGGTTTCGTTCTAGAAAAAATTAAGAGGGAGCTTTTTCGTGGTTTCGCCGCCGCCACGAGGCGGAACTTGAGGAGATCCAATCTAGAGCTCCGGCAGGACAATCCTGCTGGGGAAACTTCCCTCCCGGAGGGGGAAATCGTCGCCATCGTCATCACCAACACTCCTCTCGTCGGAGGGGAGGCATCTTCATCAACATCTTCATCAGCACCATCTCCTATCCAATCCCTAGTTCATCTCTTGTAACCAATCTCCGTCTCGCGACTCCGATTGATACTTGTAAGGTTGCTAGTAGTGTTGATTACTCCATATAGTTGATGCTAGTTGGATTACTTGGTGGAAGAGTTTATGTTCAGATCCTTGATGCTATTCATTAGACCTCTGATCATGATTATGATTATGCTTTGTGAGTAGTCACTTTTGTTCCTGAGGACATGGGATAAGTCATGCTAATAATAGTCATGTGAATTTGGTATTCGTTCGGTATTTTGATATGTTGTATGTTGTCTTTTCCTCTAGTGGTGTTATGTGAACGTCGACTACATAACACTTCACCATATTTGGGCCTAGAGGAAGGCATCGGGGAGTAGTAAGTAGATGATGGGTTGCTAGAGTGACAGAAGCTTAAACCCCAGTCTATGCATTGCTTCGTAAGGGGCTGATTTGGATCCACTAGTTTAATGCTATGGTTAGACGTTGTCTTAATTCTTCTTTCGTAGTTGCAGATGCTTGCGAGAGGGGTTAATCATAAGTGGGATGCTTGTCCAAGTTAGGGCAGTACCCAAGCGCCGGTCCACCCACATATCAAACTATCAAAGTAAAGAACGCGAACCACATGAACATGATGAAACTAGCATGACAGAAATTCTTGTGTGTCCTCAGGAGTGTTTTTCCTCCTATAAGACTTTGTTCAGGCTTGTCCCTTGCTACAAAAGGGATTGGGCCACTTGCTGCACCGTTGCTACTACTTGTTACTTGTTACTTTTCGCTTGCTACGCGGTTCACCTTGCTACACCATCACTTGTTACCGCTACTTTCAGTGCTTGCAGTTATTACCTTGCTGAAAACCGTTTATCAGAGCCTTCTGCTCCTCGTTGGGTTTGACACTCTTACTTATCGAAAGGACTATGATTGATCCCCTATACTTGTGGGTCATCAAGATGCTACTTTGCCTGATATGCCACTAGGGGTATTCCTTGATGCTCATATTGCTAGAGTTACTGCCAATGCTCGTGATGCTTCTGAAACTGCCGATACTATTAAGATAGAACCTGCTTTTGCTCCTGCTAGATCTAGCTCTCCTAGATATGACTTGCCTGATATACCTAAGGGTTATGTTATGGAGGGAGAGATAGCTGAGGATTTTCTTGCGTGTAAGGATGCCTATGACACTGAGAAATTACTTCTCAAGTGGAAGGAAAAATCTCTGAAAGCTAGGATGAAATACGACCCGACGTTTGCCACTTCACCTATCTTTATCACCGATGAGGATTATGAATTCTCTGTCGGCCCTGAGATAATCTCTCTAGTCGAATCTGATCCTTTCCACGGTTATGAGTCTGAGACGGTCGTAGCCCATCTTACCAAACTACACGATATAGCCACCCTTTTCACTAGTGAGGAGAAGATCCGCTACTACTATATCCTTAAGCTGTTTCCTTTCTCTCTAAAGGATGACGCTAAAGCCTGGTTCACTTCTCTTTCCCCTGGATATGTGAGTAGTCCGCAGGATATGGTCTATTACTTCTGTGAGAAATATTTCCCTGCCCATAAGAAGCAAGCTGCCTTGCAGGAAATATACAACTTTGCTCAACTCAAAGAAGAGACTCTCCCACAAGCTTGGCGGAGGCTCATCCAGCTATAGAGTGCTTTGCCTGATCACCCTCTTAAGAAGAACGAGATACTTGATATCTTCTATAACGGACTTACCGATGCTTCTAGAGACCACCTAGATAGTTGTGTCGGTTGTGTTTTTAGGGCACGAACTATAGAACAAGCTGAGATCCTACTGAATAACATCTTGATCAACGATAATGCTTGGACTATTCCCGAACCACCTCCTAAGCCAACTCCTAAGAAAAGAGGTATTCTATTCCTCAGTCCCGAAGATATGCAAGAAGCCAATAAATCTATGCAAGAGAAAGGCATTAAATCTTAAGATGTCAAAAATCTACCACCTATCAAAGAGATCCATGGTCTCGATAACCCGATACAGGTAGTGGAAGTGAATTCTCTACGTAGGTTTGATGAGAGTAATGTTCCTTTTGACAAACCTGCTAGCTTATGCTTTGATGAATTTGACAACTTTGTTGCCAAACAACAGAGTTTCAATGATTATGTTAGCAGACAATTGGAACAAAGTACTCGTATGCTTAGTCATTTAAGTGCTTGTGTAGACAGAAATTTCAATGATCTGAAGCTTCTGAGTAAGCATGCCTCTATGATTACTACTCAGGTAGAACAAGTACTTAAAGCTCAGAATGACTTTCTCAATGAATTAAATGACAACTCTGTCAGAGTCATTACTAGAGGAGGCAAAATGACTCAGGAACCTTTGTATCCTGAAGGCCATCCTAAGAGAATTGATCAAGATTCTCAAGGAATTAATGCTGATACACCCAGGCATCCTAAGAGGAAGAAGAAGGATGATAGAAACCTACATGTAAGTTCACCAAATACTGTCACACCTGAAGAACCAAATGATATTTCTGAGTCTGATGTAGAAACACAATCTGGTGATGAAAATGAACCTGGTGACAATATGGAAAGCGTTGTTCCTAATAATTCTCAACCTAGCAATGATGAGTATGTGGAGATTGAACCTACGGTTAATCCTGATAACCCACAACCTAAGAGATACGATAAGAATGACTTCACTGCTAGGAATTATGGTAAAGAAAGGGAGCCATGGGTTCAGAGACCTATGCCCTTTCCTCCTAAGCCATCCAAGAAAAAGGATGATGAGGATTTTGAGCGCTTTATTGAAATGATAAGACCCGTCTTTCTGCAGATGCGGTTAATTGATATGCTCAAAATGTCTCCATATGCCAAGTACATGAAAGATATCGTGACCAATAAACGGAAGATACCAGATCTTGAGATATCCACCATGCTTGCCAATTACATTTTCAAAGGTGGAACTCCGAAGAAACTAGGTGATCCCGGTGTGCCCACTATACCTTACTCCATTAAAGGAAACTACGTAGGAACTCCTTTATGTGGCCTTGGAGCCGGTGTTAGTGTTATGCCTCTCTCTCTCTTTATCGTAGACTTGAACTGGATAAGTTGACACCCACTGAAATTTCTCTGCAAATGGCCGACAAATCAACTGCTTTCCCTGTCGGCATTTGCGAGGATGTGCGTGTTGTGGTTGCTAACACCACTATCTTAACAGACTTTGTTATCTTGGATATTCCTAAGGATGATGCCATGGCTGTCATCCTCGGAAGACCCTTTTTAAACACCGCAGAGGCTGTTATAGATTGCAACAAAGGCAATGTCACTTTCCATGTCAACGGTAATGAGCATACGGTGCACTTTCCGAAGAAACAATATCGAGTACATTGCATCAATGCTATCGAAAAAACTTCATCGATTCTTATTGGGAGCTTTGAATGCCCTATTCCTCGTGTCAAGATGAAGTATGACTTGCTTGTTGGGGAGATTCATATCCCCATTGAGGTGACTTAGTGGCTATTCGACAATTCTCCGTTCTCTTTTGCGACTCGAGAAAGTTTGTCATGAGGATTTGATCAACCCCATTGACGGATTTCTTTCGATGACCATGAAATGGATGAATCAAAGAGTCACATGCCTCTATTTTAAGCTTTCACTTCATGTTGCCTAGAAGAAAAATGATGGATTTAGTTTAGTTTTCCCTGTTTCCTGCTTTAGCGTCCCACAGAAAAGTACCCCGAAAATAGAAGTTCTCCGATGGTCCTGAAAATCAAATATTATTTTTCTGGATTTTTTGAAAAATGCTGGGACTGAGAGCTGGTCTGGGGGCCACACGAGTGGGCCACAAGCCCTGTCACCGCGGCCTCCCCCCTGGGCGCGGCCAGCAAGCTTGTGGGGCCCACAGGGACCCCCTCCACTCACCCCATCTCCCATCCTCTTCTTCTACCTCCAGAAAAAATCGTTTCGCAGCTCAAACCCGTGTTCTTGCTCATTTGGCTGTGATTTTCGATCTCGTTGCTCAAAGCACCATTCTTCGAATCATTTTGGGGAAATTACTCCTTGGTAAGTGACTCCTCCACTGGTCCAATTAGTTTATACTCTAGTGCTTTATCCTTCGTGTATTCTTGCTACCTTGGTGACCCTGTTCTTGAGCTTGAAATGTTGATTTTAGCTGGTCCCAAGTAGTTTTAGCGCGTGATACGGTCTCTAGGCACTAGTAGGAGTAGTTGCTACGAGTTGGGTTAATCCTTACTCACTTTTCTTTCGAAGTCTCTAAAAAAATTCAGAATTTTTCAGAGTTAGAAAAGGGAAAATATGAGGAGGTTCTTGAGAGGCTCTTCAAGCCGTAACCCCAAAGAGGATGAGAAGAACCACCCCAAGTACGTGGTTCCTCGAGTCACAGAAGTTCGAGCGTGCGAGTGGCCAAGTGATGAATTTTTGCGCGCCGCCGGGCTTTATGAAGACTTTTATTACTTGGTGGAGAACGCAGGTCTTACCGCGTTCATGAAAGATAAGTGCCCACAATACCTCCTCCTCACCAATATTTTCGTTCAAAGCTTCAACTTTTATCCGAGGAAGAATCCTCCTATGGTTGAGTTCATGTTATACGATATCCCCCAGTGCATGACACTACAGGATTTTTGCAACGTCTGCAAATTACCTTATGTTGGGGATATTCATGATCCTCGTCCACGGGACTTGGAGGATTTCATAGGTACTATTGCTGTTGGAGAGGAGAGAGGAGTGTCTTGCGCTAGAATTGCTAGCATACATTTTCCTATGCTTCGGTACTTCTCATTATTTGTGGGAAAATGTTTGATTGGCCGTGTGGAAGCTGGATCACTTAGCTCTCCAGACCTTGCGGTTTTGCGCAAAGGCCTTTATAACGATAAGACTTATAGCCTAGGTGCTATAGTAGCTCAGCGGTTGAACACAAACCGTTCCAAAGGTGTCGTCTATGGAGGTATCTATGCTTCCCGTATTGCCAGACACTTTGAGATACCCGTTAGACTGGGGGAGGAAGAAGAGATGCTTCTTCCTGAGAAATATCTGGATTATGACAGCATGGTTCGCCATGATTTTCTGGATAGAGATGCTAGTAGACGGATGATTTATAACCTGGTATTTAGTCACGGCACTCGAGACACTATTACTTTGCCTGCTCCTTCTTTGTTCGATCTTCATGCAGGCAGGTACACTATTATGCCCTCGGACAGCTACGCATATTGGGGCTTGGCCCAACCACAGGTGCCCGTGCCCGAGCCACCAGTCGAGTACCACACGCCAGTTTATTAGTGGGAGCCAGAGGAGCTCACGCAGCAGTGGCATCCTCAGTCCACTCCGGGGTACCTAGGAGCTGGTTATTTCCCTCCTTGGGAGTATACCAAGTTAGGCCAAAAGCCTAAGCTTGGGGAGTACGTGTTTGCACCAACTTTACATTCATGCTTATGCTTTCACTTTGTTAGTCGGTGTTTACACTTTGCCACTGTATTATCCATGCTAGTTTATTTTCGTTTTCTTGTTTTGTGTCCTTTTGAGAAAACCCAAAAACATTTTCCTTTCTTCTTTTTCTTGTTGGGAGCTTTCCCATGTAAATAGTTTTCTTTTTCTTTGGGTCAAGGTAGAAGATATTGGTTACAATGTTTAGTGGCTCTTGCATGCATACCTGTTTAGCTTTCAAAGAGCCATATTACTTTGTCTTCTCCTTTGTGTTTGCCTGCCGATCCAGCTTTAGTCCAATGCACGAGCACTCTTATTTTTGTTCACATCGTTCGATCGTGCAAATGAAAGGCAATAATGATGATATATGATGAAGTGACTGAGATTGGAAAAGTTGGTATGAACTCTATCTATTTTGTTTTTGTAAATATGACTAGCTTGTCGTTCCAGATTCATCTTTATTGAGAGAGAACCATGTTTGCAATGACAACTTAGAGATCATAGTTTCTGATGCCATGCTTAATTAGCTAGGAGCTTATAATGGTTTGTCTTGAATGCCAACATAGATTTTGAGATGACTATGATGTAGTATGATAGGATGGTATTCTCCTTTGAATGATTCAAGTGGCTTGACTTGGCGCATGTTCATGCATGTAGTTGAAACAAAATCAACATAGCCTATATGATGTTCGTGTTCATGGTGATTTATATCCTACTCATGCTTGCACTCAATGTTAGTCAAACTCATTGCATCTTGATGACCGTTGTCGCTCTCTAGTTGGTCGCTTCCCAGTCTTTTGCTAGCCTTCACTTGTACTAAGCGGGAATACTGATTGTGCATCCACCTCCATAAACCCAAAGTTGTGCCCTATGAGTCCACCACACCTACCTATTTGTGGTATCTACCTGCCGTTCCAAGTAAATTTGCATGTGCCATTCTCTAAACCTTCAAGAAATAATCTGTTTTGCATGCTCGAACCGCTCATGTGGTGACAGGGGGCTATTGATATCTTCCATGTTAGGCGTGCTATCCTCGACATGTGTTTATTCACTGTCATTCACGAGAAAGGGGCCGGTAATTGGAATGCCCAGTTCCACGCTTAAATCGAAAACATAACTGTAAAACAAGACTCCCCACGGATTGATGTTAGTATGGACGGTACCCGAGGATTCGGCTAGCCGTGGAGTGTGATTGATTGGTGGTGGGGGAGTTAAAACTTTACTTTTCTATTTGGGAACCGCCTATAGCATGAGTAGCATGGAAGATATTGAGAACTCTTGGTCATTGCGTTGACAATGAAAGAATGCCACCCAAAATTATTATCTCTGTTTTCAAAGCTTGAGCTCTGGCACCTCTGCAAATCAATGCTTCCCTCTGCGAAGGCCCTGTCTATTTATTTTCCTGTTGAGTCATCCTCTTCTTATAAAAGCACCAATTAGAGAGCACCTCTGTCATTTTTATGCTTTGCTTTTGATTGATATTGAGTATGACTATGACTGGATCTTCGTTGCTATGAATTAAAATGCTTAGTCAGCCCTTGATCTTTGAAAGTGCTCTGCATTTATGTTTTGCGGTCTCAGAAAGAGCTAGCGAGATACCACCTATTCATATTGCTTCATGCTTGTTTTGATTGAATTGTTGGTATCCGAAACTCATTATTATTTGCTCGCTAGCTGATTATGCCATTGATATTAGTTTACCGTGAGACCTTTGTGTCACTTGCTTATGTGGTTAACTTGTGATCTTGCTGAAATTCTGGTTATGAGTTAGAAATAGTTGCAACAACAAGATCAAACAGAGTTTGTCAAAGTTTTTCTTTCTCTTTCAGTTTGTCAACTGAGTTGCTTGAGGACAAGCAAGGTTTTAAGCTTGGGGGAGTTGATACGTCTCCATCGCATCTACTTTTCCAAACTCTTTTGCCCTTGTTTTGGACTCTAATTTGCATGATTTGAATGGAACTAACCCGGACTGACACTGTTTTGAGCAGAATTTCCATGGTGTTGTTTTTGTGCAGAAATGAAAGTTCTCGGAACGTCCTGAAAATTTACAGAGAATATTTCTGGAAAATATGAAAAATACATGTGCAAAGATCCACCGGAAGGGACGGGCCAGTGGGCCACAAGCCCTGTCGCCGCGGCCACCCCCCAGGCCGCGACAACCAAGCTTGTGGGGCCCACGTGGCTCTGCTGCCCCCAAACTCAGCTCTATTTATTCCCTTTCGTCTCGGAAAAAAACAAGAGAGAAGATTTCATCGCGTTTCACGATCCAGAGGCGCCGCCACATCCCATTCTTCATCTGGAGGGCAGATCTGGAGTCCGTTTTGGGCTCCGGATCAAGGAGATCGTCGCCATCATCATCATCAACCTTCTTCCCTCTCCAATTCCATGAAGCTCTTCATCGTTCGTGAGTAATCTATTCGTAGGCTCGCTGGGCGGTGATGAGTAGGATGAGATCTATCATGTAATCGAGTTAGTTTTGACGGGGATTGATCCCTAGTATCCACTATGTTCTGAGATTGATGTTGCTACTACTTTGCCATGCTTAATGCTTGTCACTAGGGCCCGAGTGCCATGATTTCTGATCTGAAATTATTATGTTGTCGCCAATATATGTGTGTTTTAGATCCGATCTTGCAAGTTGTAGTTACCTACTATGTGTTATGATCCAGCAACCCCGGAGTGACAATAACCGGAACCACTCCCGGTGATGACCATAGTTTGAGGAGTTCATGTGTTCACCAAGTGCTAATGCGTTGGTCTGATTCTTTATTAAAAGGAGAACCTTAATATCCCGTAGTATCCATTTGGACCCCGCTGCCACGGGAGGGATGGACAATAGATGTCATGCAAGTTCTTTTTCCTAAGCACGTATGACTACACACGGAATGCATGCCTACATCACATTGACGAACGGGAGCTAGCCACATATCTCTCTGTGTTATAACTGTTGCATGATGAATGTCATCCGACAAATCACTCATCCATTGCCTACGAGTTTGTCCCACTGCTGTTGTTACTTGTTTTTCTCTGTTGTTGTTACTACTGTTGATGCTACTATTACTTGCTGCTATTGTTACTTGCTTTGTCCTGCTGTTGTTGCCACTACTGTTGCTACTACTATTACTTGCTACTGCTGTTACTCGCTACTGCTGCTACGTGCTACTGCTGTTACTTGCTACTGTTGCTACTTGCTACTGCTGTCACTACTGTTGTTCCTTGCCACTCCTGTTACTCGTTACGCTGCTGCTACCTGCTATAATACTTTTTCTGGCACCGTTGCCGGGAAAGAATATTTCCCGTCCACGGGCAACTTACCGGCACCATTGATACAACCGTTAGGAATAGTCTGCCGTCAACAGATCGTTTCTGGCACCGTTGCTATCATACTACTTTGCTACTGATACTTTGCTTGCGGACACTAATCTTTCAGGTGTTGTTGAGCTGACGCCTCAACTGCTAATACTGGAGAATATTCTTTCCCTCCCGTCGTGCGAACCAACAAATTTGGGTTGAATACTCTACCCTCGAAAACTGCCGCGATCCCACGCACTGGTGGGCTATTGCAAGACAATTTCTAATTGTTGAGCAACTTGAAGCAGCTCTTTTCTGGCTCCATTGCCGTGGAGGCATCAAGTCAGGAATAGATGCACGTCAACATTACCCCATGCCACAACAAGAGGACAGGTGAGTTAACGCACATCGTATTGCAATAACCACACATGTTGGTATGGACCATCACTGTTTGCATATATATCAGCAACTCCCGTGGCCTTTTTGTGATAGAAGTTATGGAGCAATGGGACGGGGACCGAATGACTGGCCATTTTTCCCAGGTTGATTGATATTTTTGTTTGTAGACTAGGTGGTGTGATCGTATAACAACTATTATTCACTATGCATTTATATATAAATTTGTAGGATACGGTTAACCAAAGGAGAAGACGTCTCATCACCGAGTTGATTTTATCACCTACCAACCAGATAGAAGCGGTGAAAAACAAAATTTGCAACATCGCAAAGAAAATCAAGGCGTAAAGACTTCATAAGTGACGCAAGATTGTAGTATAAATGGTCGGAGTTTAGTACAGAAGCATGTTTCTGGGGCATGAATAATTTTGTTTGAGACATTTTTTGGATTTTAGGTTGCATACGTGATGCAAGAATTCATGCGTTGCCTATTTTATGGATTTTATGTTGCATACAAATACATGTTTATGTGTCATGCTGTGAGAAAATAAGTTCGTGCCAATAATTTGTTTGCCTCACTTCACATTTGTTATTGCTGATTAATTTTTTTTGCCTTACTTAACATTTGTTCGTGCCAATAATTTGTTTTGCCTCACTTCACAATTGTTTTGCCTCAATTCACATTTGTTATTGCTGACAGATCGGGCCCATCGGCAGGCCACCTGGCCTAGATGAGCACGGATGTAAATGTGTCCACCCACCGCTCCCCTCCCACACACGTCTTTTTGCATTTCCTCTCCCCACAACTGCTCCCGCTTCCCATCTCCCCAGCAGAGAAAACCACCGCCGACCACCACGCCACCGGCGACGCCATGGACACAACCCTAGGATGGCAGCAGGTCGTCGAAGATCTGGCCGGTGACAATAAGGAGATCCGCGAGAAGCTTCGTGAAATCGCACGGTGGTTCCCAAGCATGGCGATGATGCGGAACCACGCACTTGGCCTTTCCAAGGTCATGCGCGACAACAACAAGGCACGTGTGTTTCCCACCGGCTACGGCATCCCCCCTCCGTTGTCCTGCTTTGGGCAATGCGGGAGGTGCAGCCTCCCCCAACCCGAGGCAGCACTCAAGGTGGTGGATGTATCGCTCCTCCAAGATGATGCTACTGCATCCGGATCCTACACGCCTCGCATCGAGGACGGAGGGCGTCACCGACGTCGTCCCCGCCAGCCCCACGCCCGTCAACACCACTTACTAGGACCGCAAGAATCCGGCGGTCATCTTCCCCTATAACTGCGAGCCACACGATGAGAGGGAGGTGCAGATGGTCGTGCCGGTCCTCGCGGCCAGATAGGGTGACCAAGACCTCCCCATTGTCGTGGACGAGCTGCCGAATATGCGAGTTGCGTCGGCCGTCATCAAGCAGGAGGTGGTGGATGCTGATACGTCTCAAACGTATCTATAATTTTTGATGGTTTCATGCTGTTATCTTGTCATCTTTGGATGTTTTATGTACCTTTTATATCTTTTTTGGGACTAACTTATTAATTCAGCGCCAAGTGTCAGTTCCTGTTTTTTGTGTGTTTTTGGCTCTTTTCAGATCTGATTTTGGAACGGAGTCCAAACAGAATAAATTCCTCGAAATAAATTTTTCCAGAACGGAAGAAGATCAGGGGGCTTGTGGGACAAGCCATGAGAGCTACACGGAGCCCACAAGCCATGTAGCCGCCACCAGGGGGCGGCGGCTAGCAGGCTTGTGGCCTCCCTGGCGCCCCCCTGACCTAGCTCCTTCGCCTATATATTCCCTAAAATACAGAGAAAAAAATGAGGGAATCCACGAAAACACTTTTCCGCCGCCGCAAGCTTCCGTTTCCGCGAGATCTCATCTGGAGACCCTTCCCGGTGCCCTGCCGGAGGGGACTTTGGAGTTGGAGGGCTTCTTCATCAACATCATCACCCCTCCAACGACTCGTGAGTAGTTCACTTCGGACCTACGGGTCCGTAGTTAGTAGCTAGATGGCTTCTTCTCTCTCTTGGATCTTCAATACAAAGTTCTCCATGATCTTCATGGAGATCTATCCGATGTAATCCTCTTTGGCGGTGTGTTTGTCGAGATCCGATGAATTGTGGATTTGTGATCTGATTATCTATGATATATATTTGAGTCTTTGTTGATTTCTTATATGCATGATTTTATATCCTTGTAAGTCTCTCCGAGTCTTGGGTTTTGTTTGGCCAACTAGAACTATGATTCTTGCAATGGGAGAAGTGCTTGGTTTTGGGTTCTTACCGTGTGGTGACCTTTCCGAGTGACAGTAGGGGAAGCAAGCCACACATCGTGTAGTTGCCATCAAGGGTAACAAGGTGAGCTTTGTCGTACATATGAGATTGTCCATCTACATCATGTCATCTTGCTTAAGGTGTTACTCTGTTCTTTTGGACTTAATACACTAGATGCATGCTGGATAGCGGTCGACGTGTGGAGTAATAGTAGTAGATGCAGAAAGTATCGGTCTACTTGTTTTGGACGTGATGCCTATAGATATAATCATTGCCATAGATGACGTCACGACTTTGCGCGGTTCTATCAATTGCTCGACAGTAATTTGTTCACCCACCATCTACTTGCTTTCATGAGAGAAGCCACTAGTGAACACTACGGCCCCCGGGTCTATTCACACCTATCGTTTCCACTTTCGCTTTTACTTCGCTCTCTTACTTTGTTGCTTTCAGTTCTCACTTGGCAAACAATCTATAAGGGATCGACAACCCCTTCATAGCATTCGGAGCAAGCTTTTTGTGTTTGTGCACGCACTTGAGATACTCCTTCACTGGATCGATGCCTTGGTTCTCAAACTGAGGGAAATACTTACCACCGCTGCGCTACATCACCCTTTCCGCTTTGAGGGAAAACCAACGCAAGGCTCCAAGGCCACGGGGGAAATCCTTTGCATATTTGCCTAGGAAGTCCCTTAAGGCTTAGCCGTAGCAGAAGGATTTCTGGTGCCGTTGCTGAGGAGTATCAAGACAAGAATAGTTTCCCGTCAGCACGTTTCTGGCACCGTTGGAAGGTCTTTTGTTACAGTAACAGAAGTATTTCTAGCGCCGTTGTCGGGGAAGGAGAGATCTATCCAAGTAGGTCTCACAAACTCATCTCTTGCATTTACTTTTTTGCCAGTTGCCTCTCGTTTTCCTCTCCCCCACTTCACATTTGCCGTTTTCATTTGCCTTTTTGCCGTTCTCCTTTGCCTTTTTCATTTGCCTTTTTCGTTCGCCCTTTTATTTCGTTTGCCTTTCCTTTGCTTGTGTGCTATGTGCCCTCAATATGCTTGCATCTTCGCTTGCTGAAAATCTAGTGATATGGATCCTCACCCACTTGCTAATCTCTTTAAGAGATCCACTTATGTGAAACCAATTGCTAGTGAATTGAGTGCACTTGACTATCTTTATGGAGTTTTGCTTGAGATGCGTGAATCTGAAAATCGTGATGAAGAAACTTATGAAGTGATTCACGAGGGCTCCTTGAATGAAAAGCAAGATTGCAATGGTATGACTATAAATTATATTAGTGACAATCATGCTAAAAATATGCAAAACCATAAGCTTGGCGATGCTAGTTTTGCTATGACCACTACTTGTTTGCAATAATCATGATTGGGGTGATGATCTTTCTTATGATCTTGAAAATTTGTTTAAACCTCATGATGAATATGATATTTGCAATATTATTGAAAGTGGGTTTGGAGAAGTCATGACTTTGGTTGATGATAATCCCACTATTTTTGAAGAGTGTCAACTTTGCATGCATGTGGATCATGAAAAGAATATCCTATGGGATAGCTATATTGTTGAATTTGAATATGATCCCACATGTAATTGCTATGAGAGAGGAAAATATTGTGGTAGAAACTTTCATCTTACCAAATTACCCCTCGTTGTGTTGAGATTGCTATTGTCTCTTTCTTCTTCCTTGCATATGGTAACTATTGGTTGTCTTGACAATCTGTTTTCCCATAAAATGCCTATGCACAGGAAGTATGTTAGACTTAGATGTGATTTTCACATGCTTGATGATGCTCTCGTTGCGCTTCAGTTCTTGTCTTTTGTGTGAGCATCATTGAATTATCAATGCCTAGCTAAGGGCGTTAAACAAAAGCGCTTGTTGGGAGGCAACCCAATGAATCTATCCTTTTTCTTTCTGTTTTTTGGTTTCCACACTTTCATAATTCTGTTATTATTGTTTTTTTGTGTTTCTTTTTTGCGTTTGTGCCAAGCAAAACCGTTATGATTAGTCTTGGGGATGATCGTTTGGTCATGCTGGAAAAGACAAAAACTTTCTGCTCACGAAAAGAATTTTCATTTTTTTCTGTAAGAGCTTTTGAATTGATTCTTTTTGCTGCTGATTTCTAAGAAAATTCTTAAGACTTTCTTAATTTTTCAGAATTTTTGAAGTACCAGAAGTATACGAAGTATACAGATTTCTACAGACTGGTCTGCTGTTAATAGATTATGTTTTTCTTGTGTTGGTTGCTTATTTTGATGAAACTATGGATAGTATCGGGGGGTATTAGCCATGGAAGATTGAAAATACACTAACCCAACATCAGCATAAGTAGAATTTAAGTTTTCTACAGTACCTAAGGAAGTGGTGGTTTGCTTTCTTATACTAATATTATCACGAGTTTCTGTTTAAGTTTCGTGTTGTGAAGTTTTCAAGTTTTGGGTGAAGTTCTTATGGACAAAAAGATAAAGAGTGGCAAGATCTCAAGCTTGGGGATGCCCAAGGCACCCCAAGAGATTCAAGGATGCCGTAAAAGCCTAAGCTTGGGGATGCCCCGGGAAGGCATCCCCTCTCTCGTCTTCAATCCATCGGTAACGTTACTTGGGGCTATATTTTTATTCACCACATGTTATGTGTTTTTGCTTGGAGCGTCTTGTATCGTAGGAGTCTTTTATTTTTGTTGTGTCACAATCATCCTTGCTGCACTCCTAGAGAGAGAGACATGCACTCATCGTGATTTTCTTGAGCTTCACTTATATCTTTTGGTAGACAATTCAGCTCACATGTGCTTCACTTATATCTTTTGAGCTAGATACTTTTGCTCTAGGTGCTTCACTTATATCTTTTAGAGCACAGCGGTGCGTGGCTTGGTAGTTGATCTATGCTTTGAAAGTAGTCTCAAAAGGGGTAGTTATCCAAAGGAATACGAGAACTTCCACCTTCATGTGCATTGAATAGTTAGAGAAGTTTGATTCATCTCAATTAGGTTTGAGTTGTGGTTTTGGTAATATTGAAGTTATGCTAGTAAGGTGTTGTGGATCTAGAAAGACTTGTGTTGAAGTTAGTGATTCCCGTAGCATGCACGTATGGTGAACCGCTAAGTGATGAAGTCTGAGCATGATTAGTCTTTTGATTGTCATCCTTTGTGTGGCGGTCGGGATCGCGCGATGGTTTATACCTACCAACCCTTCCCCTAGGAGTATGCATTGAATGCTTTGTTTCGATTACTAATAAAACTTTTGCAACAAGTATATGAGTTCTTCATGACTAATGTTGAGTCCATGGTTTAGATGCACTTTCACCTTCCACCATCATTATCTTCTTAGTGCCGTGCAACTTTCGCCGGTGCACAAAACCCACCATTAGCCTCCCTCAAAACAGCCACCATACCTACCTACTATGGCTTTTTCAAAGTCATTCCGAGATATATTGACATACAACTACCACCATTACATGTGCCACCACTTCTACATTGCCATTGCATGATCGTAAGATAGCTAGCATGATGTTTCCACTAATGTCTATGCCATGCTAGATTATTGTCACAATACACTACCGGAGGCATTCCATATAGAGTCTTTGCTCTAAGTTTTGAGTTGAAAGTGTGATGATCATCATTGATGGAGCATTGTCCCATGTGATGAAATAAAAGAGGCCAAAGATGCCCACCAAAAAAAAGAGGCCAAAGAGCCCATCCAAAAATAAATGAGAGAAAAAGAGAGAAGGGGCAATGCTACCACCTTTCCACACTTGTGCATATTAAGCACCATGATCTTCATGATTGAGAGTCTCTCGTTTTGTCACCACCATATAGCTAGTGGGAAATTTTCATTATATAACTTGGCTTGCATATTCCAATGATAGGCTTCCTCAAAATTGCCTCAGGTCTTCGTGAGCAAGCAAGTTGGATGCACACCCACTTGTTTTCTTTAAGAGCTTTCACATACTCTTAGCTCTAGTGCATCATTTGTATGGCAATCCCTACTCATTCACATTGATATCTATTTATGAGCATCTCCACAGCTCATTGATATGCCTAGTTAATGTGACCATCTTCTCCTCGTTTTTCTTGCAACCTCCACCACACTCCACACCACTTATAGTGCTAAAACCATGGCTCACGCTCATGTATTGCGTGAGAGTTGAAAAGGTTTGAGAAAGTAAAGGTGTGAAACAATTACTTGGCCAATACCGGGGTTGTGCATGATTTAAATTTGTTGTGCAATGATGATAGAGCATAGCCAGACTATATGCTTTTGTAGGGATAACTTTCTTTTGGCCTTGTTATTTTGAAAGTTCATGATTACCTTGCTAGTTTGCTTGAATTATTATTGTTTCTACGTCAATAGCAAACTATTGTTTTGAATCTAATGGATCTGAACATTCACGTCACATAAGAGGAGTTACAAAGGACATATATGCTAGGTAGCATGAAAGCATCAAAAATTCATTGTTTATCACTTCCCTACTCGAGGACGAGCAGGAGTTAACCTTGGGGATGCTTGATAAGTCTCAAACGTATCTATAATTTTTGATGGTTTCATGCTGTTATCTTGTCATCTTTGGATGTTTTATGTACCTTTTATATCTTTTTTGGGACTAACTTATTAATTCAGTGCCAAGTGCCAGTTCCTGTTTTTTCTGTGTTTTTGGCTCTTTTCAGATCTGATTTTGAAACGGAGTCCAAACGGAATTAAATCCCCAAAATAATTTTTTCCCGATCGGAAGAAGATCAGGGGGCTTGTGGGCCAAGCCAAGAGAGCTACACGGAGCCCACAAGCACTGTAGCCGCCACCAGGGGGCGGCGGCTAGCGGGCTTGTGGCCTCCCTGACGCCCCCTTGACCTAGCTCCTTCGCCTATATATTCCCTAAAATACAGAGAAAAAAAATGAGGGAATCCACGAAAACACTTTTCCGCCGCCACAAGCTTCCGTTTCCGCGAGATCTCATCTGGAGACCCTTCCCGGTGCCTTGCCGGAGGGGACTTTGGAGTTGGAGGGCTTCTACATCAACATCATCGCCCCTCCAATGACTCGTGAGTAGTTCACTTCAGACCTACGGGTCTGTAGTTAGTAGCTACATGGCTTCTTCTCTCTCTTGGATCTTCAATACAAAGTTCTCCATGATCTTCATGGAGATCTATCCGATGTAATCCTCTTTGGCAGTGTGTTTGTCGAGATCTGATGAATTGTGGATTTGTGATCAGATTATCTATGATATATATTTGAGTCTTTGCTGATTTCTTGTATGCATGATTTGATATCCTTGTAAGTCTCTCCGATTCTTGGGTTTTGTTTGGCCAACTAGATCTATGATTCTTGCAATGGGAGAAGTGCTTGGTTTTGGGTTCTTACCGTGTGGTGACCTTTCCCAGTGACAGTAGGGGCAGCAAGGCACACATCGTGTAGTTGCCATCAAGGGTAACAAGGTGGGCTTTGTCGTAGATATGAGATTGTCCATCTACATCATGTCATTTTGCTTAAGGCGTTACTCTGTTCTTTTGGACTTAATACACTAGATGCATGCTAGATAGCGGTCGATGTGTGGAGTAATAGTAGTAGATGTAGAAAGTATCGGTCTACTTGTTTTGGACGTGATGCCTATAGATATAATCATTGCCATAGATGACGTCACGACTTTGCGCAGTTCTATCAATTGCTCGACAGTAATTTGTTCACCCACCGTCTACTTGCTTTCATGAGAGAAGCCACTAGTGAACACTACGGCCCCCGGGTCTATTCACAACTATCGTTTCCACTTTCACTTTTACTTCGCTTTGTTACTTTGTTGATTTCAGTTCTCACTTGGCAAACAATCTATAAGGGATTGACAACCCATTCATAGTGTTGGGAGCAAACTTTTTGTGTTTGTGCAGGCACTTGAGATACTCCTTCACTGGATCGATACCTTGGTTCTCAAACTGAGGGAAATACTTACCACCGCTGCGCTACATCACCCTTTCCGCTTCGAGGGAACACCAACGCAAGGCTGCAAGGCCACGGGGGAAATCCTTTGCACATTTGCCTAGGAAGTCCCTTAAGGCGTAGGAGTAGCAGAAGGATTCCTGGTGCCGTTGCTGAGGAGTATCAAGACAAGAACAGTTTCCCGTCAGCGTGTTTTTGGCACCGTTGGAAGGTCTTTTGTTGCAGTAGCAGATGCGGATGCAGAGGGGGGAGGAACAGGGGGACAAGAACAAGAAGGCTAGGGCAAAGAAGAAGACTGATGCACTGGAGGTGGTGTGCCGCAAGGAGCGCCTGAAGCTGCTGAAGAAGAACTGCATTAATGCAGCTGTTGAAGTTAGAAGTACTACTGATCTGGTTAGGTATGCTCATATATTTCAGCATATAAGTTAGATAAATATTTTGGCTAGGTGTGCTCGTATAGTTCAGGATGTAAGTTATGTGTAATGGAGTGATGTCAAGCAAGAACTATGTTGATATATATGTTCCGGATGTTGCAATGTTTGTTGTGAACTTATTAAGGCTCAGAATTGTTGTGTTGCTATATTTCTATGTTCCCCTATTGTATTTTCATGTCCCCACTAGCGACAAGCTGATATGCCCATGTGTAGTAGTTTCTTAAAATAGCATGCAACAAGTTGTAGGTGGATGTACAGAAATAGAAGGTTTAGTTTAGGAAAGGAAGGAGTATCTAATTATCTGTCAAAAGTTGACTTACTGAACTGTAGAAAATGGTTGTAGGAGGATGTGCAATTCAGATGACACTTTACATGCCCAAATTTAGTTAGCATGATCAAATTCAGTTAAGCTAACAGGAACAATGACACAAATTGAGATGACAGTCAAATTCAGTGATTTTTTCAACACAAAGATCAATTCACTCCACAAACACATAATGTACTTCAGTACACAAATTACGTCAAGTTCATCTAAGTACACAAATTACTTGACCAAAGTTCATCAAGTTCATCTACTCTTCCTCCTGCCCTATAATTCTACACATGATAGCACACAAGTTAACTTAATGAAGTAGGGTTACAAAAAATAGACAATGCATATAAACACTTACTTATTATTAAGTTTGCATTTCTTGCTGCGTCTAGTGTGTCCTAACAAATTCGAAGCCCCACACCAGATTTTTATCTCATTGTAACAAAGTGGTCTACCATTTTTCGACACCGGGTGCTTCTCATCTAACTTTGTTGCACCTTTTCTTGATACTTTCATAGGATCTTGAACTGCAATCATGTTGCCTTCACCATCCTCTACATATTCAATTGCACACTTACTGAGATCACACATATTGTTTCTTAACTTTTCCTGTAGCGGATCATACTCATTGTTCTTAGCTATGATGGCCTTCAAACTATCCTGTAACTGATCCCACGGAGCTGGGTGTTTGCATGTCGCATGCATAGCTTCTGACGCTAACACACTGACCTGGCTATATTTCATTATTTCCTCCGCCCTAGTCCAACCAAATCCCAACAAATCGCTTGTGCGCCTCGCGGGTAATCCGAGCCTTGCTTGTTTAGTGAACCGAACAAGAACTAAACACTTTGGTATTTCATATATGTTCAGGTACTTAAGTACATGGAATATCTGCTTGCAAGGTAGACCCTTTCGAATCAATCTTCTACATTTGCACCTTATAATTTATGCGGACTTTACACGTGTATACTCCACCAAAAAATAGCTCTGTCGATTATTCTTCCAGCACACGATGAACTATTGTGATTCGTCTCCAACCATTCTTTCTACAATCTCCATGCTACCAAACTTCCTAAGATCATATTGCAACATATAGAAGTTTGCTAGAGTGAATATGTGAGAAGCAGCTACCTCAAGTTCCCTCGAGCTAGTAGCTGGCACCGGTAGTCTGTGATGTCGTGCAGCCATCTCGTGCCTCATTCTCGCGGATACATACAATGGCGTTCTAATAGTGCAAAATCATATCCACCAGGGTCATTTCACCGTCTAGGTGGAGGTGAAGGCATGAGTTCAAAGTTTCACTCCTCTGGTTGCTTTTCATGCCAAGCCAAAACCCCTCTGTCAGATAAGCTGCGGCCCACAGTCTCTGTTTCTTATACATACTTCTCAACCAAGTTACTGTTTTTCTAACTGCCATCTTTTTACAAACGCGTGCCATCTCTCCTCAAATGTGGTCGTGGATATGGTGTAGTATAGAAGAGTTCGGAACTGGTTCAAGGACTTGTGACTGAGGTGAATCTTCATATTTTTTTCTATATGCCATGTACATATACGGTGCCACACATGTGGCAAGACTTCGCGAATTTCCCTGATCATCGCAACATCAGCGTGCGTGATTACATTCTTCGGCAGCTTCTGACACATGGACCTCAAAAAAGTTTGCAGCAGCCAGACATATGTCTCTTCGGTCTCATCCAAAACTATGGCGCAAGAAAACATTGTAGTCTTCCGGTGATTGTTAAGACCAACAAAAGGTATGAATGGCATATCATAGTGATTCATCTTGTACGTGTTGTCAAATACAACCACGTCGCCGAAGTCCTCGTAGTCCTGACGCGACTGGGAGTCACACAAGAACATTCTATTCATATGTCCTTCTTTATCTAGCATGTACTCGAAAAAGAAGCTAGGATCCCTCTGTTTCCTACTGGCCATGATGCATATGGCTGTGGCAGCATCTCCTTTTGAAAGCAACTTCCTCTTCTCCCTAGAGCAAAGGTTGTATATATCATGCCTCGTAAAACCAACACCACCGTACCATGCATGTTTACTGATGAAGCAATCCATAATAGTGTGAATTTTTATCCCTGCGGCACCCATGGACACTATCTGATACTTCTAGTACTCTTTGATTTTTCTATGGGACCAAAGAAAAGGTACTTCGTCTGGTCTTGCTAACATATGGCTATGCTTGTCCTCGAAACTTCCAACATACCAAACCCCACGCTTTTTATCAAGCTTCACGGTTAGCTGTGCTTCGCAGTTGCAGCGTCACTCGGGTCTGAGCCTATGGCTACGTCCTTCCTCGGTTAGCAATCTGCTGTCATGTTTCCCTTCTCTGGAACAAATATACCGCCGCAAACGCATATGATGTGACTCTGTTTTGCTATACCTGGCCTTATCCTTTCTTATGCTGAAACCATTATCTTTAGCATAGCTGTTGTAGAAGACGAACGCAGCTTCTGCAGACACAAAAGTCATTTCTCTTATCTTCATGAACATATCCATCTGATCATCTACATGTGTACTATCTTGGACATTCTCTTTCGCCTCATCTTCTATCACCTGAACAATCAAAACATAGCCATGATTTTTTACATGGTTTAGCATTACTTCCATACAACATTTAGTTCATACATACCTCACTCATGTTGGCAGACGAGTGCGACTCTCCAGAATCACGTGCATCTAGTGATTCATCTTCAAGGTGTGTCTCCGCGTCGGATTCACCATAATAGTCGTACGTGTTATGAGATCCTGAAATTAGCTAAAATAGTGAATAGAAATACATAATTAATTATCATATAATATTCCACAAAATATTCGATTTGCATGCTCCAACAAAAAATTCCACTTCCCCACTTGACTAATGTAATCTTCATTCGAGACCTCGGAGTTGTTTTCCTCAATATCATCATCCCCTACGTTCCCATTCTCTCCCAATCTCTATGATCTGAATTTTCATCATCTTACCAATCATGTATCCAGTCTTTTAGCAGTTCTCAAACTCCATAGCTACCATGATATCAGTTAATTCACTATCGCCATTTTTCGTACAACAAATAATTATTATCATCATAAGGTACGTGAATCCTAGTTAGGAAGATGCCCACGGCACCCGTCCTGATCACTTGGGATCACCAGGAGGAGCACTGCCGAAAGTAGATAAGTGATAGCATGTGCCGCCATATACCTAAGTTGGCCGCCGCAGCAAATAACGATAGCCGTTATGCACACAGCAGACGGCAATCTACGCTACATTAACCCTAACACAAGGAACCCACTTTAGTCGGTGTGGTCACTTTATAAGACGAGGAGCAGATCTAAACAGATTCAAAGGACCTCAACTAGGGTAACGCGTGAATGATGGAGTTGCGTGATTGAGGGAGCTAGGAGCGCTGGAGGTTGACGATGGTGCCGCGAGCTGTCGGCCAAGATCGCCGCCGACGAGATCGTCGCCGCCAATTTTCAAAGGACCTCAACTAGGATAACGCGTGAATGATGGAGTTGCGTGATTGATGTTAACCCTGGACAAAGAACCCAGATCACGAGGATCACCACTATCAGACCAACATCCACGATCGCATGCGTCGCCGGGTAGCTAGGTTACCCGCCCCGCTAGGTTAACCACTACCACGAAAACGGAGGCAGTTCGTTCGATGTTGTCGCAGCCGAGACTAATGGGGGACGTGGGATGCGGTACCTGTAGATTCACGGCGGTGCAGCGCCTGCTGTCCGACGAGATTGCCGGCGACGAGAACGCCACCGCTGGAGATCGACTGCGTGAATTATGGAGCTGCGTGGATGATGGAGCTGCTCGCGTGAATGATGGAGTTGCGTGAATGATTGGATTCGACAGGTCTTACATGGTCGTGGGGTCCTATGATGTTTTTTTCGGAGGAGGATATTATACGTATACAGTCTGGGTTATACAGGGTTAGACAGGGATTGGATCTGGGCTACGGCGAGCCAGGAAAAAATAAACTCACAATGGACAAGAATACCCCTCAGAAATTAGGTTAGGAGTGGAAATTAGGGTTAGGGGAGCACTGAAGCACGGCTGCCCAACTAGACGATGGGAAGTTGCATTAATCTACATCATATCGCCCTCATCAACCCCCCTATAGTGTCTCACGTGGATTCACTATGAAATTCCTACCCGGCATGCCTTTGTTAGCACATCCACCCTATCTTTCCATCTTTTCTATGCTACGTGATTGGTCACGTCGAACCACCCTCGCCATGCCATCTCATCACGCTGTCACCGGCAAGGAAGCGATGGTGGCCCGCCTAGCTGCATGCATCGCCCTTGATCCCGACTCCCCCAAATCATCATCACACTGTCACTGGCAAGGAAGCGATGGTGGCCCGCCTAGCTACGTGCATCGCCCTTGATCCTGACTCCCCCAAATCATCATCGCACTATCACTGACAAGGAAGTGATGGTGGCCCACCTAGCTGCCTGCATCGCCCTTGATCTTGACCCCCAAATCATCATCGCACTGCCATTGGCAAGGAAGCATGGTGGACCGCCTAGCTCCCTGCATCGCCTATGACCTCGAGTCCTCCAAATCATGCAAGCGATGGTTGGCAGCATAGATGGAGCCGGTGGGGTGCCAGTCGATGTCACTGCCATCAATCATCCCCGACCAATCCCTTGGAGAGTCTCCAGGTCCCTCCCATCTTCTATAGCGACGAAAGGTCAACTTGAGAGACTTTGACTGCATGGAGCAAAAGTGGACAGAGGAAGACGTGGCGGGCAAAGCTATGGAAGGGGACATGACGTTAGCCGACTAGGAATAGATCCCACACCCTTTTGTTTGCTATCTTGGCCACTAGAAACTAAGGGGTTCCGATAGCCCGTAATAAGCACAAGGTGTCAATCGAAGATCGCCGGGATGACGCTGCCTTGTCTCAGAACGAGAGCGATTGCATGCATATAGCTTGTATGGGTGGCACCTTCTACAGATGAACCACCACAGATCGACCATGTAGTAGTGTATGGAGATTAACTATGTTTTAGCTTATTTGTTATGCAATGTGGGATGTCTTTTAGATAAGAGACACTAACATCACTATAAGTGGTATGTAGTCGGCCAGCCATTGTGTCCCACAGATGTGAGTTGCACGGGGTCCTTGGCTACAAGAATCCGCGAAGACAAAGCGTGGGTAGAAGTGTTGTGCAGCGCCCGGGCATGCAGCGTGGCGACCCAGTCGTACGCAAACAAAAGGGGGTCAATAGCTCCTATGTGACATCTTTGAGGTGAATTGGAAGGAGTGCAACGTATTTCGTTGGAATTGCCTTGGTGCAACACTTTTGAGCGAGGAAATATCCCAGACACGACATGGCCCTTAATCTGAACTGATGCTCTCATTAGCTGTTAGGGGCTGGACCCACAACTTATCCATGTAAGCACGGGACCCACCACATGTCCACTAAGCGCGGGACCCATCTCTTTGCATCTAGAAGAGACGACCGCATGTGCCCGTCCGCCCGCCGCTGTCCATTGCTTCCCCTTTCCCCATTCTTCCTCTTCTCCGACGACCTCGTGCAGATGTCCACCTCCTCCACCATGCACTCAAAATGGCATCGGTGTGGTCTAGTGCTCTGACTGCCCACGCCCAGAGCCTCTGAAACGGCTAGTCACTAGGTTTGATGATAATGGAAATCTTGGGCGGAGCTTTGTGAAGTGCTTGAGCAAAACAATGGCAGGAAGTGATGGCAAGGTTAGATCTCAGTTCTTAGCCCGTTCTTTCACTGCTGTTTGCTCTGACTTCTCCATATTTGGTTTTTTCCCTCGAATTTGGAATTTATGGTTCATATTTTTGTTTTCATATCCTGAAGAAATGCACCCATTTCGAGTGGATAGATGAATATGTTGAGAGGATTCAATTCGAGGGCTAAATTGTTTCGAGCGAGGCCACAACCTGGGAGCTCAATTTGGGCCGGGTGCCACAGATGGAGAATTTGGGGAGCTCGGACAGAGGGGCGGGCAGAGTCGTGCCGAAGGCGAGGTATGTGTGCAATGCTGAGTTGCACTTGGAGTCTATACTGACCGGGGAACTAAAGAAGATCAAGAAAAATCTAATGGAGATGATCGATTTGCAGAACCAAGAAAATTTCATGGCAGGGGGGTTCTATTATTGTATCATTGCTCTATTTTTGTTTTACTTGTTGTTCATCCGTCATTAGAGGGGCATTTAGGTCTGTCAGGGCATAGGATGCGATCTGTGCATCATGCCAAGTTCATGTAATTGAATCGAAGCAAGCCCATGTACGACGTTTTTCACGTAATTTGCAGGAAATATTCATTGTTCATGTTGTGTTCTTCTTCTTGAGTTAACAGAGGGCACACCCCCGAAATTCCGTTTCTAGTAAAAAAATATCTTGCTACCGAATAGATGTTGGGTCGTGAGAAAATAACCAGGCCCAAATAGAGACCAACCCACCAGCTTACGGGCACCATCCCTTTTTTATAGCATTGAGGCACCCATGTTTAGAAAAAATGCTTCGACTAAAATAAAATGTTGCTTCGGCAAATAAACCTCTAACATACATATACTTATTTACTTGTACTTTGGCCAAATTTTTATGTCGAATAAATGTTGGGCCGTATGTATTGTAACTTAATTTGTTTTGCTTTACATTTTTGTTGCTTGTGCACTATTGCTTTGTGATTGTTTTCATGCATGTATATGGTTCCATGAATCCCAAATTAAACGGGGATATATGAAAGCCTCAGAAATCATTTTTGGAAATGATCAAGTTAAAATTCGCTTCAAATATGTCCAAGAAAATGTTTTTGTTTTGCTCTGAAAATATTGGCCAGAAGTAAAATTCAAAGCAATATTTTTAGGAGCACAAAAATATTTATTTTGGGCATTTTAGTTAATTGAATAATTATTTGCATGAACTAAATTAGTTGCATGTCATAGTTGCATATCATAGTTGCATGTCATAGTTATATTAGTAACACATAGATCAATTAGATAGAACATCAAGCACATATATCAATTGACCAATATCAACTAGATAGAAAAACAAAAACTAGATAGAACACATCAATATAGTAGCATAAGTGGTAGCATTGCATAAGCTAGATAGTACCACATTACAACTAACATAGATAAACCCAAGCACGACATACATAGTAGATAGTTCAACCCAACACGGCAATAATAAAACGGCACCCTAGATAAGATAAAACACCACCGGCTTGCTTGCTTGCTCCAAGGCCAACTCCTCCGTGGCCAACTCCTCCGGGCGCCATTCACTGCTCCTTCGGGGTTTTGTCAATGGGGTACGGCAGAGTGTGCATGCGCCCCGCGGTGGGGAAGATATTGGTGCACCAAGCACGATATATCTCAACTGGTAGGGGTAGATTAACACAAGCATGACATAGATAGTACCATTACAACTTATATAGATAGATCAACGCATAGTACCATAAGTAGCAATAACTTAATAATAGAAAGATACATAACATAGATAGTTCGGGCCAACCACGCCCATAGCTTACAACTTATAAATAACATAACAAAAACATAGATAGATAGATCTAGATAAAAAAGATAGATAGATGGGTAGATAGTCTGCCTTCCTTGCTCCTCCTTGCTCTTCCTCCATGTCGCTCCTCCTCCAAACGCCCTCCACTGCTCTTCCGGGGTGTTGTCGATGGGGTACGGTAGAGCGTGCATGCGCTCCGCAGTGGGGAAGATGTTGGTGTAGTCCGTGAAGATATTATGGGTGTGATACGTCTCCAACGTATCTATAATTTTTCATGGTTTCATGCTATTATCTTGTCAAACTTTGGATGTTTTGCATGCCTTTTATATATTTTCTGGGACTAACTTATTAACTCAGTGACAAATCCAAACGGAATAAAACTGCCAAAAAGATTTTTTCTGGAACAGAAAAAGATCGGGGAGACGGAGAACCAGGGCAGGGGGCCACGAGGGACCCCACAAGCCCTCATGGCCCGGCCAGGGGGGCCCACGGCCCCCTGGATTGTGGGCTCCCTGAGGCTCCGTTGCCCTAGGTTTTGCGCCTGTATATTCCCTAAAAATCCATAAAAAATCAGGAGATCATCGAAAGTACTTTTCGGCCGCCGCAAGCTTCTGTCTCCGCAAGATCCCATCTGGGGCACGTTCTGATACCCTGCCGGAGGGGGGATTTGGATATGGAGGGCTTCTTCATCAACACCATGACCTCTCTGATGATGCGTGAGTAGTTCACCATAGACCTACAGGTCCATAGCTAGTAACTAGATGGCTTCTTCTCTCTCTTGGATCTTCAATACAGAGTTCTCCATGATCTTCATGGAGATCTATCTGATGTAATCTTCTTTTGCGGTGTGTTTGTCGAGATCCGATGAATTGTGGATTTATGATCAGATTATCTATGAATATTATTTGAGTTTCTTCTGATCTCTCTTATGCATGATTTCATATCCTTGTAATTCTCTTCGAGTTGTGGGTTTTGTTTCAGCAACTAGATCTATGGTACTTGCAATGGGAGAAGTGCTTGGTTTTGGGTTCATACCGTGCGGTGACCTCACCCAGTGACAGAAGGGGTAGCGAGGCACGCATTGTGTTGTTGCCATCAAGGGTAAAAATATGGGGTTTTCATCATTGGTTTGAGTTTATCCCTCTACATCATGTCATCTTGCTTAAGGCGTTACTCTGTTTGTCATGAACTCAATACACTAGATGCATGTTGGATAGCGGTCGATGTTTGGAGTAATAGTAGTAGATGCAGAAAGTATAGGTCTATTTGTCTCGGACGTGATGCCTATATGTATGATCATTGCCTTAGATATCGTCATGACTTTGCGCGGTTCTAGCAATTGCTCGACAGTAATTTGTTCACCCACCGTGATATTTGCTATTTTGAGAGAAGCCTCTAGTGAGCACTATGGCCCCCAGGTCTACTCCACACCATATTTTCAGCCTTACTCTTTTTACTTCGTTGCACTTTCCGCCTTCAGAACTCACTTTGCAATCAATCTTGAAGGGATTGACAACCCCTTTAAAGCGTTGGGTGCAAGCTCTTTTGTGTTTGGGCAGGTACTCTGGACTTGACGAGATTCTCCTACTGGATTGATACCTTGGTTCTCAAACTGAGGGAAATACTTACTCCTCATGTGCTGCATCACCCTTTCCTCTTCAAGGGAAAAACCAATGCAAGCAAGTCTCCGTCAATGTGTCAATTTCTGGCGTTGTTGTTTGAGAAGTAGCAGAAGGATTTCTGGCGCCGTTGCCGGGGAGGATCAAGTCAAGAACTCATCCAAGTAGGTGTCGCAAACTCATCTCTTACATTTACTTTGTTTGCTAGTTGCCTCTCGTTTTCCTCTCCCCCACTTCACAATTTGCCTTTTTTGTTTGCCTTTTCGTTCGCCCTTTTCTCGCTTGCTCTTTGTTCGCTTGTGTGCTTGCTTGCTTGCTGAAGTCACCATGAATGAAAACACCAAACTTTGTGACTTCTCAAATACTAATAATAATGATTTTATTAGTACTCCGATTGCTCCTGCCACTAGTGTGGAGTCATACGAAATCAATGCCGCTTTGCTGAATCTTGTTATGAAAAAGCAATTCTCTGGCCTTCCTAGTGAAGATGTTGCATCTCATCTCAATACCTTCATTGAGCTTTGTGATATGCAAAAGAAGAGAGATGTGGATGAAGATGTGATTAAATTGAAGCTTTTTCCTTTCTCGTTGCGAGATCGCGCAAAAAGTTGGTTTTCTTCTTTGCCCAAAAATAGTATTGATTCTTGGGATAAGTGCAAAGATACTTATATATCCAAGTATTTTCTGCCGGCTAAGATTATCGCTCTCCGTAATGATATCATGAATTTCAAGCAACTTGATAATGAACATGTTGCACAATCATGGGAGAGAATGAAATTGATGATTAGAAATTGTCCCGCTCATAGCTTGAGTCTTTGGATGATTATGCAAATCTTTTACGCTGGCTCGAATTTCGCTTCTAGAAATATCTTGGACTCCGCCCCAGGTGGAACGTTCATCCAAATCACGTTAGGGGAAGCCACAAAGCTCCTAGACAACATCATGACGAACTACTCTCAGTGGCACACTGAAAGGTCACCTACTAGTAAGAAATTAACTCGTTGAGTGCTAAGATGGATGAGTTAATGAATTTGGTTGCTAGTAGAAGTGCTCCTTTAGATCCTATTGATATGCCCTTGTCTTCTTTGATTGAGAGTAGCAACGCTAGCTTGGACGCTAGTTTTATTGGTAGGAATAACTTTGGCAACAACAATGCTTTTAGAGGAAACTATGTTCCTATGCCTTTTCCTAGTAACTCCTCTAATAACTTTCGCAACTCCTACAACAATACTCATGGAAATTACAATAGATTACCCTCTGATCTAGAGAGTAATATCAAAGAGTTCGTCAACTCTCAAAGGATTTTCAATGCGTCCATATAGGAAAAGCCACTCAAAATTGACGATTTGGCTAAGAGCGTTGATAGAACGTCTAGTGATGTTGATGCTTTGAAAGTTAGATGTGCTCCTCCCAAGATCAATATGGATGAAACTTTGAAACCTATGCGTGTTTCCATGATTGAGAGCAAAGAAAGAACTGCCCAAATTCGTGCTAGACATGAATGGCTTAAAAAGGCGTGTTCTCGTGATAAGAATCACGAAGATCTTAAAGTGCTTTGTGTGACTCCCATTGAATCTTTGTTTTCTTGTGTCAAACCTAATTATTACGGGGCTGGATATGAATCCACTTTGGTTGAAAAGTTCCCTAATGATTCGGAGTCCATCTATCTTGATGCTAAAAGCATTGAAAGTGGAGTAGAAGATATTAAAACTTTGAATAGTAAAGAAATTACTACTATGGATTTCAAGGAATTCAATTATGATAGTTACTCCCTGATTGAATGCATTTCCTTGATGCAATCCATTTTAAACTTTCCACACGCTTATAGCCAAAATAAGGCCTTTACCGATCATATCGTCGATGCTATGATAAAATCTCTTGAAGAGAAACTTGAATTGGAAGTCTCTATCCCTAGAAAGCTTAATTATGAGTGGGAACCTACCATCAAAATCAAAATATAAAACTATGAATGCAATGCTTTGTGTGATTTGGGTGCTAGTGTTTCTGCGATTCCAAAGTCTTTATGTGATGTTCTGGGTTTTAATGAGATTGAAGAGTGTTCTCTGAATTTGCATCTTGCTGATTCTACTGTCAAGAAACCCATGGGAAGGATCAATGATGTTCTTATTATTGTAAATAGGAACTATGTACACGTGGATTTCATTGTGCTTGACATTGATTGCAATCCTACATGCCCTATTACTCTTGATAGACCTTTCCTAAGGACTATCGGTGCTATCATCGATATGAAGGAAGGGAATACTAGATTTGAATTTCCTTTAACGAAGGGCATGGAACACTTTCCTAGAAATAAAATAAGATTTCCTTATGAATCCATGATGAGGGACACTTATGGTTTGAGCACCAAAGACGACGATACGTGATTCTATCGCTTTTATGCCTAGCTAAGGGCGTTAAACAATAGCGCTTGTTGGGAGGCAACCCAATGAATTTATCTTTTTCTTTCTTTTTTGTTGCGTCCACACCATCATAATTCTGTTGTGATTGTGTTTTTTGTGTTTGAGCCAAGCAAAACCTTTATGACTAGTCTTGGTGATGGTTGTTTGATCCTGTTGGAAAAAGACAGAAACTTTTCGCTCAAGAGATTATTTTTTATTTTTATTCAGAAAGATATTTTGAGTTGATCCTTTTTTCTGGTAGTTGATATTCCTTTTGCCCAGGCAGTCGTAAGTTTTCAGAATTTTTTAGGTACCAGAAGTATACGAAGTATACAGATTGCTACATATTGGTCTGTTTTTGACAGATTCTGTTTTTGTTGAGTTGGTTTCTTGTTTCGATGAAACTATGGTTAGTATCGGGGGGTACTAGCCATGGAAAAGTGAGAATACAGTAGCCCAACACCAATATAGATAGAATTTAAGTTTGCTACAGTACCAAAAGAGGTGGTAGTTTGTTTTCTTGTGCTAATGTTATCATGAGTTTCTGTTTAAATTTTGTGTTGTGAAGTTTTCAAGTTTTGGATGATGTTCTCATGGACGATGAGATAAAGAGTGGAAAGAACTCAAGATTGGGGATTCCCAAGGCATCCCAAGCCAAATTCAAGGACACCAAAAATCCTAAGCTTGGGGATGCCCCGGGAAGGCATCCCCTCTTTCGTCTTCAATCCATCGGTAACACTACTTGGAGCTATATTTTTATTCACCACATGATATGTGTTTTGCTTGGAGAGTCTTGTCTCATAGGAGTCTTTTCTTTTTCTTGTGTCACAATCATCCTTGTTGCACACCTTTTTGAGAGAGAGAGACATGCACTCATCGTGATTTTGCTAGAATGCTCATAGTGCTTCACTTTTATCTTTTGAGCTAGATACTTTTGCTCTATGTGCTTCACTTATATCTTTTAGAGCACGGCAGTGCGTGACTTGGTAGTTGGATTATGTTATGAAAGTAGTCCCAGAGGTGATAGGTACCCAAAGAGGATACAAAAACCTCCATCTTCATGTGCATTGAGTAGAAAGAGAATTCTTGAGTCCTCTCAATTAGTTTTGAGACGTGGATTCCATAATATTAAGAGCTATGTTAGTAGGGTGTTGTGAATCTAGAAATACTTGTGTTGAAGTTAGTGATTCCTGTAGCATGCACGTATGATGAACCGCTATGTTAGGAAGTCGGAGCATAATTGATTTTTTGATTGTCATCTTTTGTGTTGAGGTCAGGATCGCGCGATGGTTAACACCTACCAACCCTTCCCCTAGGAGTATGCATTTAGCACTTTGTTTCGATTACTAATAAAAGCTTTCGCAACAAGTATGTTATACGTCTCCAACGTATCTAAAAATTTTGAAGGTTTCATGCTATTATCTTGTCAAACTTTGGATGTTTTTCATGCCTTTTATACATTTTTTGGGACTAACTTATTAACTCAGTGCCAAGTGCCAGTTCCTGTTTTTTCCATGTTTTTTATCCCTTCCAGAGCAGATTTTGGAACGGTGTCCAAACGGAAGAAAATCCCCGAAAAGATTTTTTTGGAACGGAAGAAGATCGGGGAGCTTGGGAGCCAAGGCAAGGAAGTCCCAGGGGCCCCACAAGCCCCCACCCCGCGGCCAGGGGGCCGCACCATCCAGGCTTGTGGGCCCCCTAGACACCCTTTGCCCTAGGTATTTCGCCTATATATTCCCATAAATTCCAGAAAAAATCAGGAGATCATCGCAATCACTTTTCCGCCGCCGCAAGCTTCTGTCTATGCAAGATCCCATCTGGGGCACGTCCTGGTGCCCTGTCGGAGGGGGGATTCGGACACGGAGGGCTTCTCCATCAACACCATGACCTCTCCGATGATGCGTGAGTAGTTCACCATAGACCTACGGGTCCATAGCTAGTAACTAGATGGCTTCTTCTCTCTCTTGGATCTTCAATACAAAGTTCTCCATGATCTTCATGGAGATCTATCCGATGTAATCTTATTTTGTGGTGTCTTTGTCGAGATCCGATGAATTGTGGATTTATGATCAGATTATCTATGAATCTTATTTGAGTTTCTTCTGATCTCTCTTATGCATGATTTCATATCATTCTAATTCTCTTCGAGTTGTGGGTTTTGTCTGGCCAACTAGATCTATGATTCTTGCAATGGGATAAGTGCTTGGTTTTGGGTTCATACCGTGCGGTGACCTCACCCAGTGACAGAAGGGGTAGCGAGGCACACATCGTGTTGTTGCCATCAAGGGTAAAAAGATGGGGTTTTCATCATTGGTTTGAGATTATCCCTCTACATCATGTCATCTTGCTTAAAGCGTTACTCTGTTCGTCATGAACTCAATACACTAGATTCATGTTGGATAGCGGTCGATGTGCGGAGTAATAGTAGTAGATGCAGAAAGTATCGGTCTACGAGTCTCAGACATGATGCCTATATGTATGATCATTGCCTTAGATATCGTCATGACTTTGCGCGGTTCAATCAATTGCTCGACAGTAATTTGTTCACCCACCGTGATACTTCTATTTTGAGAGAAGCCTCTAGTGAACACTATGGCCCCCAGGGTCTACTCCACACCATATTTTCAGCCTGACACTTTTTACTTTGTTGCACTTTCCGCCTTCAGATCTCACTTTGCAAACAATCTTGAAGGGATTGACAACCCCTTTGAAGCGTTGGGTGCAAGCTTGTTTGTGTTTGCGCAGGTACTCTGGACTTGACGAGACCCTCCTTCTGGATCGATACCTTGGTTCTCAAACTGAGGGAAATACTTACTGCTCCTGTGCTGCATCACCCTTTCCTCTTTAAGGGAAAAACCAATGCAAGCCCATCCTCTGTCAACGTGTCAATTTCTGGCGCTGTTGTCTATGGGATAGCAGTATGTGAGTTCTTCATGACAAATGTGGGTCCATGGTATAGATGCACTTTCACCTTTCACCCTTGCTAGCCTCTCTAGTGCCGCGCAATTCTCGCCGGTACACAAACCCACCATATGCCTTCCTCAAAACAGCCACCATACCTACCTACTATGGCATTTTCATAGCCATTCCGAGATATATTGCCATGCAACTCCCACCGTTCCGTCTAGTGACTTGTGTCGTCACTCTCATATTTCCATTGCATGATCGTAGGATAGCTAGCGAGATGTTTCAGCGTCATACGCCAAGCTAGATCGTTGCACATCCCGGTACACTACCGGAGGCATTTCCTATAGAGTCATCATCATTTTGAGCTTTGAGTTGTGAGTAAATAAAACTGTGATGATCATCATTATTAGAGCATTGTCCCATGTGAGGAAATAAAAATAATAAAAAAATAAAAGAGGCCAAAGAGCCCAAAAAAAGAGAAAATAGAATAAAAAGGCCTAAGAGCCCAAATGGAAAAAAGAGAGAAAAAGAGAGAAGGGACAATGCTACTATCTTTTTCCACACTTGTGCTTAATAATAGCACCATGTTCTTCATGATTGAGAGCTTCTTGCTTTGTCACTACCATATGCTAGTGGGAATCTTCATTATATAACTTGGCTTGTATATTCCAATGATGGGCTTCCTCAAAATTGCCCTAGGTCTTCGTGAGAAAGCAAGTTGGATGCACACCCACTAGTTTTCCTTTTGAGCTTTTACATACTTATAGCTCTAGTGCATCCCTTGTATGGCAATCCATACTCATTCACATTGATATCTATTAATGGGCATCTCCATAGCCCTTTGATACGCCGAGTCAATGTGACCATCTCCTCCTTTTTGTCTCACAACTACCATCACACTCTATTTCACCTATAGTGCTATATCCATGGCTCACGCTCATGTATTGCGTGATAGTTATAAAAGGTTTGAGAAAGTAAGAGTGTGAAAACAATTACTTGGCCAATACGGGGGTTGTGCATGATTTACATTAGTTGTGTGAGGATGATGGAGCATGGCCAGACTATATGATTTTGTAGGGATTACTTTCCTTGGCCTTGTTATTTTGAAAGTTCATGATTACCTTGCTCATTTGCTTGAAGTATTATTGTTTTCATGTCAATAGCAAACTATTGTTTTGAATCTTACGGATCTGAACATTCATCTCACGTGAAAGAAGTTGCAAAGGACAACTATGCAAGGTAGCATTCCACATCAAAAATTCAGTCTTTATCACTTCCCTACTCGAGGACGAGCAGGACTTAAGCTTGGGGATGCTTGAGACGTCGCCAACGTATCTATAATTTTTGACGGTTTCATGCTATTATCTTGTCAAACTTTGTATGTTTTGCATGCCTTTTATATATTTTCTGGGACTAACTTATTAACTCAGTGCCAAGTGCCAGTTCCTGTTTTTTCCATGTTTTTGACCCCTTTCAGAGGAGGATTATGAACGGAGTCCAAACGGAATGAAACTGCCAAAAAGATTTTTTCCGGAACAGAAAAAGATCGGGGAGCCGGAGAATTAGGGCAAGGGGCCACCAGGGACCCCACAAGCCCTCATGGCGCGGCTAGGGGGGCCCGCGGCCCCCTGGCATGTGGGCTCCCTGAGGCTCCGTTGCCCTAGGTTTTGCGCCTATATATTCCCTAAAAATCCATAAAAAATCAGGAGATCATCGAAAGTACTTTTCCGTCGCCGCAAGCTTCTGTCTCCGCAAGATCCCATCTGGGGTACGTTCTGGTGCCCTGCTGGAGGGGGGATTCGGATACGGAGGGCTTCTTCATCAACACCATGACCTCTCCGATGATGCGTGAGTAGTTCACCATAGACCTACGGGTCCATATGTCACATCCCTAACCCTTAAGCAAGATAGCATTGTGCTCATGTCTTCTTTGCATTTGCATCTAAGAAGTTTCAACAAAAACAACAAAGTGGCAAAGGAAATACTCAAAACCCTAGCCACCATTTTAATTAAAGCAAATCTCAAACTAGTTCAAAATCAATGAACCCAAAATGGCCTCAAGAAATGTTCAAACTTTCAGATAAATCATGAAAGTAAATGAGCATTGGAGAAAACTATTTTCTTGACACTTTAAGCATTTTAAATAAATGCAAAAGCCACTGGTTTCAAACTTTAATATTTGAAATCAGAATCTATAAATTTCCAAAAATGTTGAAAACCTTGGAAATGAGTGGGGATATTATAACAAATATTTCAGGAGGTCTAAAATAGTTTTTACTTTTTGTTTTGGAGCTGAAATAATTAGCAAAACACTAGTTAGCAAAACAGAAAAAATGGGAAACCTTACCTGTCGCCTAAGCCTGGCCCGGCCCATCTCCCCGCTCGTCCCCTCCCTCGCGCCAGTAGGCAGCAGGAGGTGGCCGCCGCCCCCTCCGGCGCGGCCACGCACCTGCGTGCCTGCCTGGCCGCCGCCTCGCGCTGGCGACGACGGGGATAAGCTCCCCAGAGCCTCCCCTATCCATTCCCCGCCTCGGTTCTCTCCCTCCTCCCGGATCTCCTCCTCCTCCTTGCTGCCGCCATTAGAGCCGAGCTCGAGCTCGAGCTGCCCGTGCCCCTGGCCATAGGTTTCCCTCCCAGAGCACGCCATTAGCTCCGCCTCGTCGCCCTGGTCATCTCTGCAGAAGCCGAAGCTTCCTCGAGCCCTGCAATGCCCGCAACGCCGTCGTCTTCCACCTCCGGTCGCCGGACCTCTCCCGTCGATTCGTCGCCCCCAGGCCTTCCCCGAGCCGTCTAAGCTCTGCTCTGCACTCCCCGTGAGCATGCGGTCGTTTCCCCTAAGTTTTCCCCCGTCGGTCCCCTCCTCTAGCCCTAGTTCCACCGGAGCCCGAGCTTCGGCCGCCGCTGCCGCTCGTCGCCGGTAGCCCTCCGATGATCAGCCCGTCCTTCCGAGGGCACCAGCAGCTCCAGGACGACGCGTAGATGCCGTAGCAGCTAAGAACCGAGCGTAGATCCCCCTGATTCAAAGACCCCCGATGACGCCCGAGCCTTGGCCGCCGCCAAGCTCGTCGCCGGCGTCATCTCCGGCCAGATCAGCCCCGGCTAGGTGCAGAAATGAAGCTGCGGGAGACGTGTCGTTCCTCTGGTGCTCTCCGCGCAGCATTTGGCCCCCTGTGCGCCGTTTCCGAGCCCCTCCGCCGTGCTGGTGGTCGCCGGAGGCTCCCCGCCGGCGAGGACGACCTCGCCGCCGGTGGATGTCGACATGGCAAGCTAACCCAGCCGATTAGTGACCTAATCACTCGCTGACAAGTGGGCCCAAGGCCAAGTCAAACCTCAGTTAGGGCTGGTCAGCGCGGGATTAGTCCCATAGAGGCTCACCAGTGGGGCCCCCCTGTCAGGTTTGACCTGAACAGGTCGGCTGACCTGCTGACGTCAGCCTGATGCAATAAATAGAATTTCGAGTATAAAACTAATTCAGGAAATTGCTAAAAATTGTAAAAATCATAGAAATTAATCTGTAACTCCAATGAAAATAATTTATATATGAAAAAGTATCAGAAAAATTCAGGGATTCTGATTATGCTATTTTCAACTATGTTTAAAAAAGTTACAGAACCCTAAATTGTGGAATAAGGAATAATTCAATTCTTATAATCACTTTATAAATGGAATTTGCAAAAATATTCAAATTCCATTATATATACAATGTTCACCACTGTCCTAATTACAAATCAGTACCATAACATGACATTTCATGCATGTTAACATCAAGTTGATCTGAGCATCAGGTCGAATCAATTAAACCGGTATCCGAGAATACCCCGTTTGAATTGCTATTCGAATGTGATTCAAATCAACTCTAAACCTAATACATGTTGAAAATAATAACTTATCACCTTGCATTCTCATGCCATGCTCATGCATCATTTTGAGTGCATATGATTGTTATTGAATGTTGCCATTCATTTCAGTAGGCTCCGCACCCCCGGATTCCACCGAATATCCGTCCGACGGATATCGTTCCTCCTCTGAGCAACAAGGCAAGCAACCCTTTTGATCATCCCGATAACTCCTATGTTCTTGCTCCTGCACCTATTCATTGCATTAGGATCAAATGCTTCAACTGCTTTTGCCACGATAGTTGGACCCACTTCCTTTGCATGACTTAACCTTGTCACAGTAAATAGCCGAACCTTGCAACCTAGCATACCTGGTAGTTGCTTGAGCTATGATGTGCCTTATCCTTCTATGCATGCTATGCTTAGAGTTGTGTGTGGTCTGTCATCTGGGAGATGAACAGAAATGTGGAATGTGTTCGGTGAGCAAAGGTTGTGTGTTGAACTTGATTTGGTAAAGGTACCGGTGAAAGGCTGTGTAGGAGTACATGGCGGGTTGTTTCATTGGAACCGTCCTTAGGAACTGAGTTCCATGTATGTAATCCAAGACTAGATACTACCACATGCTGGGCCCTGAAATATGACCCCGCACGGCCTATTAATCGCGTAGTACTCGGTCCAGGAGTTGCAAGTAGTTTCTGGTGTTTATAGTAATGCTGGAGGCCGTGCATGGTGCTGACCTGAGAGGTGGGCCGTGATGCGGTAGGCAGTGGCACGGTGTACCAAGTGGCACCCGGATGGTGGGCTTGGGAACCCTGCGCACATCGTTTGAGGCCGTGGCGGAAACCTCGGCCGGACTTCCGTACGGGTTACTCTCAGATAGGCGATAAACCTGGACTAGGTACTAGTGTGGTTAACGGTCGTGGCCGACTCCCTCGCTGGGCTTCCGCTTGAAGGTTGCCGAGGTGCATGACGTGCACATCGCGATAAGTGGCGAGAGCGTGTGTGACGAAGTACACCCCTGCAGGGTTATGATCTATTCGAATAGCCGTGTCCGCGGATATGGACTACTTGGAGACATATGTTGTTCATAGATAACTTCAATGGCTACTCATAAAATTGTCAAGATAAGTGTGAGTGTCGTGGACGGCATTTCCGTATGGAGACGGAATGATTCCACGATAGTGTATTGTTGTGGTGTTAGTGGACTTGTGTGCGAGAAATCAAGTTGTCAAAACTAATTTAAAAATGCAAGTTGTCTAGCCACGAGTCAAATGCTGGCTTTCCGCCTGAAACCCCACAATACCTTTTGATACCTTGCATGAGTAGTTAGTTCTCCTAAAGTCTTGCTGAGTACCTTCGTACTCATGTTTGCTTAATAAATGTTGCAGAGGTTGCTAATGACCCTAATGGAGGGTTCTTCGTAGACATCGACGACGACGAGTAGCTGGTGTCCCAGCTACGATCTGGCCCTACGTCGGCTCTGTAGTATAGTCAGGCCATGTGCCTTCTAGTTCCTGTCTGTACCCAGACAGTTTATAACTCTTCCGCTGGCTTGTATTTGTATGACTGCTATTATGGGTCGAGAGACCTTAATGTGTAATATTACGTGTGTGGCTCTTCCGAGCCTCTTAAATAAAGGTTGTATGTTTATGGTTATGTTGTGATGCCATCGATGTATCTATACATATCGGTATGCCATGCGTACGTGTGTCTTACTTGATATGTATGGGGTTCAAATACCTAGTCGTGAACTTTAGTAGCACTCCTTACAACGAAATGCCCCTTTGTGATCCAACGAGCCTTGGTAGTCCGCTACTGCTCCGGACACATTGGTTGACCGGCATGTGTCCTTCTTAGCTGTTGTGTCTGTCCTCTTTGGGGAAATGTCACGCGACGTAATGGAGTCCTTGTAGCTTGCTACGACTCGTCTACGTTCGCTGATGACCGACACCTGCTTTGTTGGGTCATGTATGCCTGTTCTTGTGCGGAACTGCCACTTTGGTTTATG
Organism: Hordeum vulgare subsp. vulgare; assembly: GCF_904849725.1. Classification (NCBI taxonomy): domain Eukaryota; kingdom Viridiplantae; phylum Streptophyta; class Magnoliopsida; order Poales; family Poaceae; genus Hordeum; species Hordeum vulgare. The sequence continues at coordinate 229,338,699 of NC_058523.1, read as the reverse complement.
ACTAGACATGTCGATCCGGGTTCTTTGACATTGGATTGCTAGCGACACCTATCGCATACGTGAGTCAAAAGACGCAAACGTTCCCAGCTAAGGTAAGGCTGCAGCCGTGGAGTTAACCGTGCATGAGACCACAAAGAGATGCGATGTGTGACAGGCTGGATTCCTATGGCTTAGGATCGGGGTCCCGACAGCGTTGGTATCAGAGCCTGACTGCCTGTAGGATTACTAAGCCAAACTGGTCGAAGTTGAGTCTAGAATTGCTTTAGTTATATATAAGGGAATTGTTTGTGGGAGGGAACGTAAGACTCTTGTTCTCTTCCCAAGTTATTCTATTCTGGTCATCCTCGTCTCTTCTGCGGGAATTAAGGACTAGGTTACTCATCTTCTCCTAGGCTCGTGTTTCCGATCGATAGCTTATAGGACTACGGGTCGAGAGATATTGGGTTTCTTTTATTCCCAGGAAGCAGGAAGAAAGTTTGATGATCAGAGAGTTGAACTTGATAGTTGAGTGGTTATGCTATTCCATTTTGGGTTGTCTCGAATTTGTTTTGAGCATTTACAGCCGTTATGCTGCCCAATTTTGCATTCAGAGCTCTAATGCTTTTGCATTACTCTCTATTTACAGATGTCTGGCCGTCCTTCTCGTTAGGTGGTACGTCTGACCAGGTGCATTGATGTGCCGGGTCATACGGCCATGTTGGTCAGGGTGATGTCGGTGTGCGGTTACCGCTGGTACCCCGAGTACACAGTGGAGGAACAGTACCGAGACTTCAACCAGAGCCAGTACATCTGCACTGTTAGGGTATTCCCAGACTACCCTGGAGCGGAGAAGCCAATCCATTGGTCCTATGGGTTGGGGGTCACCGTTGACATGGCAGTACAGGATGTTGCCTATTCAATGCTGACTATTATGAGAGCGAGACATGCACTGCTGCAGAATTCAGAGTTCGGCTATGTTCCGGCCTCTCAGCCTGGTGAAGAGGGATACCTCAGTGGAGTCTATTTTGATTCTTCTATGGAGGATCCACTTCTGCAGTCCACTGTTGAAATGCTAGAGAACAGAGACAAGGATGCTCGTGCTCTTTGCATGGAGCTTTATGCTACCCGTGCCCGTCTGTGGACAGCTTTGACGCAACTGGCACCGGTAGTCCAGACAGGGTATGGAGAGATGGAGATGCTGAACCCTGTTAGGACCCATCTTCCGGCCCACGTTGACTGGCCAGCTATAGGAGGAGTCACACCTCTTCGGGGACCCCTCTTACCACCAGTCAGGGGACCATGGCCACATCCGTGCCCTTATGGATCCCAGGGATCTCAGGCTAGAGTGTTTCCTGATCCGCAGGTTGAGCTTCCAGGTCATGGAGGTAATCTCTATGAGATGTTCTATGCGGATGCCTGAGCTGTGAGCGGAAGGATAGTATGGTAGTAGTCGTACATTCACAGTCCTGCGTGACTTGTGAAGTATGGTAGTAATGTGAAACGAATTCCGGAGGCCTAGATAAATAATGTATAGGAAGCTTGTAAGCCTCTGATGAGTAGTTCCACCATTTCAGTAGTTTGCTCTTCGGGTAAGTTTGTACTGAACTATGTAAGGGTGTGTATGAACCATGGTGTATATATAGCAGTTGCTTGTTACCATGTTGTTTGGATATTCATTACCGCATTCCGTGTGTTCAGTACATTCTTAATCCATAGCTAGCATTGATATGATATTGGTCTAAGCTATGAGTTTGTTTGTCAGGATGGTGTTCACCAGGTTGAACTGTGCCCCTGCTCATGAGCAAGGTGAGGGTAGTCAAGTGTCGCAGGAAGACCTGCCTCACCCACCTTCTCTGGTAGAAGTGATGCTTGAGGCAGAAAGAAACAAAAGGGAGACCAACCGACTCCTAGAGCGTATTGAGCAGAATATGGCTCGACAGGCTAGGAATGCTGCAGTGTCCCTCAATGACTTTGTGAAGCTGAATCCTCCAAAGTTTCATCATTCCGTCGATCCCCTCGACGCTGATGACTGGCTGTGCAGCATCTCACGCAAGATTCGCTCGGCGAATGTGTCTGAGGCCGACAAGGTGACCTTTGCGGCGTATTTCCTGGAGGGACCCGCCAATCTGTGGTGGGAGAATTTTGAAGCTATGCGTCCCGCTGAACCAGTGGCCACATGGGCAGACTTCAGTGCAGCTTTTCGTCTGCACCATATTCCAGAGGGCCTGATGGACAGAAAGAGAGAGGAGTTCTGTGCCTTCACTCAGGGCAAGTTGTCTGTGGATGCCTATAGCCGCGAGTTCGGTAACCTCGCCCGCTATGCAACAGAGGAGGTGTCTACTGACGCCAAGAAGCAAGCAAGATTCCGTAAGGGTCTGAGCCCTGAGCTCCATCGAGACCTGCGCCTCCATGAGTGTGCAAGTTTTCAAGCCCTAGTCAACAAAGCGATCAGTGCGGAGACTGGTCATTCTGACTTCGAAGCCACAAGGAAGCACTCCCGTGACTTTGGCTCATCTTCTGGTTCCGCGTTTCCAAAACGCAGGCTGTGGGTTCCAAACAGTTCTCTACCGCCAAGATACACTCCGAGGCCATCCTACGTGGCGCCTTAGACGAATCAGGCCAACCCTCCAGCAAAAGCTTATGGTGGTCCAGCTAGCAATGCTGCACCACGTGCCAACCAGGTGATATGCTACAAGTGTGGAGAACCAGGGCATTATTCCCGTGAGTGTCCTCAGAATGTGGGTGCCAAGCAACCCGGAAAGTCCGTCGGGCAAGCCATGTCGGGCAAAGCTTTTTATGTGAAGCCTACTCCTGCACGTGGCCGTGTGAACTATGTGTCAGCACAAGAAGCTGCAGAGGATCCCGACGTCATGCTGGGTACGCTTCTTGTTAATCATCACACAGCGTCCGTTCTCTTTGACACTGGGTCTTCTCACTCCTTCATTTCAGAAAGTTATGCACAGTTGCATAACATGTCATTTTGTGATATGCCAATCCCATTGGTTGTCCAAACCCCTGGTAGTAAATGGCAAACCTCTAGGATAACCTATGACAATGAAATTCTAGTAGACAGGCTAGTTTTTCTAGCCTCATTGATAGCATTGAAATCTTCGGATATTAATATCATCTTGGGCATGGACTGGATGTCAGCTCACTATGCCAAGATTGATACTCACTCTAGAAATGTCCAGCTTACCCATCCCTCGGGTGAGATAGTAAATGTCTCTACTCGAGTTGCCAAATGCCAGCTCTATTCCTTAAATGCCAACCCTCTTCCGGAACTTGAAGACATTCCGGTAGCCTGTGACTTCCCGGATGTTTTTCCAGAGGAACTGCCAGGAATTCCACCTGACAGAGATGTAGAGTTTGTGATAGATCTTGTTCCGGGAACTCTTCCAATAGCCAGAAGACCTTATAAGATGGCACCCCTGGAGCTAGCCGAACTTAAGAAGCAACTAGATGAGGCCTTGAACAAGGGTTTCATTCGTCCTAGCTCTTCTCCTTGGGCTTGTCCCGTCCTCTTCGCCAAGAAGAAAGACGGAACGGATCGGATGGTTGTAGATTACCGACCAGTTAACCTGGTCACCATTAAGAACAAGTATCCGCTCCCCAGGATCAACGATCTGTACGATCAGCTCGCTGGATCCTCAGTCTTCTCCAAAATGGATTTGAGGTTGGGATACCATCAAATCAAGATTAAGAACGGGGACATTCCAAAAACGGCTTTTGTTACTCGTTATGGCCAATATGAGTACACCGTTATGTCTTTCGGTTTAACCAATGCCCCAGCCACCTTCTCTCGGCTGATGAATTCAATCTTCATGGAGTATTTGGATAAATTCGTCGTGGTATACCTCGATGATATTCTCATCTACTCGAAGAATGAACAAGAACATGCCGAGCATTTAAGGCTGGTATTGATGAAACTTCGAGAGCATCGCCTTTATGCCAAATTTTCAAAATGTGAATTCTGGTTACCAGAAGTGACCTATCTAGGCCACGTAATCTCTGGTAAGGGTATTGCTGTCAATCCCGAGAGAGTTCAAGCTGTCCTTGATTGGACTCAACCTGAATCGGTTAAGCAAGTTAGGAGTTTTCTTGGTCTAGCGAGCTATTGTCGCCGCTTCGTCGAGAATTTCTCCAAGGTTGCAAAGCCTCTAACTAAACTCCTCAAGAAAGATAAAAAGTTTGAGTGGACACCACAGTGTGAGCATAGTTTTCAGGAACTGAAAAGACGCCTGACTTCTGCACCTGTGTTGCTACCACCAGATTTTTCTAAGGACTTTGTTATCTATTGCGACGCCTCGCGACAAGGATTAGGTTGCATTCTCATGCAAGATCGTCATGTGATCGCATACGCATCTCGATAGTTGCGTCCACATGAGGATAATTATCCCACACATGACCTTGAGCTTGCAGCTGTGGTCCATGCACTAAAAACCTGGCGACATTACCTTTTGGGTAATCGTTGCGAAATATTCACTGATCACCAAAGTCTGAAATATATCTTCACCCAGCCAGATTTGAATCTCAGGCAAAGACGGTGGGTTGAGTTGATCTCGGATTACGACTTAGGGATAACTTACACCCCGGGGAAGGCCAATGTTATGGCTGATGCACAAAGTCGTAAATCTTATTGTAACAATTTGATGCTACAACAAGGTCAACCACATCTCCATGAGGACTTTCGGAAGTTGAATCTTCATATTGTTCCTCAAGGATTCCTTCCTACCCTGGTGGCGAAGCCTACTCTTAAGGATCAAATTATAGCTGGCCAAAAGCGTGACAAGGGTATATCACGGATCAAGGAGAATATTTTTAGCGGAAACGCTAAAGAATTTTCCATGAATGATCAAGGTGTGGTGTTCTTCCAGAATCGTTTAGTGGTTCCTAAGAACCCACATCTAAGGCAGTTAATCCTTAAGGAGGCTCATGATTCCCCTCTCACCATTCATCCCGGTAGTACAAAGATGTATCAGGACCTACGCCAGAGGTTCTGGTGGACTAGGATGAAGAGAGAAATTGCTGAGTTCGTTGCTAACTGTGACGTTTGTCACCGAGTTAAGGCAGAACATCAAAGGCCTATTGGCACCCTTCAACCTTTAGCTATTCCGGAATGGAAATGGGATAAAGTTAGCATGAATTTCATTACCGGATTTCCCAAGACCAAGAAAGGAAATAATGCTATCTTTGTGGTCATTGACCGTCTTTCCAAAGTGGCTCATTTTCTTCCTGTTCGTGAGAGTATAACAGCTAGCCAGCTAGCAGCGTTATATATCTCCCGAATAGTGTCCCTTCATGGTGTTCCCCTGGAAATTAACTCGGACCGTGGAAGTATCTTTACTTCTCGCTTCTGGGAAAGTTTTCAGAATGCCATGGGGACTCACTTATCTTTTAGCACTGCTTTCCATCCTCAATCAAGTGGTCAAGTAGAAAGAGTGAATCAAATCCTAGAAGATATGCTCCGAGCCTGTGTTATTTCGTTCGGTATGAATTGGGAGAAGTGCCTTCCCTTCGCCGAATTCGCTTATAACAATAGTTATCAATCAAGCTTGGGCAAAGCTCCTTTTGAAGTTCTCTATGGACGAAGATGTCGAACACCTCTTAATTGGTCAGAAACCGGAGAGAGGCAACTCTTTGGCCCGGATATGATCCAGGATGCAGAAGAGCAGGTTCGCATTATTCATGAAAAGTTGAAAACAGCCCAGTCTCGTCAAAAGAGCCAATATGATCGTCATCATAAGGCTGTGACCTTTGAAGTTGACGAGAAGGCTTACCTTCGGGTTACACCTTTGAAGGGTACCCATCGATTCGGTATCAAGGGCAAATTGGCTCCTCGTTACATTGGTCCTTTTCGCATTCTTGCCAAATGAGGAGAAGTTGCCTACCAGTTGGAACTTCCTCCGCATCTTTCCAAGGTTCATGATGTTTTCCACGTTTCGCAACTCAGGCGTTGCTTCTCGGATCCTATCCGTGAAGTGGACCACGAAACGCTTGATCTACAAGATAACCTTTCTTACCGAGAATACCCCGTGCGTATTCTTGATCAAGCTGAGCGTACCACTCGACGTCGAAACCTCAAGTTTCTTAAAGTTCAATGGTCAAATCATTCTGAAAAGGAGGCAACTTGGGAAAGAGAGGATCGTCTCCGACTCGAATATCCTGCGTTATTCCCGACGACTTCTAAATCTCGGGACGAGATTCTTTTGAGTGGGGGTGAGTTGTCACATCCCTAACCCTTAAGCAAGATAGCATTGTGCTCATGTCTTCTTTGCATTTGCATCTAAGAAGTTTCAAAAAAACAACAAAGTGGCAAAGGAAAAACTCAAAACCCTAGCCACCATTTTAATTAAAGCAAATCTCAAACTAGTTCAAAATCAATGAACCCAAAATGGCCTCAAGAAATGTTCAAACTTTCAGATAAATCATGAAAGTAAATGAGCATTGGAGAAAACTATTTTCTTGACACCTTAAGCATTTTAAATAAATGCAAAAGCCACTGGTTTCAAACTTTAAAATTTGAAATCAGAATCTATAAATTTCCAAAAATGTTGAAAACCTTGGAAATGAGTGGGGATATTATAACAAATATTTCAGGAGGTCTAAAATAGTTTCTACTTTTTGTTTTGGAGCTGAAATAATTAGCCAAACACTAGTTAGCAAAACAGAAAAAAATGGGAAACCTTACCTGTCGCCTAAGCCTGGCCCGGCCCATCTCCCCGCTCGTCCCCTCCCTCGCGCCAGTAGGCAGCAGGAGGTGGCCGCCGCCCCCTCCGGCGTGGCCACGCACCTGCGTGCCTGCCTGGCTGCCGCCTCGCGCTGGCGACGACGGGGATAAGCTCCCCAGAGCCTCCCCTATCCATTCCCCGCCTCGGTTCTCTCCCTCCTCCCGGATCTCCTCCTCCTCCTTGCTGCCGCCATTAGAGCCGAGCTCGAGCTCGAGCTGCCCGTGCCCCTGGCCATAGGTTTCCCTCCCAGAGCACGCCATTAGCTCCGCCTCGTCGCCCTGGTCATCTCTGCAGAAGCCGAAGCTTCCTCGAGCCCTACAATGCCCGCAACGCCGTCGTCTTCCACCTCCGGCCGCCGGACCTCTCCCGTCGATTCGTCGCCCCCAGGCCTTCCCCGAGCCGTCTAAGCTCTGCTCTGCACTCCCCGTGAGCATGCGGTCGTTTCCCCTAAGTTTTCCCCCGTCGGTCCCCTCCTCTAGCCCTAGTTCCATCGGAGCCCGAGCTTCGGCCGCCGCTGCCGCTCGTCGCCGGTAGCCCTTCGATGATCAGCCCGTCCTTCCGAGGGCACCAGCAGCTCCAGGACGACGCGTAGATTTCGTAGCAGCTAAGAACCGAGCGTAGATCCCCCTGATTCAAAGACCCCGATGACGCCCGAGCCTTGGCCGCCGCCAAGCTCGTCGCCGGCGTCATCTCCGGCCAAATCAGCCCCGGCTAGCCGCAGAAATGAAGCTGCGGGAGACGTGTCGTTCCTCTGGTGCTCTCCGCGCAGCATTTGGCCCCCTGTGCGCCGTTTCCGAGCCCCTCCGCCGTGCTGGTGGTCGCCGGAGGCTCCCCGCCGGCGAGGACGACCTCGCCGCCGGTGGATGTCGACGTGGCAAGCTAACCCAGCCGATTAGTGACCTAATCACTCGCTGACAAGTGGGCCCCAGGCCAAGTCAAACCTCAGTTAGGGCTGGTCAGCGCGGGATTAGTCCCACAGAGGCTCACCAGTGGGGCCCCCCTGTCAGGTTTGACCTGAACAGGTCGACGGACCTGCTGACGTCAGCTTGATGCAATAAATAGAATTTCCAGTATAAAACTAATTCAGGGAATTGCTAAAAATTGTAAAAATCATAGAAATTAATCTGTAACTCCAATGAAAATAATTTATATATGAAAAAGTATCAGAAAAATTCAAGGATTCTGATTATGCTATTTTCAACTATGTATGAAAAAGTTACAGAACCCTAAATTGTGGAATAAGGAATAATTCAATTCTTATAATCACTTTATAAATGGAATTTGCAAAAATATTCAAATTCCATTATATATACAATGTTCACCACTGTCCTAATTACAAATCAGTACCATAACATGACATTTCATGCATGTTAACATCAAGTTGATCTGAGCATCAGGTCGAATCAATTAAACCGGTATCCGAGAATACCCCGTTTGAATTGCTATTCGAATGTGATTCAAATCAACTCTAAACCTAATACATGTTGAAAATAATAACTTATCACCTTGCATTCTCATGCCATGCTCATGCATCATTTTGAGTGCAAATGATTGTTATTGAATGTTGCCATTCATTTCGGTAGGCTCCGCACCCCCGAGTTCCACCGAATATCCGTTCGACAGATATCGTTCCTCCTCTGAGCAACAAGGCAAGCAACCCTTTTGATCGTCCCGATAACTCCTATGTTCTTGCTCTTGCACCTATTCATTGCATTAGGATCAAATGCTTCAACTGCTTTTGCCACGATAGTTGGACCCACTTCCTTTGCATGACTTAACCTTGTCACAGTAAATAGCCGAACCTTGCAACCTAGCATACCTGGTAGTTGCTTGAGCTATGATGTGCCTTATCCTGCTATGCATGCTATGCTTAAAGTTGTGTATGGTCCGTCATCTAGGAGATGAACAGAAATGTGGAATGTGTTCGGTGAGCAAAGGTTGTGTGTTGAACTTGATTTGGTAAAGGTACCGGTGAAAGGCTGTGTAGGAGTACATGGCGGGTTGTTTCATTGGAACCGTCCTTAGGTACTGAGTTCCGTGTATGTAATCCAAGACTAGATACTACCACATGCTGGGCCCTGAAATATGACCCCGCTCGGCCTATTAATCGCGTAGTACTCGGTCCAGGAGTTGCAAGTAGTTTCTGGTGTTTATAGTAATGCTGGAGGCCGTGCATGGTGCTGACCTGAGAGGTGGACCGTGATGCGGTAGGCAGTGGCACGGTGTACCAAGTGGCACCCGGATGGTGGGCTTGGGAACCCTGCGCACATCGTTTGAGGCCGTGGCGGAAACCTCGACCGGACTTCCGTACGGGTTACTCTCAGATAGGCGATAAACCTGGACTAGGTACTAGTGTGGTTAACGGTCGTGGCCGACTCCCTCGCTGGGCTTCCGCTTGAAGGTTCACGAGGTGCATGACGTGCACATCGCGATAAGTGGCGAGAGCGTGTGTGATGAAGTACACCCCTGCAGGGTTATGATCTATTCGAATAGCCGCGTCCGCGGATATGGACTACTTGGAGACATATGTTGTTCATAGATAACTTCAATGGCTACTCATAAAATTGTCAAGATAAGTGTGAGTGTCGTGGACGGCATTTCCATATGGAGACGGAATGATTCCACGATAGTGTATTGTTGTGGTGTTAGTGGACTCGTGTGCGAGAAATCAAGTTGTCAAAACTAATTTAAAAATGCAAGTTGTCTAGCCACGAGTCAAATGCTGGCTTTCCGCCTGAAACCCCACAATACCTTTTGATACCTTGCATGAGTAGTTAGTTCTCCTAAAGTCTTGTTGAGTACCTTTGTACTCATGTTTGCTTAATAAATGTTGCAGAGGTTGCTAATGACCCTAATGGAGGGTTCTTCGTAGACATCGACGACGACGAGTAGCTGGTGTCCCAGCTACGATCTGGCCCTACGTCGGCTCTGTAGTATAGTCAGGCCATGTGCCTTCTAGTTGCATGTCTGTACCCAGACAGTTTATAACTCTTCCGCTGGCTTGTATTTGTATGACTGCTATTATGGGTCGAGAGACCTTAATGTGTAATATTACGTGTGTGGCTCTTCCGAGCCTCTTAAATAAAGGTTGTATGTTTATGGTTATGTTGTGATGCCATCGATGTATCTATCATATCGGTATGCCATGCGTACGTGTGTCTTACTTGATATGTATGGGGTTCGAATACCTAGTCGTGAACTTTAGTAGCACTCCTTACAAGGAAATGCCCCTTTGTGATCCAACGAGCCTTGGTAGTCCGCTACTGCTCCGGACACATTGGTTGACCGGCATGTGTCCTTCTTAGCTGTTGTGTCTGTCCTCTTTGGGGAAATGTCACGCGACGTAATGGAGTCCTTGTAGCTTGCTACGACTCGTCTACGTTCGCTGATGACCGACACCTGCTTTGTTGGGTCATGTATGCCTGTTCTTGTGCGGAACTGCCACTTTGGTTTATGACTAGACATGTCGATCCGGGTTCTTTGACATTGGATTGCTAGCGACGCCTATCACATACGTGAGTCAAAAGACGCAAACGGTCCCGGCTAAGGTAAGGCTGCAGCCGTGGAGTTAACCGTGCATGAGACCACAAAGAGATGCGATGTGTTACAGGCTGGATTCCTATGGCTTAGGATCGGGGTCCCGACACCATAGCTAGTAACTAGATGGCTTCTTCTCTCTCTTGGATCTTCAATACAAAGTTCTCCATGATCTTTATGGAGATCTATCCGATGTAATCTTCTTTTGCGGTGTGTTTGTCGAGATCCGATGAATTGTGGATTTATGATCAGATTATCTATGAATCTTATTTGAGTTTCTTCTGATTTCTCTTATGCATGATTTCATATCCTTGTAATTCTCTTCGAGTTGTGGGTTTTGTTTGGCCAACTAGATCTATGATTCTTGCAATGGGAGAAGTGCTTGGTTTTGGGTTCATACCATGCGGTGACCTCACCCAGTGACAGAAGGGGTAGCGAGGCACGCATCGTGTTGTTGCCATCAAGGGTAAAAAGATGGGGTTTTCATCATTGGTTTGAGTTTATCCCTCTATATCATGTCATCTTGCTTAAGGCATTACTCTGTTCGTCATGAACACAATACACTAGATGCATGCTGGATAGCGGTCGATGTGTGGAGTAATAGTAGTAGATGCAGAAAGTATCGGTCTACTTGCTCGGACGTGTTGCCTATATGTATGATCATTGCCTTAGATATCGTCATGACTTTTCGCGGTTCTATCAATTGCTCGACAGTAATTTGTTCATCCACCATGATATTTGCTATTTTGAGAGAAGCCTCTAGTGAACACTATGGCCCCGGGGTCTACTCCACACCATATTTTTAGCCTTACTCTTTTTACTTCGTTGCACTTTCCGCCTTCAGATATCACTTTGCAATCAATCTTGAAGGGATTGACAACCCCTTTAAAGCGTTGGGTGCAAGCTCTTTTGTGTTTGCTCAGGTACTCTGGACTTGACGAGATTCTCCTACTGGATTGATACCTTGGTTCTCAAACTGAGGGAAATACTTATTGCTCCTGTGCTACATCACCCTTTCCTCTTCAAGGGAAAAACCAACGCAAGCAAGTCTCCGTCAACGTGTCTATTTCTAGCGCTATTATTTGAGAAGTAGCAGGGTGGTGAAAGCAATGAACTCGTGGCCACACCAGAACACACGACCAAGGAGGTAGAACGCATCGATGGAGTTGGTGAAGTGGGCAAGGATAGCAACCACAACCCCGTTGTGGATGACTTCCTCGACTCGGTACATCCTTGGAGATCCTCGGGGAGGTGGCCGAATCCGAGCACAAGGAAGGCGTTGGTGAATTCCCTTGCGCCCCTCCATCTTGATATCGCCCACACACAGAGTGTGTTCTTGACGTACACCTCGGCGGGGTAGAGCCTCTCCGGCACGGTGGGGGGAAAGCGGAAGGTTCGCCCGGTGTAGAGGGGTGACCCGTTCATTGTTGCGGTGGCCTGGTTTTGGGGTTGTTTGTGGTGGTGAGAAGAGGATGCAAAGGGTCCGGATGCTGATGGGAGAGGATGGGTGAGGAGGAGGAAGATGATAGGTGGCTTAAATAGCCCTAGTGCGATGTGTTTTACACCGGGTGGAAGTAATGAGCGGGCGGTGTTGAGTTGCATCGAGAGAGGGGAACCCGCGTACATGTTTGTACACACATGGGAAACCCTAAGCGGTATCAATAGCCAAGCTGCAACGTTTCAGCACTACAAGCTCTGTGCCGTCGGTCTGGGTTCATGCCTGCTCGTTCTGTGCATGTGCCTCCCATGCATGCAAGTGTGTTATCGTGATAGTACTGCCAACAGCTCGCATAACACACTGGCCATTAAAACGGGTGGAGAGATGAGCGGCATCTAGAATAGCCAAGCAGCGACGTGCACTGTGGAGAGATGAGCTCGATGCCATGCATGCATCGGCTAGCGCTGGGGAGGGGAGCATACATGTGTGTACATGCATGGGAAACCAAAAGCGGCATCAATAGCCAGGCTGCATCTCTGTGTCATCGGTCGGGGTTCGCGGCTGCTCGTTTTGTACGTGTGTCGCCCATGCATGCAAGTGTGGCATCGTGGTAGTACTGCCAACAGCTCACGTAGCACACTGGCCATTAAAAACGCGTGGAGAGATGAGCTCGATGCCATGCATGCAGCGGCTAGCAAAGGTCGGGCATCTAGGCAGCGAGGGCGAGCAACGCATGGCTGCGCGCGCATGCATGCATGCTTTTCATGCCTGCTCAAATCCGATCAGTGTGGTGTCGATCGGTCCAACAGGTGGGCTGCTTTAATTAAGCCCAACAATACATGATCGACCTGCTCAATCGTATCCAACGTAAAAAAAATGACCAGCCCGCGGATCAGCCAATCAGAGTGCAGCCGGCGGAACGGTGACGTAGCCCTAGTGCGTGATCCAAACCATTCACAGCGATCCAATGGCCCAGAGGGGTGTGGGGGTTTGAGGGGGTTTTGAGAGGTTTTCAACGGTTAGGGTTGAGCATAACTAATTCAAAAAAATCAAAAAAATATAAAACTTGTGTCGATCATTGTTCTATGTGACTAAGTATCTAGGAAAAATAAGAAACTTGGACGAAGGATTTTTTTCATGAAAAAAGCCTTCATAAAATTGGCTATCACGAACGAGGGTGTAGGGTTTTCAAGGGTTAGGGTTGAGCATAACTAATTCAAAAAAAATCAAAAAAATACAAGAACTTGTGCCAATAATCGTTCTATGTGACTAACTCGATAGGAAAAATAAGAAACCTGGACTATGGAGTTTTTCATAAAAAAACTTCACAAAGATGGCTATCAAGAACAAGGTTGTAGGGTTTTCAAGAGAAGTGAGCTAGGATTTAGTGTTACGTATGTCATATTTTATCGAAACGCTCCCATATTAGGATGGACTCTTGTATACACACATTAGATGTCAAGTTTCCTTTTTGGCTAATTTTTTGAATTTTTTGAATTTTTTATGCTCATTTCAAACTTAGTCAAAGCTAAGTTTGACCAACATTTAAACAAGTTTCAAACATGAAAATGAAAAAACCAAGCCTGGATACTTGTTAGTCACTCCAAAAGGAAGCTTTTGTGAGGTTTTTGAAAGTTTCAAGTTCAACACCATTTGTCTTCACACATGAGTTTCAAATTAGCTCCAAAGATAGGGTAAACAAACCATTTCTAAGCAAGTTTTTTTGTCCACCATGTCTAAAACAGCCAAATCAATTTGAGTTGTTAGTATATGACAAAGTAAGAACATGTGCACATTTTCTCCAATTTATTATTATTTTTTTTGAATTTTGTATGCCCATTTCAAACTTGGTCAAACCTAAGTTTGACCAACATTTAAACAAGTTTTTAACTTGAATAGTATTACACAAATCCTTGAATCCTTAAATCCTTGAATTTATTCAGAATCCTTGAATAGTATTACACAAATACATATCATATCAAAGTAATACACAAGTTTTAACAAATTTCAACACCATAGTAGCAATACACAAGTTTGAACAAATTTTCACTTATGCTTCCTCCTACCACTCAATTTCTTCTTCTTTCTAGCAATGCTTGTTTTTGATTGTACAACACCCAGATCACTCAAGCTCTTGATTTTCTTCATTGGACTGCCTGGAACAGCAACTTTATTTCGCACCACAACAGTTGCAATATCATCAGACCCAATATCATTAGAGGTTGGCAACACAACTTCCAATATAGGCTCGGCTAGCACAACATCAGCTGGAATATCTTCAGTTGACAACTCAACTTCCAACATAGGCTCAGCTTGCACAACATCGGATGGAATATCTTCAGTCGGCAACTCAACTTCCAACATAGGCTCAGCTTGCACAACATCAGCAGGAATAACTTCTGAGATACCCATATCTTCAGTTGGCACGAGAACATCAAAATCTTGCTCATCTTCCAGCAGCACATCCAAGTCTTGCTCATTTTGCAACACACCACATAAGTCTTGCTCATTTTGCACCACACATTCCAAGTCTGGTTGAATGTGTATTGTTTCACAAGAACTTATCTTTTTTCTACACCCATTGCCTCTTGCCTTTTTCTTTGGCCAGCAATGTTCAACAACAAGGGGTCCACCTGCACGTTTCCTCCTAAAAAGATAAAGCATGTCAAACTGGTTAGTAATTGAAAAATGCAACAAAATATTAAACATGGCAAACACATACTTTGGCCTTTCACGAGTGTAACAACATTTTGGAGACCCTTTTCGGTGCCCAAGTTCCTGGCACAACTTGCATCTATTTTTGTTACCTTTTGGGGGCCTTTTGGCTTTCCATCCTTCTTTCCCTTGCCTTTTTACTACTCCCACCTTTCTCAAACCATGCCTTGAACCTACTCTCTTTACGCATGCCAGCCTTTCTTTTTGTTAGGGGAGGACACATGGAAAATTCAATTTCCACTTCAGGCCACTGAGACTGATCTGTAAGTGCTGGAATTGGAGTTGCATATGCAGCCTTGAATCTTGCTACTAAGTAATATTCGTGCAAATATGGGTGCATGTTTATCTTCGGTCGGGAGGCCAAGAAAAGTATGACATTATCACATGGTTTCCCAGTGTGTTGCCACTCCAAACAAGTGCAATCATGCATTTCAGTGTTAACAACACGCCTTCTACCAGTTTTGGTATCTCTAACTTCAGCACCCGAAATAGAAGATTTTTCAAAAGATAAATGCATAAGATTTCTGCTCCTATTGACCACCTGTTGTACCACCGCAGGAAGCTTATCCCCTTGTAGAAAATCCCCAATCCTTCTTCTCAATTCCCACAAGCGCATGATCATGATCCTGATTTGGTCAACCATGTCATGCACATGCAAAAAAATTAACTGCTTCACCTTGTTGTTAAAACTTTCTGCCAAGTTATTGTTGATATGATCACACTTGATGGCAGTGTTAAATCCTGACCTATACCATAATAGAGAATGGTACGTGTTCACCCATTGACCAAACTCAGGGCATGCTGTCATTATCTTACCAAGATGATATGAATGTGTCTGTTAGTGTAAGATCTTGCTGCTGGCCACATGCGACCAAATTCGTCACCTCTGAATTTTTTTATCAAATTCATCCACATATGGCCGAAGCACTCCCTCTTCTCACAATGGGGGAAAACATTCTTCACTGCGTTTTCTAGCCCCTTGCATGCATTTGTGTGGACTGCCAAAGGTGACACTGGACCTATGCATCTTTTCAACTGCATCATGAACCATGTCCATGAGACCTCTGTCTCTGACTGAAACAAGCCAATAGCAACAGGGAACATCAAGTTGTGTCCATCCAAAGCATTGCAAGCTGCCAATTAACCATTCCACTTGCCAGTCAAAAATGATGAGTCTATGCTCAAATATGGACGACACCGTGCCTTGAAGCCATCAATGCAAGGCTATAAAGCCATAAAAACTTAGAGAAAAGGACTCTTACATCCTCTGTTACCTCAGTATCTATCTCCACAACACTGTCAGGTGACCTCTTCTCCACCTCTGCTTTGAAAATATAAAGCATCCTAAAAGTATTTGCCCAGTCACCATATAATTGTTTCATTGCCCTATGTTTTTCCTTGCGCACCATGTTATACTTCAACTTAATAGGGTATTGCTTTTCCAAGTCTACTTTAAGTTTCTTTGCAGTAGTGCTTGGTTTCTTGGTTAAAATAGGAGTGATCTTTTCTGCAATCCAAAGTTGTGATGTCATGGTTGATACTCTCTGTGAACTTGTAATACAAGTATGTTGGTGTGGGATTTGATTCACGCTAATGGTACCTCCATCAGGTTGGCGTCTAGAAGATATATACCACTTGCAAGGCTTGACACTTCCATCAAAACCTCTACATCTTGCATAAAACTTCTTTCTATCAGTCCACTTAGTCTTGGCATCAAACTCATGTTTAACTGCATAAGTCTTGAAACACATCCTAAACTCATCCATGTTTGGGAACAACTTTCCCACTTCAATAATAGGGTTTTCCTTCTCATACACATTTACCAACTCATCATCATGTGCATCATCTACATCATCTACAGCATCTTCCATCAACTGTCCATCCACATCTTCAGTTCTATCTCTGGTAGCATCAGTATCAGTAGGCATAGTAGATTCACCATCCTTCTCCTCCTTATCTTCATCAGCTACTCGAATGCCAAAAAAATGGCCATCTCAGTGTCATCCATTGCTACAATGACTAAATCAGTTGGGTCATTTCATTCTACTGAATTTCAATCAACAGAAACAACCCTTGCAACACCCTCAGAGCCCTCTTCTCCATCAACCTCCTCGGGTAATAATGTCACTTCACTTGTACACATGGGCATTATCTACCTCTCTGAAGCCCAATCATCATCTACCATCTGTGAAGCTAACTTTGAGGGCACATATCCAACCTTAGAATCTGATTTCAGATCAACAAGCTCTGCATGAAACATAGTCTGTTTGGTTGTCCAGCCATCTTGTCGGTCGATTTCATCAACCATCTCTTCACCATCCTCAATTCTCACATACTCTCCTTTCCAATTATCAAACCGTAACAATGCTACCTCATGCTCTGGACCCCAAAAAATGCTCTCCCCAATTTTTTCCACCATATTCTTCATGGCCTTCTCTTCCATGCTCTATAGGTCTTGTGGATCAATCTCTGCAAAATCAATCTCCCACTTCACAATTGTATCTTTCTCTATGTCCCGCATGCTACCATCACCTAACTTCGCCTTAGAAGGAAGAAATTCCACTGTGAATTCGAACTTCCGAGCACCACCGCCCATGTTTGTCAATGGCGGGGCAGTGTGAGGTGAGCTAGCGGAAGCAGACGAGGCACAAATCGCATAGGTTGAAAAGGATGTTGTTGTCTCTGGCGGCTCCATCGCAGTTAGCCCAGGTACCCCAATTAGCCCCCCCTCCTCCCCATCCAAATCTGTATCAAATCGACCAAAAACATAGGGAAACAGAGGCGATGCGTTGAGATCTAACTCGACACGGAGGCGAACATGACAGGGTTCCGAATTCACTCACCAGAGTCGTCATCGTCGCTGAGAACGGAAGTCCCGCCGCTGCTGTCACCCAGAACAAAAGCTTCGCCGCTGCCGCCGGCGGCTCACCGCCGGGAACGAAGAGGAGGGAGCAACACAGGTTCAGACAGGGATACCCATTCGGACAGGCACGGGGACACATTTCACCTGAAGCACTCACAAGTGGGGCCTGTAACTAGATGCACTGCCAAGTCGGGCCCGCGCTTACGTGGATAAGTTGTGGGTCCAGTCCCTAACAGCTAATGAGAGCATTAGTTCAGATTAAGGGTCATGTCGTGTTTGTGATATTTTCTCGCTCAGAAGTGTTGCACCAAGGCAATTCTGACGAAAGACGTCGCACTCCTTCCAATTCACCTCAAAGATGTCGCATAGGAGCTATTGACCCAACAAAAGGCGGCCAACCAAGCCCCTTGCAACCCCACATGTCAGTACCGAGCATACAACAAGACGATTCGAGTGCACAGGCGCGCCGATTAAACCTAGGTCCACGAGGCATTGCATCAAAGCAAGGAGAAGGACCCGGGTCCAGATCCATCTGTGATAAAGATCAGCAACTCAAAAGGCTCGGACCTAGCCAATTTATCGATTGCATTGGACCCATATGTAAAATGAACTCAACGCAAAGGGACACGCCTGAACGACCATAGATATTGTTTGTTCCATATCTTTGTTTACATCATGTTGTTCACCTCTCAAATTGAACCGTAGAATCCTATATAAAATTGGTGCATCAAGTCATCTATAGGTTAGAGCGTAAACACCCTTCAAATAGTCATTCATATGAATGCGTTGAAAACGTTGGGCTTCCTTTTGCTTTTGTACTGCTAGGTGAGGTGTCAGGTTATGGCACGACCTCTTCCCATCATGCCATGTTTGCTAGAGGGCATATTTTAGGATGTGAGCCCATTCTTTGAGCCTAACTGTTGACTTTGCGTTTCCACACAAGTGGAAGAACAAGATAACTATTGATGCTCGACGTCACGGAGGACGTACTACCTAGTTGATCCTGCAAGTCTGGACGGACGATGAGTTTTTGAGGGTGTTTGGTTGGGTTGTGGGCTGTGGAAAAGCTGCTGTGAGCTGTGGGCTGTGGAAAAGTTGCTGTGTCAGGAAAGCTGCTGTGAGCAGTGTTGTCGTTTGGTAAACTCGCTACCTGAACTGGCGCTTTCGAGTAAAATGTCTGGAATACCCCTGAGATGCTGAGACGGTGTATATGTACTAATATCATGGTAATAATCTATTTTTTGACATGTTTCACTAATTTTTAGTTGATGCATGTATTTTGGAGGTAATTAAAATGTGATAATTGTAACATTGTTCATATATAACATTAGTTGTTCATACATCATCGTGAACATTGTTCATACATCACTGTCCACATATTTATACCAAAATATACTTCCTATTTCCTACATCTACACCAAAAGACATTACTTGTTCATACATCAATAGTCAAATATCTATACCAAAAGACATCACTGGCTCTCCCATAAGATAGTTATCCTCCTCTCGCGGCAAACAAAGAGTCAGCAAAGTTTTCACGAACATCATTCATGTTTACCGCATCAAGTAAAGATGAGGCACTATCGCCTTGTAGTGGTACAGTTTGTCGCAAAACATGTGGCATGTAGTCCTCATCCGCGTCACACTTATCGAACTCCTTTTCACGTAACTTGGTGTCCCGAATATAATTGTGAAGCGCCATACAAGCAACAATAAGCTTCTTTTGTCTTCTAGGCTTGAATTTTGGCACCATTTTCAAGACGTGCCACTTTCCCTTGAGCACACCAAATGTGCGTTCTACCGCATTGTGAAGTGAAGAGTGAGCATGATTGTATACCTCATACTTCCCCGTCGGTTCTCTCCGCCTATCGCGAAACTCCGGTATATGATAGGTTTGGACTTTGTATGGAGCAAGGTATCCACTTCGGTTTGGATAGCCCGAATCGAGAAGGTAGTATTTGCCTAAAAATTATAACAAAGTTAGCATTACAAAAAGAAAACTTGAAACTAAATTGCTTTAAATGAGTATTGTTTGGTAGTACCATGTGGAGGAACAGGGAACTTATGTGCATACTTCTCCAGGGTATGATTCAAAATCCTTGTGTCATGTGCCAAGCCCGGTCACCCAACAACGACGAAAGTAAACCTCATGTCAAAGTCACAAACGGCCATCACATTTTGAGAAGTAAATCCATGTCGACCGGTGTGGGTAATGACATCTAATGCTGGAACTGAAACTGGTATGTGACGTCCATCTATTGCCCCAATAGCACCCTCGAAATGTGGCCAAAATCGATCATCTTTAATTCTTTCATGAGGAGTTAAGAAAGAATAATCAGTGGGCTTTATGTTGTTGGATGGTAACTTGCACAAACAATCCAACACTTCTTTGAACTTTCGATGAATTGTTTCAGTTGATCTTGCAGAACGATTTTCAACTTGAGAGAAAGATTGTGGGGCTCCAACCATCCATAAGAACATGGATAATGATTCCAACGATGGCATGCCTCTAATTGATTGCAATCCATAATCATCAACTAGAAGATCATGCAATGACATAAAAACATCTGGGTACATCCTAAACATTTTGTAGCACATTTTTCTATTATCAAGATTCTCCATTACCCATTCATAACCAGTTTGTTGAGGAATTCGATATGGTGCTTTGTTCAAATAAGTTTGACTATACTTGTTACCTATTTCACCCATCATAGCAACTTCATACGAAATGTGTGTCATTTGAAGAAGAGAAGTCCTCTCAGCCTCGTCATCAACCATCTCAACACTTTCATCCATCTACAAAATAGAGCAACAAGTGTATAAGTACATGCTAGCCCAAAAAATGGCAGCAAACATCACATATGAGATGCACATCAGCCCCAAAAATGGGAGCAAATGTATAAGTACATGGCAGCCCCAAAAATGTATAAGTACATGGCAGCAAACATCAAATATGAGATATAAAACATATGAGATGCACATCAGCCCAAAAAGTGGCAGCAAACATACGAGTCATTTTTCATTACACGATAGCAACAGATCTCATAAATAGTTCACTACATCAACACACATTCGAACTGAAACAGGTCCCATAAATAGTTCCGAAAAGACAACAACATTTGGAAACATGGTTTTAATACAACTTGCTCCTTGCACATTGCTTCGTGCTCCCTCGTAAGCCAGTCAAACCTGCCCTTCTTGGTTTTAATCAACATAAACAACTCACGATACTCCGGCTTCATCACAATCTTGGTCGCGGTGTGGAACAAAGGAGTCCCTTCCTCGGCCCCACACTCCACCATCAAATTAAGTACTTCTGCCATGGTTGGAGTAGTAACTTTGGGAACACGATTAGCTGATCGTTCACCACTCACTCTTGAATTTATGTTTCCCAAGGTTTTCTTATACGCACAAAGAAATGGGTTCTTGTCGGGTTTAGGGTTTAGGGTTTAGGGTTTAGGGTTTTCTGAAAATATCATGTCTTCGGATGAATGTCATTTTGAAGGTCCGGTGTTCACCATGTTTTACCTTGCCCTCCTTTCTTCTTGAAAGATTTCAAAGGAGTTCCCAAATCTTCACTCTCTTTTACCTGTGCAATGGCATCATCATCATCATCATCCGAGCTATTGGATATCTCTCCCGGAATGGAGGTTGTTTCTCCGGTGACATGAGCATTCTCAAACATAACATCCATCTCCTTCAAGTTGGGAGGGCCCATGTACCGCCACTTTGCATGTCCTGGGTATTTCTGAAAATAGCATACAAATTAACACAATGACATAAAAAATTGGAAAACTTAATCATAAATAATTTATGACCATCCTCACCTTAAGATGAATGTCCCACCAACTATCATCAGCTTCAATTGTTCCCATTTTATCATTCCAACCAAGTCCAGTTGCAGAATTCTTCAACGCCACAAACCGAGCATATTGTTTCTTCAATTGGTCCCATTTGTTTTTGAATTGCCTTCTTGTGCGTCTTTTCTTACTTACTTCAAAAAAATCTCGTGAAGATTGTTGTAATCTTTGGGACTCAAATAACCACCCGGCCTATTGTGCTTCTCCGTCTCTTCTTTGCATATCTCACAAAATATCTTAGTATTATATGCATCCCAATTTGCTTTCACTACAAGAATTAGCTTCTTTGCCGTCTGCCATCACAGACGGCAAAGAGTAAATGCCGGACGGCAAAGAGAGTATCACAGAAGGCAAAGAATCTCACGGCCGGCAAAATTTCTGCGTCAACCTACGACGGCATCGTAGCTTCTTTGCCGTTTGTCTCCCCAAAGCGGACGGCAAAGAGCTTTGTCGTCAGCTTTTCATAGGAGCAGTCGGCAAACTGATCGAGACGGCAGCCGACAGGTGTTGCCTCCGTTAGGGGCTAACGGAGGCTTTGCCGTCTGCCTCCCCCTCTTCTTTGCCGTCTGCCTCCCCCCTCTTCTTTGCCACCTGCCTCCTCCTCCTCCCCCCCCCCCTCCACTCTTTGTCGTCTGCCTACCCCTCCCCCCCCCCTCCTCTGTGCCCTCTTATTTGCCGTCTGCCCCCTGGAAGCAGACGGCAAAGATACTATATGGCCAGCTACTACTGCCCAGGTTGCACAGCTGGGCGCCACGTGCAACCTTTGCCGTCGGCCAGCTGACGGCAAAGGCCTTTACCATTAGCTGGCAGACAACAAAGAGCCTATATTATCACATTTTTGTTTTTTTTTCTATTTCACAACACATATACATATAATTCATAGCACATATATGATAAATAGGTCACAACACATATATGATATACATATAAAGCTCATCAATGCCATTTGTTCATCAACGTACATCCCATATATCAAAAGAACCAACACATACAAAGTTTCATCCATATATACATACATATAGTTGCACATATATTGTTCATCCATATATACATATACATATAGTTCCACATTGTTCATCAACTCAAATAAAAATGGAAACTAAAGCACTCCAATGCCAGCTTCCATGCATGTAGTACATCCAATCTGCAAAATGGGAATAAGAAAGTCAGAAGAAGAAGAACAACAACATATATATGACAAATAAGCTAAATTGAAGAAGAAAGAGAAGAAGGAAGAAGAGAACAAGGAGAAGAAAAACAAGAAGGAGGAGGAGGAGGGGAAGGGGAAGGAGAAGGAGAAGGAGGAGGAGAAGAAGAAAATAGAACAGAAGGAGAAGGAGAAGAAGGAGGAGAAGAAGAAGGAGAAGAAGGAGGGCTCCTTCTCCTTCTTCTCCTCCTTCTCCTTCTTCTTCTCTTCTTCTCCTCCTCCTCCTTCTTCTTCTCCTTCTCCTTCTCCTTCTCTTCTTCTCTTCTTCTTCTTCTCCTTCCTTCTTTTCATTTCTCCTCTTCTCCTCTTCTTGGAGCTAAATTAGCTAACTATGTCTTTTTGGAGCTAAATGGGCTAATTATGTCATTATAGAGGAAAACAAGCTAAGTATATAATATTAATGAGCTAACCAAGGTTCTTATGCCATTTTGAGCTTATAATGTCTTTAGGAGCTAAATTGGCTAATTATATCATTGTTGGGGAAATTAATGCAAGGAGAATATGAAAGAGGAGAAGAAAGAGGAGAAGAAAGAGGAGGAGGAGAAGAAAGAAGGAGGACAAGGAGGACGAGGAGGAGGAGGACTAGAAGGTCCTTGGCCTTCTCCTCCTTCTCCTCCTCCTCTTCCTCCTTCTCTTCTTCTTCTTCTTCTTTCTTTTCATTTTTCTTATTTCTTCTCCTCTTCTCCTCTTCTTGGAGCTAAATTAGCTAACTATGTCTTTTTGGAGCTAAATGGGCTAATTATCCCATTTTAGAGGAAAACAAGCTAAGTATATAATATTAATGAGCTAACCAAGGTTCTTATGCCATTTTGAGGTTATTATGGCATTTTGGAGCTAAATGGGCTAATTATGTCATTCTTGGGGAAATTAAGGCAAGGAGAATATGAAATAGGAGAAGAAAGAGGAGGAGGAGAAGAAGAAGAAAAATTAAATAAGAAGGAGGAGAAGGAGGAGGAGGAGAAGAAGGACTAGAAGGTCCTTGGCCTTCTCCTCCTTCTCCTCCTCCTCCTCCTCCTCCTTCTCCTTCTTCTCTTCTTCTTCTTCTTTCTTTTCATTTTTCCTATTTCTTCTCCTCTTATCCTCTTCTTGGAGCTAAATTATCTAACTATGTCTTTTTGGAGCTAAATGGGCTAATTATCTCATTTTAGAGGAAAAACAAGCTAAGTATGTAATATTAATGAGCTAACCAAGGTTCTTATGTCATTTTGAGCTTATTATGGCATTTTGGAGCTAAATGGGCTAATTATGTCATTGTTGGGGAAATTAAGGCAAGGAGAATATGAAAGAGGAGAAGAAAGAGGAGGAGGAGGAGAATAAGAAGAAATAAATAAGAAGGAGGAGAAGGAGGAGGAGGAGAAGGACTAGAAGGTCCTTGGCCTTCTCCTCCTTCTCCTCCTCCTCCTCCTCCTCCTCCTTCTTCTTCTTCTTCTTTCTTTTCATTTTTCCTATTTCTTCTCCTCTTCTCCTCTTCTTGGAGCTAAATTAGCTAACTATGTATTTTTGGAGCTAAATGGGATAATTATCCCATTTTAGAGGAAAACAAGCTAAGTATATAATATTAATGAGCTAACCAAGGTTCTTAAGCCATTTTGAGGTTATTATGGCATTTTGGAGCTAAATGGGCAAATTATGTCATTGTTGGGGAAATTAAGGCAAGGAGAATATGAAATAGG
The DNA here is from genome assembly GCF_904849725.1 of Hordeum vulgare subsp. vulgare. Taxonomy (NCBI): domain Eukaryota; kingdom Viridiplantae; phylum Streptophyta; class Magnoliopsida; order Poales; family Poaceae; genus Hordeum; species Hordeum vulgare. Next base: position 229,314,699 of record NC_058523.1, on the reverse strand, counting down.
AGAAGAAAGAGGAGGAGGAGAAGAAGATGAAGAAATAAAGAAGAAGGAGGAGAAGGAGGAGGAGGAGAAGGACTAGAAGGTCCTTGGCCTTCTCCTCCTTCTCCTCCTCCTCCTCCTCCTTCTCCTTCTTCTCTTCTTCTTCTTCTTATTTCTTTTCATTTTTCCTATTTCTTCTCCTCTTCTCCTCTTCTTGGATCTAAATTAGCTAACTATGTCTTTTTGGAGCTAAATGGGCTAATTATCTCATTTTAGAGGAAAACAAGCTAAGTATATAATATTAATGAGCTAACCAAGGTTCTTATGCCATTTTGAGCTTATTATGGCATTTTGGAGCTAAATGGGCTAATTATGTCATTGTTGGGGAAATTAAGGCAAGGAGAATATGAAAGAGGAAAAGAAAGAGGATGAGGTGGAGAAGAAGAAGAAATAAAGAAGAAGGAGGAGGAGGAGAAGGACTAGAAAGTCCTTGGCCTTCTCCTCCTTCTCCTCCTCCTCCTCCTCCTCCTCCTTCTCCTTCTCCTTCCCTTCTCTTTCTCTTTTTCTTTTTGTTCTTCCTTTTCATTTCTCCTCTTCTCCTCTTCTTGGAGCTAAATTAGCTAACTATGTATTTTTGGAGCTAAATGGGCTAATAATCCCATTTTAGAGGAAAACAAGCTAATTATATAATATTAATGAGCTAACCAAGGTTCTTATGCCATTTTGTGGTTATTATGGCATTTTGGAGCTAAATGGGCTAATTATGTCATTGTTGGGGAAATTAAGGCAAGGAGAATATGAAATAGGAGAAGAAAGAGGAGGAGGAGGAGAAGAAGAAGAAATAAAGAAGGAGGAGAAGGAGGAGGAGGAGGAGAAGGACTAGAAAGTCCTTGGCCTTCTCCTCCTTCTCCTCCTCCTCCTCCTCCTCCTTCTCCTTCTTCTCTTCATCTTCTTCTTTCTTTCTTTTCATTTTTCCTATTTCTTCTCCTCTTCTTGGAGCTAAATTAGTTAAATATGTCTTTTTGGAGCCAAATGGGCTAATTATGTGATTGTTGGGGAAATTAAGGCAAGGAGAATATGAAAGAGGAGAAGAGAAACTTACCGTAGTGGTCATCAAGGAGGAGAAACACCTGGAGAAGGGTCGTGCGATGTCGCTCGGGAGTTATTCTGCAGAATAGATATTTTGCAATGTCTCAGTTAGCATGATGACACTCAATTATTAATACTAGTTTATAATGAAACTCACCGTGCCAATCGAAGAGAAGACGGGCATCGGCGGAGGGACTTGACCGCTCTTCTCGCACAGACCCTGAAGAGTGGGTCGTATTAGTTAGTAATGAAACAGACATTACACACATGATTTGGGTAATGTGAAAAAAACATTACCACAAAAATCTCGTACAGGGCCCGTTGACCCGCCTCATTCCGGGACCTCTCCTCCTCAACCAAATGTGTTGTGGTCTTGTCCCTCGTATCAAGAGCAGCCTGACTTGCGAATCTCTCTTTCTCAAGAGCAGCCTCAAGAGCAGCCTGGCTTGCCAATCTCTCTTTCTCAAGAGCAGGCTGGTTTGCCAATCTCTCTTTCTGAAGAGCAGCCTGAAACACCATTCCTCGTTACCACAGTAATGGTCTATGGTGACACACATAATGAAATGGATGAAAGTGTTCTTAGTCCGTACAACTAACCTCGATGGCAAGATTGACTAGCCGTGGACGACGCATTATCTCAGGACAGCTGCTCGACTGGCGCGCCTTGATCTCCAGGAGAGTGAGTGGACAACATATTATCCCATCTCCAATGGCTATCGAGCCATGGGGCCTCCCGCCACCAGATATCATCACCAGCTCTGGATCCAAAGGATCCTGGCTAGGGTTAAAGTCATCCCCTTTCGTAGCCTTCCCCACGTCCCTGTATGCCATGAGCTTCTGGTGGGATGATATGTTGGTGAAGTTATTGGGATCATCCAGGTCAGACTCAGAGAATGCCTTCGCCTTCTTGTACGAGGCAGTATGGGCCATGCCATAAAGGTCGTACAAGTGTGGCATCTCCGTCTTATTGTGATGCACCTAAAAGAGAGGAACAAAATATTAGCATGAAAAATGAATTGCATGAATCATGAACCAAATCACATACCCAGTTTCGTCCGAACTCAAGTAAGTTGGCGCTGCCTTGATGGTGTGGCACACCAACCATTTGGCTACGCCGATCCTTCGCATTCTTGTGGACGGCTCGCCAGCTGCCTGTGCACCACTCATCAACCAATGCCTCCCAACAATCCATCTTATCCGCACACCATCTCGGGGGCACATGTAAGTTATTAGAACGAATTTTGAGCGCTACGCCTATGAATGAAATCAAGAAAACTACGTAGAAGGACTTAAGAATAGGTAATTACCTTCATGTATTGCTCGTTCTTCAGAAACTTTCCGCGGTAATCCTTCTTCTGCTTCTTAATACCACGCGTGACGTAGTAATCTCGAATAGCCTGCGGCCGACCTCGTGGCATAAGTTCTGTAGTAACCGCCTACACTCGGCCTCGAGAACCCTGGCCGCCTCCTCCTCATATCCATCCTCACACCTATAGAAGGTCTGCAATCAAACGTGAAAACACCGATTAGTACAATAATTAGCTATATTGTTAATTTTAGATTATGTAAAAGGATAATTTACCCAAAAGCTCTTGATCACCATCTCGGCCCTCGTGTGGCACAAGACACCATCTGTAATCTCCTCCGGCGGGGCCTGCACAGCCTGGTAGTGCTCCCAGGAAAATCCTAGTGTAGGAACCTGACCCTCACCAGGCAACGTGACAAACCCCGGGAAATTTGTCCGGCAAAGCACACCAAGGACGGAGTTTAGCCTGCGGACTCCAAGAGGGTGTACCCATCCCCTGCAGTATGATAAGGTCAACGCATTAGATATTTGAACAAACTTGATGTTGGAATTATGCCCTAGAGGCAATAATAAATATAGTTATTATTATAATTCCTGTATCAAGATAATCGTTTATTATCCATGCTATAATTGTATTGAATGAAGACTTATATACATGTGTGGATACATAGACAAAACACTGTCCATAGAAAGCCTCTAGTTGGCTAGCCAGTTGATCAAAGATAGTCAGGGTCTTCTGATTATGAACAAGGTGTTGTTGCTTGATAACTGGATCACGTCATTAGGAGAATCACGTGATGGACTAGACCCAAACTAATAGACGTAGCATGTTGATCGTGTCATTTTGTTGCTACTGTTTTCTGCGTGTCAAGTATTTGTTCCTATGACCATGAGATCATATAACTCACTAACACCGGAGGAATGCTTTGTGTGTATCAAACGTCGCAACGTAACTAGGTGACTATAAAGATGCTCTACAGGTATCTCCGAATGTGTTCATTGAGTTAGTATGGATCGAGACTGGGATTTCTCACTCCGTGTGACGGAGAGGTATCTCGAGGCCCACTCGGTAATACAACATCACACACAAGCCTTGCAAGCAATGTGACTTAGTGTAAGTTGCGGGATCTTGTATTACGGAACGAGTAAAGAGACTTGCCGGTAAACGAGATTGAAATAGGTATGCGGATACTGACGATCGAATCTCGGGCAAGTAACATACCGAAGGACAAAGGGAATGACATACGGGATTATATGAATCCTTGGCACTGAGGTTCAAACGATAAGATCTTCGTAGAATATGTGGGATCCAATATGGGCATCCAGGTCCCGCTATTGGATATTGACCGAGGAGTCACTCGGGTCATGTCTGCATAGTTCTCGAACCCGCAGGGTCTGCACACTTAAGGTTCGACGTTGTTTTATGCGTATTTGCGTTATATGGTTGGTTACCGAATGTTGTTCGGAGTCCCGAATGAGATCACGGGCGTCACGAGGGTTTTCGAAATGGTCCGGAAACGAAGACTGATATATAGGATGACCTCATTTGATTACCGGAAGGTTTTCGGAGTTACCGGGAATGTACCGGGAATGACGAATGGGTTCCGGTGTTCACCGGGGGGGCAACCCACCCCGGGGAAGCCCATAGGCCTTGGGGATGGCGCACCAGCCCTTAGTGGGCTGGTGGGACAGCCCAAGAAGGCCCTATGCGCCATAGGAAGAAAATCAAAGAGAAAAAGAAAAAAAAGAGGAGGTGGGAAAAAGGGGAAGGACTCCTCCTTCCAAACCTAGTTGGATTCGGTTTGGAAGGGGAGGACTCCCCCCTTGGCTCGGCCGACCCCCTTGGGGCTCCTTGAGCCCCAAGGCAAGGCCCCCCTCTCCCACCTATATATACGGAGGTTTTAGGGCTGATTTGCGACAACTTTGCCACGGCAGACCGACCACATATCTCCACGGTTTTACCTCTAGATCGCGTTTCTGCGGAGCTCGGGCGGAGCCCTGCTGAGATTAGATCACCACCAACCTCCGGAGCGCCGTCACGCTGCCGGAGAACTCATCTACCTCTCCGTCTCTCTTGCTGGATCAAGAAGGCCGAGATCATCGTCGAGCTGTACGTGTGCTGAACGCGGAGGTGCCGTCCGTTCGGCACTAGATCGTGGGACGGATCGCGGGACGGTTCGCGGGGCGGATCGAGGGACGTGAGGACGTTCCACTACATCAACCGTGTTTCTTAACGCTTCTGCTGTGCGATCTACAAGGGTACGTAGATCGAATATCCCCTCTCGTAGATGGACATCACCATGATAGGTCTTCGTGCGCGTAGGAAAATTTTTGTTTCCCATGCGACGTTCCCCAACAGTGGTATCAGAGCTAGGTTCATGCGTAGATGTCTTCTCGAGTAGAACACAAAAGTTTTTGTGGGCGGTGATGTGCGTTTTGCTGCCCTTCTTAGTCTTTTCTTGATTCCGCGGTATTGTTGGATTGAAGCGGCTTGGACCGACATTACTCGTACGCTTACGAGAGACTGGTTTCATCGCTACGAGTAACCCCGTTGCTCAAAGATGACTGGCAAGTGTTAGTTTCTCCAACTTTAGTTGAATCAGATTTGACCGAGGAGGTCCTTGTATAAGGTTAAATAGCAATTCATATATCTCCGATGTGGTGTTTGCGTAAGTAAGATGCGATCCTACTAGATACCCATGGTCACCACGTAAAACATGCAACAACAAAATTAGAGGACGTCTAACTTGTTTTTGCACGGTATGCTTGTGATGTGATATGGCCAACGATGTGATGTGATATATTGGATGTATGAGATGATCATGTTGTAATAGATAATATCGACTTGCACGTCGATGGTACGGCAACCGGCAGGAGCCATAGGGTTGTCTTTAAACTAACGTTTGTGCTTGCAGATGCGTTTACTATTTTGCTAGGATGTAGCTTTAGTAGTAATAGCATGAGTAGCACGACAACCCCGATGGCGACACATTGATGGAGATCATGGTGTGGCGCCGGTGTCAAGAAGATCGTGCCGGTGCTTTGGTGATGGAGATCAAGGAGCACGTGATGATGGCCATATCATGTCACTTATGAATTGCATGTGATGTTAATCCTTTTATGCACCTTATTTTGCTTAGAACGACGGTAGCATTATGAGGTGATCTCTCACTAAAATTTCAATACGAAATTGTGTTCTCCCCGACTGGGCACCGTTGCTACAGTTCGTCGTTTCGAGACACCACGTGATGATCGGGTGTGATAGACTCAACGTTCACATACAACGGGTGCAAAACAGTTGCACACGCGGAACACTCCGGTTAAGCTTGACGAGCCTAGCATGTGCAGACATGGCCTCGGGACACATGAGACCGAAAGTTCGATCATGAATCATATAGATGATATGATTAGCATAGGGATGCTTACCACTGAAACTATACTCAACTCACATGATGATCGGACTTGAGCTAGTGTAAATGGGTCATGAACCACTCAAATGACTAGAGAGATGTACTTTTTGAGTGGGAGTTTAGCAAGTAAATTGATTAAGTTAAACTCTAATTATCTTGAACATAGTCTAAGTCCACTTTGAATATATTTATGTTGTAGATCATGGCTCACGCGACAGTCACCCTGAATTTTAATACGTTCCTAGAGAAAGCTAAGTTGAAAGATGATGGAAGCAACTTTGTAGACTGGGCTCGTAATCTTAAGCTAATATTACAAGCTGGGAAGTAGGATTATGTCCTTAATGCTGCGCTAGGAGATGAACCACCCGCTACGGGCGACCAGGATGTTAAGAACGCTTGGTTAACACGTAAGGAGGACTAGTCAGTAGTTCAATTTGCAGTCTTGTATGGCTTAGAACCGGGACTTCAACGTCGCTTTGAGCGTCATGGAGCATATGAGATGTTCCAGGAGTTGAAGTTTATCTTTCAGAAGAACGCCCGGATCGAGAGGTATGAGACCTCCGATAAATTCTATGCTTGCAAGATGGAGGAGAATTCGTCTGTCAGTGAACATGTGCTCAAAATGTCTGGGTACTCAAACCGTCTAGCTGAGCTGGGGATTGAACTCCCGCAAGAGGCTATCACTGACAGAATCCTTCAATCACTGCCGCCAAGCTATAAGGGATTTGTGTTGAACTACAACATGCAAGGGATGAACAAGTCACCCGGCGAGTTGTTTGCGATCCTGAAAGTCGCAGAGTCTAAACTCCGTAAAGAGCATCAAGTGTTGATGGTGAATAAGACCACTAGTTTCAAGAGAAACGGCAAAGGCAAGAAGGGTAATTCAAAGAAGAGCGGCAAGCCTGTTGCCAATCCGACGAAGAAACCCAAAGTTGGACCTAAGCCTGAAACAGAGTGCTACTATTGCAAGGGTATGGGTCACTGGAAGCGCAACTGCCCCAAGTATTTGGCTGATAAGAAGGCGGCCAAAGAAAAATCAGGTATATTTGATATACATGTTATTGATGTGTACTTAACCGACTCTCGTAGTAGTGCCTGGGTATTCGATACCGGTTCTGTTGCTCATATTTGCAACTCGAAACAGGAACTGCGGAATAGACGAAGGCTGGCGAAAGATGAAGTGACGATGCGCGTAGGAAATGGTTCCAAGGTTGATGCAATCGCCGTCGGCACAGTTTCACTTCAGTTACCATCAGGATTAGTTATGAACTTGAATAATTGTTATTTAGTGCCTGCGTTGAGCATGAACATTATATCTGGATCTTGTTTATTGCGAGACGGTTACTCTTTTAAGTCAGAGAATAATGGTTGTTCTATTTCTTTGAGTAACATCTTTTATGGTCATGCACCCAATGTGAGAGGATTGTTCATATTGAATCTTGATAGTGATACACATATACATAACATTGAGACCAAAAGAGTTAGAGCTAACAATGATAGCGCCATATTTTTGTGGCACTGCCGCTTAGGTCATATTGGTGTAAAAACGCATGAAGAAACTCCATGCCGATGGACTTTTGGAGTCACTTGACTTTGATTCACTCGACACGTGCGAACCATGCCTCATGGGCAAGATGACTAAAACTCCGTTCTCCGGAACAATGGAGCGTGCCAGTGACTTGTTGGAAATCATACATACCGATGTGTACGGTCCGATGAGCGTAGAGGCACGCGGCGGATATCGTTATTTTCTCACCTTCACTGACAATTTGAGTAGATATGGTTATGTCTACTTAATGAAGCACAAGTCTGAAACATTTGAAAAGTTCAAGCAATTTCAGAGTGAAGTTGAAAATCACCATAACAAGAAGATCAAGTTCCTACGGTCTGATCGTGGGGGTGAATATCTGAGTTTCGAGTTTGGTGCTCACTTAAGACAATGTGGAATTGTTTCACAGTTGACACCGCCTGGAACACCACAGCGTAATGGTGTGTTCGAACGTCGTAATCGTACTTTATTAGAGATGGTGCGATCTATGATGTCTCTTACCGATATGCCGTTATCGTTTTTGGGGTTATGCATTAGACACAGCTGCATTCACTTTAAATAGGGCACCATCAAAATCCGTTGAGACGACACCATACGAACTGTGGTATGGCAAAAGGCCAAAGTTGTCGTTTCGTAAAGTTTGGGGATGTGATGCTTATGTCAAAAAGCTTCAGCCTGAAAAGCTGGAACCCAAAGCGGAAAAGTGCATCTTCATAGGTTACCCAAAAGAGACAGTTGGGTACACCTTCTATCTCAAATCCGAGGGCAAAGTGTTTGTTGCTAAAACGGAGCTTTTCTCGAGAAGGAGTTTCTCTCGAGAGAATTGAGTGGGATGAAGATAGAACTTGATGAGGTTGTCGAACCTCTCATCCCTCTAGATTGTGGCGCGGGGCAAGGGGAAATCTCTGTCATTGTGACGCCGGTTGAGGAGGAAGTTAATGATGATGATCATGAAATTCCGGTTCAAGTTCCTGTCAAACCACGCAGGTCGACGAGACCACGTGCTGCTCCAGAGTGGTACGGTAATCCCGTTTTGTCAATCATGTTGTTAGACAACAATGAACCTGCAAATTATGAAGAAGCAATGGTGGGCCCAGATTCCAACAAATGGCTAGAGACCATGAAGTCCGAGACAGGATCCATGTATGAGAACAAAGTGTGGACTTTGGAAGTACTACCTGAGGGCCGCAAGGCTATTCAGAACAAATGGATCTTTAAGAAGAAGACGGATGCTGACGGCAATGTGCCCGTTTATAAAGCTCGACTTGTGGCAAAGGGTTTTTCACAAGTCCAAGGAGTTGACTACGATGAGACATTCTCACCCGTAGCGATGCTTAAGTCCGTCAGAATCATGTTAGCAATAGCTGCATTTTTCGATTATGAAATCTGGCAGATGGATGTCAAAACGGCGTTCCTAAACGGTTTCCTTAAGGAAGAGTTGTATATGATGCAACCCGAAGGTTTTGTCGATCCTAAGAATGCTAACAAGGTGTGCAAGATCCAGCGATCCATTTATGGACTGGTGCAAGCATCTCGGAGTTGGAACAAACGCTTTGATGAGGTGATCAAAGCATTTGGGTTTATAAAAGTGGTTGGAGAATCTTGTATTTACAAGAAAGTGAGTGGGAGCTTTGTGGCGTTTCTAATATTATATCTGGATGACATATTGCTGATTGGAAACAACGTAGAGTTTTTGGAGAGCATAAAGGATTACTTGAATAAAAGTTTCTTTACGAAGGACCTAGGAGAAGCTGCTTACATTCTAGGCATTAAGATCTACAGGGATAGATCAAAACGCCTGATAGGACTTTCACAAAGCACATACCTTGATAAAGTTTTGAAGAGGTTCAAAATGGAACAGTCCAAGAAAGGGTTCTTGCCAGTTTTACAAGGTACGAGATTGAGTAAGACTCAGTGCCCAACAACTCATGAGGATAGAGAGCATATGAGCACCGTCCCCTATGCTTCATCCATAGGTTCTATCATGTATGCAATGTTGTGCACTAGACCGGACGTTAGCCTGGCCATAAGTATGGCAGGCAAGTTCCAGAGTAATCCAGGAGTGGATCACTGGACGGCGGTCAAGAATATCCTGAAGTACCTGAAAAGGACTAAGGAGATGTTTCTCGTGTATGGAGGTGACGAAGAGCTCGCCGTAAAGGGTTACGTCGATGCAAGCTTTGACACAGATCAGGACGACTCTAAGTCGTAGACCGGATACATATTTATTCTTAATGGGGGTGCGGTAAGCTGGTGCAGTTCCAAGCAAAGCGTCGTAGCAGATTCTACATGTGAAGCGGAGTACATGGCTGCCTCGGAGGCGGCTAAGGAGGGTGTCTGGATGAAGCAGTTCATGACGGATCTTGGAGTGGTGCCAAGCGCACTGAATCCAATAACCTTGTTCTGTGACAACACGAGTGCCATTGCCTTAGCAAAGGAACCACGGTTTCACAAGAAGACCAGACACATCAAATGACGCTTCAACCTCATCCGCGACTACGTCGAAGGGGAGGACGTAAATATATGCAAAGTGCACACGGATCTGAATGTAGCAGACCCGCTGACTAAACCTCTTCCACGGGCAAAGCATGATCAACACCAGAACTGTATGGGTGTTAGATTTATTACAATGTAATTCGCATGATGATGTGAGGGCTAGATTATTGACTCTAGTGCAAGTGGGAGACTGTTGGAATTATGCCCTAGAGGCAATAATAAATATAGTTATTATTATAATTCCTGTATCAAGATAATCGTTTATTATCCATGCTATAATTGTATTGAATGAAGACTTATATACATGTGTGGATACATAGACAAAACACTGTCCCTAGCAAGCCTCTAGTTGGCTAGCCAGTTGATCAAAGATAGTTAGGGTCTTCTGATTATGAACAAGGTGTTGTTGCTTGATAACTGGATCACGTCATTAGGACAATCACGTGATGGACTAGACCCAAACTAATAGACGTAGCATGTTGATGGTGTCATTTTGTTGCTACTGTTTTCTGCGTGTCAAGTATTTGTTCCTATGGCCATGAGATCATATAACTCACTGACACCGGAGGAATGCTTTGTGTGTATCAAATGTCGCAACGTAACTGGGTGACTATAAAGATGCTCTACAGTTATCTTCGAAGGTGTTCGTTGAGTTAGTATGGATCGAGACTAGGATTTCTCACTCCGTGTGACGGAGAGGTATCTCGGGGCCCACTCGGTAATACAACATCACACACAAGCCTTGCAAGCAATGTGACTTAGTGTAAGTTGCGGGATCTTGTATTACGGAACGAGTAAAGAGACTTGCCGGTAAACGAGATTGAAATAGGTATGCGGATACTGACGATCGAATCTCGGGCAAGTAACATACCGAAGGACAAAGGGAATGACATACGGGATTATATGAATCCTTGGCACTGAGGTTCAAACGATAAGATCTTCGTAGAATATGTGGGATCCAATATGGGCATCCAGGTCCCGCTATTGGATATTGACCGAGGAGTCACTCGGGTCATGTCTGCATAGTTCTCGAACCCGCAGGGTCTGTACACTTAAGGTTCGACGTTGTTTTATGCGTATTTGAGTTATATGGTTGGTTACCGAATGTTGTTCGGAGTCCCAGATGAGATCACGGACGTTAAGAGGGTTTCCGGAATGGTCCGGAAACGAAGATTGATATATAGGATGACCTTATTTGATTACCGGAAGGTTTTCGGAGTTACCGGGAATGACGAATGGGTTCCGGGTGTTCACCGGGGGGGCAACCCACCCCGGGGAAGCCCATAGGCCTTGGGGGTGGCGCACCAGCCCTTAGTGGGCTGGTGGGACAGCCCAAGAAGGCCCTATGCGCCATAGGAAGAAAATCAAAGAGAAAAAGAAAAAAAAGAGGAGGTGGGAAAAAGGGGAAGGACTCCTCCTTCCAAACCTAGTTGGATTCGGTTTGGAAGAGGAGGACTCTCCCCCTTGGCTCGGCCGACCCCCTTGGGGCTCCTTGAGCCCCAAGGCAAGGCCCCCCTCTCCCACCTATATATACAGAGGTTTTAGGGCTGATTTGCGACAACTTTGCCACGGCAGCCCGACCACATATCTCCACGGTTTTACCTCTAGATCGCGTTTATGCGGAGCTCGGGCGGAGCCCTGCTGAGATTAGATCACCACCAACCTCCGGAGCGCCGTCACGCTGCCGGAGAACTCATCTACCTCTCTGTCTCTCTTGCTGGATCAAGAAGGTCGAGATCATCGTCGAGCTGTACGTGTGCTGAACGCGGAGGTGCCGTCCGTTCGGCAATTGATCGTGGGACGGATTGCGGGACGGTTCGCGGGGCGGATCGAGGGACGTGAGGACGTTCCACTACATCAACCGCGTTTCTTAACGCTTCTGCTGTGCGATCTACAAGGGTACGTAGATCGAATATCCCCTCTCGTAGATGGACATCACCATGATAGGTCTTCGTGCGCGTAGGAAGAATTTTGTTTCCCATGCGACGTTCCCCAACACTTGAAGGCAAAAGCTAAAAAAAGAGTAAATGTACTTACTTATCTCCTTCAGGTTTAATCACCGGCCTCTGCTCGCGGGTAGCCGGCACGACCGGGAGACGTGTACTACCACGCTTGTACACGATGGCCCCGTCCACCTGCACATCGCCCTCACTATCCGTAAGCTCGTCCCTGCCATCCCTGCCCCCTGAGCCACCCGGACCCTCGGTCCAATCCGGCAACTCGGTACGATCCGGCCAGGTCTCCCATCCGGGCCTCTCCACGTCGGGTGAAGCCTACGAAACCGTAGTCTCGTGGGCCGAATGCACCTCGACCCGAGGCTGCTCCTGGACTGGAGTCTCATGGGACGAATGCCCGTCAACACCAGGCTCCTGGAACGGAGTCCCCGTAGCCTCCTCCGCAAACGGGTCGACCATAGTAGTCCTATGCTCGGGTGAATGAGCTGGTGGTGGTGGCGAGGACGGCTCAACAGTGCTCCTGGATCTTCCGCGGCCACCACCTCTCCCTGTACCCTTCCCCTTCTTCCCTACCCGACCAGCACCTCTCCCAGTGGGCAATGCCACCGACGAAGAAGAACCCACGGGCGGTGTCGACAGACTGTCTGCCAAGGCTCTACGGAGAGATAGGGGTGGAAGGGAAGTACCACCCCTCGTGCGGGGCGCCTCGGAACCCGTCGAGCGATCTGGACCAGCGCCCACCATCTTTCCACACCTGGTGACCTGCCATGATAAAGATTAAAAGAAATTAGTACAACATAAAAAAAATGAATAACTGACATGAATAATAATATGTACATGAATAATAAAGATTAAAATATATATAATTTAAGTTGTGAATCTTACAAACTAATAATCATCATCAATAAATGCATCATCATCATCACTATCACGCATGTCTTCATGAATGACGTGCTCGTCGGGTTCAACGGCGTGAAGTTGTGAAAGGCCTTCCTTTAATCGTTGAAGCATTGACAGGTCATCCGCATCAGTAACCTCCACGAGTTCCAGGTCTTCTGGTTCCGGCTCAGGTCTGGAGTCGGATTCATTGTCGCTGTCTACTTCCATGTTCTTGGGTGAAGCACGGCGGTTCTTGAAATGTTTCTTGGAAAGACGTGTTTCTTGGAAGAATTCTCCATCATATGTGTCTGGGTTAATGTGAGGTTCATAATCCTCTTCATTTGGGAGAGGTGGTCTGAGATGTGGCGGCACTTCATAAACAACATACCAACCTTCCAGATTCTTATCCGTTTGACATGCCCACGGTAGATAGAAAACTTGGGTCGCCTGTTGAGCCGTAATATAGACATCGGGAACATCTAAATGGGTGTTTGGATTGATTTCGACTAGTCCTATATGTTCATGAGTCCTTCTAGTCTTCTTCGGCTGGAACCAATAACATTTGAAGACTACGACGTTCGGTGGGTTTTCACCATAGAATTGAAGTTCATAAATTGCTTCAACTCTTCCATAATACTCGATAACACCTTCGCCGATAGCAGAGACACCACAATTTGTAGATTTCCGGTCGGGCATAGATAGCTCTTTGCCAAAGGTACGAAAGAGATACCCGTTGATGTTGTATTTCTCAAATGAACGAACCTTATAGTCAAAACCATTAGCAACTTGTCTCAATTCGGCATCCATAGACTCTGAATTAGCCTACAAGTTTAATACGAAACGATTGTCGCATTAGCCGCAAGTTAGACCAAGAAATGAAATGGTCCATTATGGATAATTACCGTTTGTTTGAACCAAAAGATGAAACCGGGATAGCTGCCTCCTGTCTTTGACAGAAGCTCATACTCTTCGACGGAATCATTTTCGATCACCGCTCCATCCGAGAATTTGGCGACGTAACGGCTGTTTGAAATATCCGGGAATAAGAGCAGTTCAAATGAATTGGAAGTTACAGGAAAATGTGCCAAGAACTCACTCGATGTACGGCCGCACTTTTGTTAGGTTGTTGAAGATATACAACGAAATGTTCCGCCATTCTTCGACATCCAACGTTATTGGTTTCTAAGCACCGGCTGGTGTGAGCTTCCCTTTGAATAGGCTGAGGTTGGACCCACCTTTTTTATGGTCTGCATCATTGTGCCGAGGCTTCGGATTATGCAAATGATGATTTTCGGCTTCGTAGTGTGTTGTCACAAAGTTTGCCACCTCCTCAGTAATGAATGCCTCAGCCATCAACGCTTCAATTCTACGCTTATTTTTACATTTAGCTCGAAGGGTATTCTGCATCCTCTCGGTTGCATAGCACCAACGATCTTGCACGGGCCCACCCAATCTTGCCTCGGTTGGTAGATGTAAAATCAAATGCTGCATTGGATTAAAGAAGCCCGGTGGAAAGTTCTTCTCTAACTTGCACAACAACTCCGGTGCAAACTCCTCCATGTCTTCTACCACGCCAGGCGACAATTCTTTCGCACAAAGAACACAGAAGAAATAGCTCAGCTCCGCCAGTACTAGCCATTCATCCTCAGGAATAAAGCCACGTAACATCACCGGCATTACCCGCTCTAGCCATATGTGCCAATCATGACTCTTGAGACCAAAGATTTTTAATTTTTCAAGACTCGCTCCCCTCTTTAGATTCGCTGCATACCCATCGCGGAACATCAAGTGCATTCTAACCCACAAGATAATTTCCCTCATAGCTGGCCTTTCAAGATTGAACCACGCATTTGGCTTCGACCACTTCTGCTTTCCTTTGCCTTCTCGCATGTTTTGTAACGATCTATGACATAGTGTCTCTTGATCGACTCTAGCCTTAGTATTATCCTTTGTCTTCCCATCTATGTCGAACAATGTACCAAAAATAGCCTCTCTGATATTCTTTTCAGTGTGCATCATGTCGATATTGTGTGGAAAAAGGAGGTCTTCGAAGTAAGGCAGATCCCAGAAGCATGGCTTGTGAGTCCAGGCGTGTTTTGAATTATACCCCTTGAAATACCCTGGACGCTCTGGATCAGGCTCGAGGGCGTTTAACTGATCCAGGATCTGTTGGCCTGTGAACGCAGGTGGTGCCAAGTTTTTGACAACTTTATCTTTTGTAAAGTTCTTCTTGTCTTTTCTGAACTGATGGTCAGGATCCAGGAACTGTCTATGCAAGTCAAAGCAAGAATACTTCCGACCCTCCTGCAACCAATGAAACTGAAGAGCTGCCTTGCATTGGGGGCACGGGAACCTTCCATGCACACACCATCCAGACAATAGCGCATACGCTGGCAAGCCATGCATAGAGTACATCTACCACACATGCATTTTGAAGTTTTCTTTTCTAGCGGCATCGTATGCCTTGACCCCATTATCCCAAGCTTCTTCCAATTCATCCTTAAGCGGTTGCAGGTACACATTCATATTCTTCCCCGGATAATTGGGCCCTGGAATTATCAACGTCAGAAATATGTTCTTTCTTTGCATAATCTGCCCGGGGGGGAGATTGAGTGGAATGACAAATACAGGCCAACAATTGTATTGGGTTGCCGTCATGCCGAAGGGATTAAAACCATCCGTGGCGGCGCAGACTCGAGGATTCCTTGGATCTGCCGCTTTATCATGATGCATTCCATCGAAATGTTTCCACGCTTCCCCATCCGATGTGTGTACCATCATCTTATTCCCATCCGCATCTAGTTCGGTTCTTTTGCCCAATTTGTGCCATGTCATCTGTCTGGCTGTCTCTTCGACCATGAAAAGACGTTGAAGTCTTGGTACGATTGGCATATACAGAAGAACACTAACTGTGATTTTGGTCTGCCTCTTCTCACCCATATCGTTGTCTACCACAAGATACCTGCAAGACTCGCAATTGGGACAATAGTCCAAGTGTGCATACTCCTTCCTAAATAAGACGCATCCTTTCTCACATGCATCTATCTTCTCATAGGGCATCTTAAGTACAAGAAGTATTTTGTCCGACTGGTACAGGTTTGCAAGCATGACATGGCCTTTGGGTAGGAAGCGTCCAAATAGTGTCATCATCGCGTCGTAGCATTCTCTTCCCAAGTTGAACTGAGCCTTCAGGGCCATTACTTGTGCACTTGCATACAGCTGGCAGAGCTCAGTGTGCTCATGGAGAGGACGTTTTCAAGACTCCAACATTTCATAAAAGGCCTTTGCAGATTCCTCCATCTCATCTTCCGAATCCCGAGCATCATCAAAGTCTTGCACCATGTCTTCGATCCTGGTACCATGCTCGTCGACGACGGACCACCTCAGCTCTTGTGCGTTGTATAGACTCACCATGAAATGTCCACAGCGTATAATTAGGCTTAAAACCCCTCCTCTGCAGGTGTTTAATCATTATAGCCTGTGTCATCTTTTTATAGTTGTCGCATCCAGGACAGGGGCAATAGTTTCTTTCCTGGCCATTTGCGAATGCGGCTTTCACAAATTCCTTTGTTTTTACAAACCATTCTTTCGTCATCTCTTTCTGACTAGGGTGACCGGTATACATCCACGCACGATCACTCATCTTGCGTAGCTACTAAAGACAGAAGAAATATATTTATATATAATTAAGCATTTATATTCATCGGTTAATCAGGTTCACCATTTTTATTACGTCCAGGCAACCTACACGCTAATAGGTAAAGATAGGTCCTAATCCCACCCGAGTATGTGTAGATTGGGTTCGTTTTCCCATGCTCTGCTCCGAATCCAACGCAAAATTTCGGCAGCACCTCCCCGCTGTTCTCCTGATACACGTCTCCGCAATAAACATAGAGGATGTGCATCCGGAGAACAACAGGGAGGCACTGACAAAATTCCGCATCGGATCCAGAGCACAGCATACGGGAAAACGAACCCAATCTACACATACTCGGGCTGTCCATGGATAATGTTGGACAATTCGAAAGGATGGCGGTTATAAATATGCAAAGACATGCATATTTATAGATGTCGCCCTGTCGAACGGGAGACGCATACTGGTCACGCATACTGATAAATTAATTTAATTACCTAAATCTAGAAAGTTTCATCCGGAAACCGGGCCACAGTAAATGAAGGGGCGGGGAGGAGATGAAATTTGTACTGACCCACGAATGCAGGGGCGGAGCTCGTACAACGCACGGGCAGGTCTTCGCATAGCAGACCTCACAGCGACGAGACAACTATCACATGTAAATCCACCCGATCAACACAAATATTCTAATTATGTCATTTTAGAGGAAAACAAGTTAAAAATATAATATTCATGAGCTAACCAAGGTTTTTATGCCATT
Organism: Hordeum vulgare subsp. vulgare; assembly: GCF_904849725.1. NCBI lineage: Eukaryota > Viridiplantae > Streptophyta > Magnoliopsida > Poales > Poaceae > Hordeum > Hordeum vulgare. Next base: position 229,297,645 of record NC_058523.1, on the reverse strand, counting down.
TTGTAGCTAAATGGGCTAATTATCTCATTGTCGGGGAAAATAAGGTCAGGAGAATAAGATAGAGGAGAAGAAAGAGGAGGAGGAGGAGGAGAAGAAGAAATTAAGAAGAAGGAGAAGGAGGAGGAGGAGAAGAAGGAGGAGAAGAAGGAGGAGGAGAAGGTATTCTTCTTCTCTTCTTCTCTTCTTCTTCTCTTCTTCTTTTCTTCTTCTCCTTCTTATTTTTGTCTTCTCCTCCTCCTCCTCCTCTTCTTCTTCTTCTTCTTCTTCTTCTTCTTCTTCTTCTTCTTCTCCTCCTCTTCTCCTCTTCTCCTCCTCCTCCTCTTCTTCTTCTTCCTATTCTTTCTATTAAGCTAACTAACTAACTAACCTAACTAACCAAGCTAACTAAACCTATCGCTAAACCTAGATAGCAGTAAACAGCAAAAAAATAACAAAAACAGAATCTACCACTAAGTAACTAAAAAAGAATCTAGCTACCACTAATTAACAAAACAAAATCTAACACTAAACTACCTACTAAATCTACTAATTAACTAACTAAATCTACCAACTAACTAAACTACCACTAAAACTACTAATTAACTAACCTACGAACTAAACTATATATGCCACTAAATCTGTTAATTAGCAAAAAAAGAAAAAAGGACTCACCGGAGGGGGGCGGCCGGGGAGGAGGAGGGTGCGGCGGTGGAGGAGACAGCGGTGGTGGCGGAGGGGGTGGTGGTGGAGAAGGGGCGAGCTCCGATGGCGGTGGTGGAGGAGGAGGTCCCGGGGAGGAGGAGGGGGCGTGGTGGAGGAGGGGGCGCAGGGAGGAGGGCGCGCAGGGAGGCCGGAGGAGGGCGCAGGGAGGCCGGAGGAGGAGGGGGCGGCGGCGCAGGGAGGCCGGAGGCCGGAGGAGGGAGGAGGAGGGGCGGCGGCGCAGGGAGGCCGAAGGAGGATGGGGCGCAGGGAGGCCAGAGGAGGAGGGGGCGCAGGGAGGCCGGAGGAGGAGGGGCGGCGGCGCAGGGAGGCCGGAGGAGGGCGCGGCGGCGGTGGTAGTGTCGGGGGGTGAGAGAGAGGGGTGTGGGGTGGCCGTTAGGGGTGAGAGAGAGAGGCGCGTGGGGGTGGGGCTAACGGCCGTTAGGGGCGCACCCTCTTTGTCGTTCGCCTCCCGACGGCACAAAGGAGAAAAGTGGATGGCAAAGAGAGAGGTCGTTAGGGGGGAGAGAGGGGTGTTTGCCGTCTGCCTAAGTTAAGTTTGTCGTGAGCCCAGATCTTTGCCGTCAGCCTGAGTGGTGTTTGCCGTGAGCCAGCAGACGACAAAGAAGCAGCAGATGGCAAAGATCCTCTTTGCCATCAGCCTTCTATTTGCCGTCTGGTTTCTGGTAGCTGATGGCAAAGAGGGTCTTTGCCATCAGCCAGCAGATGGCAAAGAAGCAGCAGATGGCAAAAAATTGTTTTCCAGTAGTGTTTGTCCATCTATTTTATTCAAAATTAAACATTCTCCTCAAAACATGCATATATATGGCCTATTGGCATGCATACATATGAAAACATCTATTTTATTCTGCTCATATATTCAAACATATATACATGTATTTTCTGCTAATAGAATCAAAAACGAAGGTATGTAGTTTTATGCCAATGGAATCACACACAACCATATATGCATCTATTTTCCATACACAGTTCATGTACAGGAAAGAAAAAGGAAGAACACAGAGCTACCTTGGGCAAACCGTGCAGATCCTGAGAAGGCCAGGAGGGGGACGTGCGCTCGGAGGAGGTCAGCGAGGCTAGGACGACGGTCTCCGGTGGCGGGCGACGCGAGGGCCGGCTGTCTCCGGTGGCGAGCGAGGCGAGGAACACGTGCGAGGGTCGTCCGTCTCCGGTGGCAGGCGAGGCGACGAACACGGGCGAGGGAGGGTGGGCGCCGGCGGGCGCGGTCTCCGGCGGCGGACGAGACTGGCTGCGGGAAACCCTAGCACCGCCCTTGCTCCATCCCCTGTCTACTGCGGGGGATCATGGCTGGGGAAAAAAGAATGGGGGGATTTGCACGTTTATATGGGAGGGGCAGTTTTTCTGTAATTATAGTGAAGTGCCATGGGTCGGATGGGCGTGGGATCGATCCACCGCGGGGAAAAGCTGTCGAAGCTGCTCGCGACCAGCTTCTCCGCTCGCATGTAAAAAAGTTGCAGCTGCGATCAAAATTCTCACGAAAGCTCGTTGTTTGGTTGGGTTGTCGGCTTCAAAGATTGGAAAGCTGGTAGAAAGCCCAACCAAACACCCTATGTCTGCCCGAACTTTGACCATCGTGGTTGGCGGAATGGCGTCATTTGTCATGTCAGTCGGGCCTTTAGACCCTACGGCCTCGCCGAATGGCGTGTACACTTCACTACTCGTTGATCACACTCTTCTCTAGCATGACAATCATATGCTCGGTTCGCTTAGTTTCCTTATGCTCATGTGTTTCTGGGTGGAGGAGTCCGCTTCCGATGGTTCAAGTTATTTGTCATGGGATTCTATTAGAGCAACTGCAATGCGCCGACTCAAACGAACGGTGTGTTTGTCCCTTTTTTGTCCGTTTAGGTCGGCCGCCAGCTCGGCGTCCGCCCTGTTTAACATTTACATCAGTAGTATGGCCAACGCCCGCGACCCATTTCATGTCCACGCACACATTTGAAAAGGCTCGTGGCCGTAGATCAAGACATCGGTCTTGCCATCATCCAAAATTCATGCTAGCACCATGCCAGCGGCCGGCATACAATGTCAGTTTCAAAAAAAAACACCACACAGTTCATGTTGGTGCACTGGCTAGCTACCGGCACACATGCCAGCACACAAAAAGGGGCGGGAGTTCGACTTAGAGCCATCGCAACCGTGGCCATGCCATCATACTTGCTCGCATACAAATAAGGATGGCGCTCGCCGCCATAGATCACTCGTCGTTGAACTTGAGAATGTCAGCCTGCATCTTCTCGAACCACGACCTCTTCCTTGGCGACACGGTGTTGAGATCCACCTTCATGATCTCCACCCCCGTCATCATGCTAGCGAGAGCCACTTCTTTTGCTTTGGTCTTGGCATTAGCGACCTTGATCTCTCGCATCTTGGCTTGCTTCTCCGCCTCCATCTGAAGCATCTTGGCTTGCTTCTCTGCCTCCATCTCAAGCATCTTGGCTTGCTTCTCCGCCTCCATCTCAAGCCTCCTCCTTTGGATCTCCATGAAGGCATTCATTTGCTCTTCCTTGTCTTCCTGGTGCTTATCCTTCCCTGAATCCTTCTTGGTCATCATGCCCTCCACGGTTGCGATCAAGGCAATAGACGGTGCATCCCTCTTGTCCTCCTTCTCGGAGTTGGTCTTTCCTAGGGGTTGTGGCTTCTCGCTCTCCCCATCCTCCTCCATGACTTCCTTCCCCCCACGCGCCATGAGGGCAGCATATTGCGCCTTCAACTTCTCCTCATCTTTGATGATCCTCCAATAATGAGAGAGGTGGAAGGACTTGCCTTCGTGTTGGACCTTGAATGCCTCCAAAGCTTGGAATGCCTATAAATGAATTACATGCAAGCATATTAGCAAATGAATATGGAAATGGACACGCAAACCCAAAGGGGCATATGCATGCATACCATGTCTTGCGTGCCGATGCCACTCACGGGGCGTGCCTTGATGCTCCCATAAGTGGCATAAAACTTGTGCACTCTTGTTGGATCACCTTTCATCGCTTTGAAATGGACACCCACCCGCACGTGCTTTGTATTTGGTACGGCAGAAACTTCTTGTGTTCGTGAAACTCACCATGGACATGATTCCAAAAGGTTGATGCCTTTTGTTCGGCGCCGACCTTGGGGTCCTGCCTAATGTCCCTCCAACACTCAAAAGGAGCTTTTCATCGGCCGTCGTGTATGCCTTTGTCCGTCAGTTCTACCGCTTCGTCTGCACCCTGGTGGCCTGGTAGGCGAGCTTGTCCTCGAACAAAGGCTCCCCGTCGATGTCTACCTCATCCTATTCCAAGGTCGTAGTCATCTGGAAACACATGGTCGAGTGGGAAACCGTCCAGGTCTAGGCCGACCTGATCTTGCATAAGATGGCCTGCATGCCAGCTTGGTCATAGGTCGACGGTGTGAACGACCCTCAGCCGTCCTAGCTTTGGGTCTCTTAGGAATGGTAGCTAGCCGCAGTGGCACCGCCAGCAGCCGCTGCATCACCCTCAAAGATGATGCTCTGCACGCAGCGGTTGGCCCTCTCGTCGACGACAGTCGCCGGCATTGCATCGAACAGATTGCGGGTGCTAGAGAGCATGCCGACTGACATCTCCCACGCGTGTTTCCTCGGCCCACAGGATGACGAGTCACCGGCTACCGGTGTGGCGTTGAGGTCCATGGGCGCGGGCGCGCGCGTGGAAGGCGCAACCACGCTCACCTCCTGCGAGCATTCCCAGGAGAGTCGGGAGCCTTGCACGTAAACGTGGAAGCAGAGAATCGGGTGAGTCACCGATGCACGGGGCGACTCTAGCAGGACCATCCGAGGAATATAGACGAGCGAGTGCTGGCCGCGACCACGGCGGCGTTGACGAGCCCGTGCTGGCCAGGGTTTAACCCTAGATACAATAGCGCCTCCCTCGTTGCCGCCACGACGGAGGCGATGGTATCCTCCAGCTGCACGACTGCAGCTATGGCCGCGACGACCACTGCTTTGTCCCTTGCGTCTGTTGCATGACTTCGGCCCTTTCTCTTTGCCGACTTCCTGGCCCGTTCCATGGGCGTCGGCTCCTTCTTCTTCTTAGGCACGGTGGCGCTATTGTGGGAGGGGCGATGTCGGGGCCCTAGGACCGGAGGTACCCAGGCCCGTCAGCATGCGACCCTCGACGCAGCATGGCAGGACGAGCCTAGATCGGCCCATCGGCGAGCCGGCAAAGGAGAACCCTTGTGAGGGCCCGTGCCTCGCGAGGTGAGCGTTTGAAGGTCGTCGCCAAGGGCCTCGGGAGGGCGCGTGTCGCGAGTTTTTCCCCTGAGGCCCCCTTGGAGCGAGCCCGCCGAAGGCGACTTGGGTGGGTCCCATGACCCGGCTCCTTCACGTGGATGAGGCAGGCCACGCACGCGGCGCAGGAGCAGCGCTAGTGATTGTGTACATAGAGGATTTCCCCTTCCGTGCTAAGCAAGGTGGAACAGTTGGCATGCATCCCATAGCGACCCCCAAGGGTTTCCCATTCGGTGCAAAGAGGCTAAAGCTGGAGGCTTCGCAGGACGGAGGTCATCCTCGAGCCCACCAGCGAGTCATGAAGAGAAGCTTTTGCACGCAAAGACGACCTTTGTCAGGGCGAACTACAGTCATGTGCCCTTTCAAAAATGGTCATTGTGGCAACCCTTCCCACCAATGTTTTAGGGGGAAGAGGACCAAGGCCCATATATAGGAGAGGCACGGCCTCCGTAGAGGGGGATCCAACCTCGTCCTCGGGCTAGGGCCAGAACCCACCTTTGTACGTGTCTTGCACCTCACGCAATCCCAACAGAAGCCAGAGTAGGCATTTACACCATGAGGTGGCTCGAACCTGGGTAAACTCCCGCGTGTTCTAGCTCGTCGCCTTAGCTCGCGCTACCGTAGAGTCGTCGTGAAGTCGTGAGGTAGAACAGGGTAGAAGAGCGAGTGCACCCTAGTGTTCGAACCTTTCCTCCGGCCCGCGGAGCCTTGATTTCGACATTTGGCACGCTAGGTAGGGGTGTGTAGCCGCTCTCCCGTTCCAGATTTGCCTCGGCTTCACAGGCTCCATGGTCAGCACCCGCTACGCGCGCCCCGGGGGCTCGATGTTGGGTGGCCGCTACTTGCCCGTCGGCGTCGTAACCACCGCCGCAACCGGCGCCTAGGGGCAGCAAGGCCTGTTGTGGCTTCGAGTGACAGAACGGCCGCTCCACCACGGCGGATGCCGCGACCGGCGTTCGCATAGGAGATCCGAACGTGCAGGACGCGCTGCTCATGGCGGGCGAGCTGCTCCATTACCGCCTACCCGACGAAGGGTACGACGCTTGGGCGGACCGCATCGACGGGCACATCGCCATCGCCAGCACGTCCTTGGCACTCAGCGCCCCGCTTCCCCCCTGGTGCAGGAAGAGGGGGCGGTCCAGGCGGCGAGTCTCCCTCACTACCCCGTGGCAACCCGCGTGAGTCTCGGTTCGGGAGGCTCAGGTGGGATGCGTCTGGCGCCGTGCTCTTGCTCCTCACAGTCTTGGTGGCCAGCCCGGAGCCCCCGCTGAGCCCCAACACGGGCGCGCCCGGAAAGGACAGCAGGGAGCTCTTCGCTCATCACGACGCGCGCGCCCATGACACCGGGGACTACCGAACAGGCGGATCTGCCCAAGAAATACGTGCGGCCCGGCGTCCGGCCCGTGCTCGCCTCCACAGGCCAGGAAGAGCCGCGGCAGGCGCACACGCCGCACACCTCGCGCCATCGACGTGTGTGCGCTTCCCCCGGCATAGAAGACCATGCCCGACGCTGCCGTCAGGCCGGGCAAGGGGGCTCCCGTCTGGGGACCACCTGGCCCGCGTGGAGAACTGCCTCAGCTCGCGAGCGTGGCACGGGATGCCAGGGGCATAAGGGATCGTTGTTCAAGGTCTGGTGAATTGCAGGGCGTGAGAACGCGGGCGCTTCGCGGCCCCCCGTAGGCCCTTGGAGCCTTAGGAGACGTCCTCGCGAGGTGCAGCGGCTTTAGGGGCTGGTTGCCCTCCCCTCCCATTGAGGCAGGCCTCGACAATGTGCATTGTCAAGAGGCCCAATGCGTCTGCGGCAGTGTGGCCGCCAGGTGATTTTTTGGGTTGCGTGACTCGAGCGGTATCATGTACATTGTCTCACCTCAAGCAGGCGTTTTCCGAATATGTAAAGGTCCGATTAACCTTCAATTGAGATGGTATGGTTTATTTGGACTTTAAGCTCTGATCCTCCGACACCACAGGGGAATGACGCGCCCCTGTGACCGCCGCAGGAAGAATCGACGGTGAGGGGCAAGACACGGCGTATGTGCCCAATTCATCCTCACACGACCGAGAAATCTAACTGACCGAGCTTTGACTCGTGGGCTGGCTACCTATGTTAGCCATCTCGCTAAGGTCCTTAGTGTCCCTCCCTCTCGACGAGACATCACGCGCGAGGCGAAGAAGACGCGACTCGGAGCTGGACTGGAGCCTCGTGGCTCCACACGGCGACCCTCTTGATGACGTACTCTCTCGGGTATGTGGGTGTGAATGGCACTCATGCTTGGGCCTTGGGGTCTAGCAACGGTGCTCCTGGGAGTATGCAGGGTGTGTACGACACTCACGCTGGGGCCTCAGGAGCGCACCTGAAGACCGGGTTAGGAACTCCTGAGCCTTGTGTCTGGGGTGTCCGTCCGCTATCGACGCCCGTGACCCTCTCATGTAAGAATGAGGCGGTTGTAAACGCCCGGGCCTCCTATGCGTAAACCCACGACGAGTTGCATCGTGGCCGCGGTGGAAGGCCCTCCCATGCCCAAGTGGAAGTCCCTATGCTCTGCGCTGGCGGAATGACTGTCGAACCGTGACTATGCCCACGCCATAGTGGAAGCCCTTTCATCGCATGTGGGATCGATCGAAAAAGATGCCTCGCAAGTCGCACCCTTCTTTTAAGGTTACACCATACTGAATACGGCAACCTCCTTCTTTCTAAGGTTGACACGTACTGAAAATGGCAGCCATTTTCATTCGCTTTTCTTTTCGATCTATGAGCGAGCCTGCCAGGCTGATCCGTGTTGATGCGCCACCCGCATCCCCTTTTGGGGCTCGTGAGCAAGTTAGCTTCGAGTTTTTCATGAAAATTTCAGTCTTTGGGTTTTTCGGAGTTCCTTTGGTTCGTCTTTCCCTTCCCACGACCGTGCCCAGCGAAGGCTCCACAACTCGCTCGACGACGATGGCAAGGAAACGCCATTACGACACACACTTGTCGTTTTGCCCCGGGCATCGCGCTCATGGGGGCTAGGCATGATGCCTCAACCTAGGGTCATCGTGATGACGTCGGGGGTCCGGAGGCTGGGTCCCAGCTGGCGGGCACCTTGCGCATGTGCCATGTCATCAAGGTCACGGGATGTACCACCACGCGATGACCAAACACCGAAAGGTTGACGCACGCCGTCACGCCAAGGCATTCCCCTACAGGGTTCCTCCCGAGGCCTCACAAGACCTCGAGGCCTCGCAAGGAAGGCCTCGCGGGGCAGACCTTGCACCTCAGGGACCGCAGTGCCCGCGCTCAGGGGCTGGATCCAAAATTAGCAGGAGATACGAGGGAGAAGTTCATTTTGAATCAAAACAGCCTCCTATTCATGGTTTGGGGTACATAATCCTTCTTACACGCCCCACGGGACCAGTGTGTTGCATTTCAAGAAAGGAGTATGGCGTAAGAAAAGAAGGACGGGACCCCGAAGCACCCAGGCTGGAGACTCCCGCGTCGGTGGCGCGCGCGCTCAGTCAGAATCCACCTCCTCCTTCATGCGGGTGCCCAGGGAGCCGTCAGAGTCACTGTCACCCCCGCCGCCATCGGAGAAGGGGTTGTTGCCGCTGTCATCAGTACTGGAGGAGCCGCTGCTGCCGCCACTATTGTCCTCCATGCAGCAGCCCAAGCGTGGCGGCCCCGTCAAATTTGAAGTGGGGGACGTGCTCGTCCCACGGGCCTTAGGCGAGGGCGAATGACTTCCACCCGCGCCTCAAGAATAAGAAGCCAAGGGAGTTGAACTCCTTCACCACCTAGTTGGGCCCATTGCAACACCCGTCCAGTTGCAGCCACAGGCCCGGGGGCGCGAGATCCTCCATCTCCTCCGCAAAGAAGTGCGGAAGCCGGAGCCAGGTGCGGGGCCTACCCTCCACCTGCACGATGACCTCGCGCTTGGGCGGCCGGACGCTTGGGCTGCCCTAGCGGCCCCGTCCGCGACGGCCGCACCCATCATGCCCGCGGACGGTTCGCCTCCCGCGAATGCTGAGGGCGCCACGGGCCGCGGGCAAGGAGCGTCCACGTCCCCCAGGAGGTGCCTTGAGCGCAGCAACAGGCGCGTGGGGATGTCATGCCTCCATCGTCGACCGTCGCGCACCCGCTCCTCTCTTTGATGTCGTCTTCCTCTCGGCGCCAATGGACCTCTTCGCTGGTGCCATTACCGGGGCAATAGTGAGTAAGAGTGGGAAGCAAGGATGAGAAGGTTGGGGCAGGGGGGTCCCTCCCCCTCGCCCTTATATGGAGCCGCCGAGCGGGCAGTTGGTCTATGCCGCTTCGCACGCGCCCCAATGCTGGAAGACTAACGGGGGCAATAATGGCCCTGCGCTGCACGCAGGCTTTAACGTGGTGCCTGAGGACACCTAGGCGACGTGGGAAGCGGGAGCGTCCGATGCCCCCTGCTTGCCACGTGTCGCACGCGACTCTTCGGTGTGTAAGACTCGCACCGCTCCGTTCCCCACTACGAGATAAAACGCATCGATACATGCACCCGCGGGTCGAGCCGTTGGGCCCGAGGGCCCAGGAAAGCCTAGGGGCATCGTTTCTGGCCTCGCGGCGCGCGTCGTAGCCTCAGGTCGGCCCACCGCTATGCCTCAATAGGGCATCGGCCTCGCGAGTCTTGGGCCCATGGCCACATCAGGGATTTCAAGGCGCCACCGCAGGACGGTCGTGAGAGCTGCTTCGGGGGATGAAGAACGACCAAGGCAACATGGAGTGACAGCCTGGCCGGGAAAGGGCGAGTACTAAGGAATGCTCGGGGGCTATCCTCCGAGGCCCCATTGCCCAGTGGGAAAAGGCCGCTGAGGTGTGACCTCACTAGGACTCTCGGCGGGGACTAAGGAAACGACGAGGGGCGCCGGAAGGCCTCACGAGACGAGCAGTGGCACGCTAAGCATGACAGAGAGGAGTTGTTAAAAACAAAAATATATTACACATTTGATGCCCCACATGGGGTCGGGTGATTTTGAGTGCAACGGGAAAGGGGAAGCCTAGGCGGAGGAGGCGTTGTCTTCATCGTGGCCCTCGAGGGCCCCGGCGCTAGGGCTGCCGCTTGCTTCGGGGGTCTCCGCTCAAATGAACGGCTCCACCAGGGACTCCACGTGCTCGCTCACCTCGTCCTTGAGGGGGCACCGGAGGTCATCGGGCATCGGCCCCATCACGAGGGGGAGGTCGAACGTAGGATCATGGCGACGCAGGTTCGAGAAGACCTGCGTTAGCACATCGCCCAGGAGGTCACGCGCCCTGGAGTCGAAGTCGCCGTCCACCTTGGAGACGCCCGACTCTAACGCATCCACCACCTTGGTGAAGAACTCGAGGTAGACCCCATTGCGGTGCGCGCGGGGCAGCGACGGAGCGTATTGACGAAGTGACGTGGCGCGTTGTTCGTGCGGAGGGCAAGCTCCATGAACTGCTTGGCACGTTGCGCCTCCATCTTCCGCGCATGTGTCGCGTCGTCCTTGGTTGCTTGCACGGCGTCGGCGGCTTCTTCAATCTGGGCCTGGAGCGCGGCCAGCTCCTCCTTGGCGCTCTCCTCGCCCTGAGTGCGTCGTGAAGCACGGCATAGGCATTCCGCAGCTGGGCCCTGAGCGCCCGTCTCCGCCTCGAGTGTTTCGCACCTGAGCCGTTGACGGTCCTCCTACCAAGCGGGTTCGCTGCGGTCCGGGGCCACCTCGCTCCCGATGCCCTGAGGGGCAAACATGGCAAGTTGGGTCGCGCCCTCTGAGGGCCCGGCCGGCTCCTCGGCGGGGGTTGTGGGTGCCACAGGTCTCATCAGGCCGCACAAGGAGGAGAAGGCCTCCCCAGAAGGCGGCGTGCGGGATGCCCCCAGCGGGCTCACGCGACACCTCTGGGGCGCCGGCGCCCTGAAAGGTCCAACAGTCAGGATTCATCAGGACAAGCAAGACACGCGAGAAGAAGCAACAGTGGCGGTGTACTTACTCGTCGCTGGCAGACCTACGCCATCACGGTGCGGCCAGCCGCGACCCTAAAGATGTCGTGTGCACCTCGTCGCCAGGGGTGCCCCTTCTAGTCGCCATTGAACGAGAAGGGGAAGAAAGGAGGCGGCGTTCGCACAGGGGTGGAAGAGCGGGACGGGGACAGGAAGAAGGAAGAAGCAATGTGGTGGCGCGCCCCGGGGGTGGTCGTCTTATAGCCATGATCACGGCACCCGGGGCGTCGTGGGAGTAGCGGCGACGTGCCCATCGTGCGCCACATGCCGCGGTTGGCCTATGGGCGGTTCCGTCTTGTGTCGCCTCGTTCCCCCAACTGGCTGTCTTCGCGGGAAAAACGACGTGAATGAATGGCGTCAATCGGGAGCAACGACGGCACACACAGCACAGATGATCTGCCCCTACCCGCATGAGGCGATTCTCGAAGCGCCGCGGGAAGGAAGGGCCCCATGTAGTGTCGAACGCTGCGCGCCGAGCCTCACCCATAGGCGGTTGGGGCCCACGTCACCTCGCCCCTCCCGTTGGGAGGAGTCATGCCCGACGCGGGCCCGAGGGCTACTGTCGGGCCCCTGAGACCGGGGGTACCCAGGTCCGTCGGCCTACGGCCCCGGACGTGACGCGGCGGGGCGAGCCCAGTAAGGAGAACCATTCGTGAGGGGCCATGCCTCGCGAGGTGAGCGTTTGAAGGTCGTCGTGAAGGGCCTCGGGAGGGCGCCCATCGCGAAGTTTTCCCCTGAGGCCCCCGTGGAGTGAGCCCATCGAAGGCGACTTGGCCAGGTCCCACGACCCGGCTCCTTCACGTGGATGAGGCAGGCCGCCTACGCGGCGCATGAGCAGTGCTAGCGATTGTGTACGAGGAGAGTTTCCCCTTCCCTCCTAAGCAAGGTGGGACAGCTGGCATGCACCCCATAGCGACCCACAAGGGTTTCCCGTTCGATGCAAGGAGACTAAAGATGGAGGCTCCGCGGGATGGAGGTCATCCCCAAGCCCACCAGGGCGTCATGACAAGAAGCTTTTGCACACCAAGACCATATTTGTCAGGGCGGACTGCAGTCATGTCCCCTTTCAAAAATGGTCGTTGTGGCAACCCTTCCCGCCAATGTTTTCGGAGGAAGAGGACCAAGGCCCATATATAGGAGAGGCCCGGCCTCCGTAGAAGGGGATCCAACCTCGTCCCTGGGTAGGGCAAGAACCCACCTTTCTACCTGTCTTCCACCTCAGGCAATCCCAACACAAGCAGGAGTAGGGTTTTACACCGCAAGGTGGCCCGAACCTGGATAAACTCTCGCGCGTCCTAGCTCGTCGCCTTAGCTCGCGCTACCGTAGAGTCACCATGAAGCCATGAGGTAGAACAGGATAGAAGAGCGAGCGCACCCAAGTGTTCGAACCTTTCCTCGGATCGGTGAAGCCCTGATTCCGACAGGCGCGAGGCTTGCCTTTGCAGGAGGGTGCGGTCGTGATGCCGAACAAGGCGAGGCCGACGGTGGCATCAAGATCGTCGTCCATGGCGAGCGGCCGGAACGCAAGAGGGTGCGGTCGTGATGCCGAACAAGGCGAGGCCGACGGTGGCATCAAGATCGTCATCCATGGCGAGCGGCCGGAAGCGCGCGTCGACGAGAAGGTTTTGAGAAAGTGAAGGGAAATTATGGAGGCTTTACCACCGACTGGCTGGCCAAGGGGTAGTTCGCGTGCGATGTGTGTGCCCGTCTCATGTCCACGCCAATACAAACGCCAACGCAAATCAGACTGAAAAATGGGTTGACAGACAAGCGTGCGTCCATTTAAGTCGGTGTGTTGAGACGACTTTTCTGTCCGCCGCGACCAAACGGACACGCACGCGTTGGAGTTGCTCTTAGGTGTCAAAGAAATAATCCTAAACTCAGTTCACCTACGCAAGTAAACGGCTTACGTATCACCAAAAAGACATGGACACCGATCATAGTTTTGTGTCATTAGAAAATACAAGACAACTACAGACACGATACATACAAACATATTTGTAGACAGTGCATGAAAACCATCATTTTCAAAATGTTCACCTAAGTTCTCGTTGCATTTTCTTTTTGCCCCTTTACGGATCATTCATAAAGTATGTTCATAAGTTGTTTGGGTTTTGGCGTCCTATTATTCTAAAATAGGTCAAATAAACTTGGAGCAAGATTTATTTTTTTCCTTAAGATATGTGAGCAAGATTTTGTTCCTCTAAAAAATAGCAAAAACTTGTGGAGAGACCTCAGCTATACAACAACAAAAAAACAGAAACAGAAGATTAGTAAAGCTGTAGAAAACAAAGGTTATTTAGCCATCTGCATAATTTAAAGTCATGTGTAGTGGAATTTTCAAAAAGAAAGTCATGTGTAGTGGATACTCTATATTTATACACTTCAACTATACAGGTAAAAGGAAAACATAACACAACTATATGCTACTACTAGACCAATATAATATTCAATCAGATTGCATGTGCTTGTTGTCTCAAAGTTTTGGTACATTTGGTACTTGTTAGACGTGGAGCTGAAGTTAGGTAACTTGGAAGCAGGCTTCATCCCTGCACACGAATTTGATCAGGTGGCGGTGGTGGCGGAGGTGTTGGTGCCCTCTCCACATGTCTATCTGTGCTGCTGGTGTTAGTCTTGTGAAGTAGAAAAGTCCCTGCAACAATGGTCACGAACCCACATAGTTGAGTAGCTATCTGTGTTGCACTCTGTGAAACCCAGTCCTGAAATGGGGAAATAACCATGGCCCTAAGTCAGATGAAAATGATGTATACATATTACTTAACAAATGGTCAATTTATTAATGCATATAATTATGCCAGGATATTGTTTACAGTACACGACTCATCAAGGAAAGAAGCAACCACTTCAGTATTACAAAATTAATCTTACAGGGCACTTAAAATGTCGCATATTTCCACTATCTACATGTTGTGGAGATGGGCTAGGGGTGTACATATGCAAGGCAATGACTACATTATCGTATTCCATGTATTGATTATGGAAGCCTTAGCCACGGATTTTTATGGTTATTTCTAGTTGCCGGCTATCGAGACGATAGCCGAGGGGTGCACCTTGGCTGCTTGGATTAGTCGCGCAGTTTGGATGAGCAATGTTCACTCATCGGACAATTGTGTGACGTTTCTGGTCTCCCCCTCTATTGGATACCATTGGTGGTTGGACAAGGCCACTTTCCTCGATGAGATGCGAGATGTCCGGCTAGGCCATTAGGTCGTCTATTGGGGACTTAAAATGCTCTACCGCGACGAGGACAATAGCAATGTTTCACCGCTACATGGTGAGGAGATTATGCCGTTTCCTCAATGATTGCTAGCTTAAATAACTTTACTGAATCGGCACAAGGTTGTGGAGGAACAACTCCACTTGAACGCTACAAAGTGTACATCACTAGTGTTGAAGGAGCTATTTCAACGTGTTGCGTCAGATATCGCGCTAGAAGCAAATATAAGCCAATATGGTAGCATGAGTGCAGTCCAAAACTCCTTAAACACAAGACCTAGTCCAAGACCTCAGATTAAAACACCAAGTTCTATTATAGGTAATGGGTATATAGATTGGTTACAAACTAGAGATCAGGACCTCTATAAATAGGGCTTTAACAAGCCTTCACATCTTAACTTCTACTTACAACTAGAAGATTCTGGAAAACATTACTTAAGGTTCAACCTCTACTCATAGCTAGAAGACTCTAGAAACATTATCGATCGGATAAGAAAACATATACAACAACTTGTGTTCTACCGGATTTTGTGAATACTTTTGGGATTGAATGTGATGCAAGTGAAACCGACATACGTGGCGTGCTTATGAGAGCGTAGACCCAAGCAAACAAGCAAACCGTAGGGGTGACCGATCTTCACGAATAGAGATGGATGTGGGGAAGAATAAAAGCAAACAAGAGGAAAACGCTCAATAAGGACAAGATTCACAACCAAACACAGTTCTCATAACCAAAAGTTAACATAGGAGGTACTTCTTGATCCAAACACCACAAAGGAAGATGGAAACCGATAGCTCGTCTCCATGAGGGTCTTGAATTCATAAAGGAATCTTCTCCACAAGGGAGGTCTTGAAATCCAAATAGAGTTTCTCCACAAGTGGGAGGCCTTGAACCCACTTGGGGATATCCCATTGGGTAGATAAAGGAGCAAAGCTCTCTAAGTTTGTGTTCAACTTTGTTAACCCTAGAGAGGAGGTGAGCAAAGCCCTTTTCGTCCCGCGTGCCACGATTCTATGGTGAAGACCTCTATTTATAGGGCTTTGGGAAGCTTTCACATCTCAACTTCTACTTCTAGATAGAAGACTCTAGAATACATTACTTACTTAAGGTTCAGCCTCTACTCATAGCTAGAAGACTCCAGAAACATTATCTATAGGATAAGAAAATTAATACAACAAGCAATAACTTATGGACCAGCTTATCTACACTAGAGTAGAAGTATGTAGAAGTCAAACGGTTTTGAGTTCTGTTTTTCTCTCTCTAATTTTCTCTAATGTTCCTCATCATTCTCCCGTGGTTGTTGGGAAACCAACTTCGAGTTGTCTTCATAAAGGGCTTGCTCTGGGTGGTAGAGAATCAAGTCTACAACATTGAATGTGATAGATATACCCATCTTGCTTGGAAGATCGATTGCATAAGCATTATTATTTATCTTCCTCGGAATAGAAAAGGGCCCATACTTTCGTCCCTATGCTTCCCTTTAACACCTAAAGGCAGTCTTTCTTTCCGGAGGTATACTATCACCAACTTCGAATGATTTTGTCCTCCTTTTGCAGTGAGGAAACTGTTTCTACTTTTGATTATGTTCTTCCAAAACCCTACAATCTTCAAATAGTTCAGTATAGTTATCAGCAAAAGACAATGCTGATTTTAGGTTTCCCCGTGATGGTAGCTTCATGAGGTCCACCACATGTCTTGAAACTTCAGTGTAGACAATGGAGAAAAGACTCCTTCATGTGGATCTATGCCTTACGTTATTGCAGAACTCGGAAAGAGAGAAAACCAAATTCCATTTTCCCTTTCTTTCTCCACATGCAACGTATCAGATTACCCAAACATTTGTTCACCTCTTTCGTCTTACCATATGTTTGTGGGCGGTTGGTGCTGGAAATTTTTAATTCAGTGTTGAATTGCTTCCACAAAGTGAACCAAAATGCCGCAAGAAACTTGTTATCACGGACTAAGATGCTCACTGGAACACCTGAAGTCTGACCATTTACCAAGTGAATAGATTTGCCACATCATGAGCATCTAGTGTCTTGCGTCATGGAATGAAATGAGCCATTTTCGAGAATCGGTCCACCAAACAAAGACAACACCACTCCCTCATCTTGTTCTTGGTGAACCCAAGACGAAGTCCATAGAGATATCCTCCCATGAAACGACAGGAATAGGCAAAGGCATGTATAACCTTGTTTTGGACTTGACCTTTGAAGGTTTGACATATGGGTCGCCTCTGAACAAAATTCCCAGCATCTCATTTTAAAAAGTCATCCTGGTGCATGTAGCTCCCGCTTACACAAGGTCCGGTGAAGGGTCCGATCACTAAAGGTCTTTTGTACGCAACATTTCCCTACATTTCTGCAAGCGGCTGTTTCCAGGACTCGCACCAGTGACCTCCAGGACTCGCACCAGTGACCTCATGGTCAAAAGGCAACAGCTTACCGCTGCACCAAGGCTCCCCTTCCCTGCATCTCCTTTTAGTTGTGGCCAAAAGTAACAAGCCTCTAGGTTAGCGATAGTCAACATGGCCACTAAGATCACTTGAATGGAGCTCTCTAATCAGCTTCACACGTAGAAAACTTCTTTGGATGCATAGACGGCCATTCTTGTAGAGATAGCCATCATGCAGAATAGTCTTCACCACATGGCTGGTCCCTGATGTGCTTTACCCAAACATGGACAAGGTCTTTGTCGTCCTCATACAACTCCTTTGCTTAATATAAACCCTAGCTAGTTTCCCCTCTAAACTTAATGATCTGGTTTGGGACACGATGCGTCTTCACCGACGACAACGAGCCGATCTTGCTCCCGGCGGTTTCGTGGTGCCAGGACGCACTAGGAAACAACAGACGATAAGGGAGGGCGTTGATCAACCCCCGCTAGATCTCGAACATCAGGGTCCTGAGCCCTTTGACCCTTAAGCAGGACATCTAGGTCTAGCAGATGGTGCGCAAGGTATTGCTTTCCACCTCGCTAAAAGCCCTCCAATGGTGATGGACAGTACACGTGCAAGAGCTGCTACGAAGCCCTCTTTCAGGGAGCGGTTGGTTGGAGCTCTTGGAAGTTGACAAAGTCCCAAAGTCCCAGGCTCCCTCCAGGGTCAGGTTATTCATGTGAAAGAGAGCGGTCGGTTGGAGCTCATGGAAGTTGACAAAGTCCCAAAGTCCCAAGCTCCCTCCAGGGTCAGGTTATTCATGTGGCTCACCTATCAAGACCATTGCTAGATCGTTCAGAGACTGGCGAGACGATGCATGTAGAAAGCACCTAGTTGCATGCTTTGCGACTAGTCAGAGGAGACTATGGCCGGACAAATTCACTGTTTCGACCCTAGCTACGTAAAGAATTCACAGAACGAACTCGCCCCGAAAAGATTTCACGATCTGACCCTTTTAGAAACGCCAGAAACCGTGGCGTTGCTGCGGAACATAGAAACGCCAGTCCAACGTGGCGTTTCTGGTCCATATTCAAACGCCAGACTAGTTTGTGTGGCAGTCCGGACCAAAACGCCAATGATGCTGGCGTTTCTAGTCTATATACAAACGCCATTGACGTTGGCGTTTCATCTTCGGCAGCAGTGCGTGAGGCGACAACGCTCTGCGCTGGTGCATGCATGGACCGAAGAAACCTTTTTCGAAGAGAACAAGAGAAAAATCAGTCGAAAGGGTACAGTGCAGTGGCTGGTTTGTCCTCGCCGGCCGTAGGGCAATGGCACCAACCTACCTATGCCCATCTAGGGGTATTATCTAGGAGTACTCCTATGTGGCTGGGTAGCTAGGTACTGTGCCATTGTGGCTCGTTTCTTTCGGTGTCGTTCACTGCCTGCTGCTTTTGCTTTGTGTTGCATGCATGACTGCTGGCCAGCTAAGAAAGTATCGAAAGACAAGTGTTATCCTAAACAGTAACACGGTGATCTGAAGCTGTTCCCGCACAGAAGAGGAACTTGTTCCCAGCAGCGAAGATGAAACGCCAACGTCAATAGCGTTTGTATATAGTCCAGAAACGCCAACGCCATTGGTGTTTCGGTCTGGGCTGCAACGCGAGCTAGACTGGCGTCTGATTGTGAACCAGAAATGCCACGCTAGACTGGCGTTTCTAGGTGCCGCAGCGACGCCACGGTTTCTGGCGTTTTTAAAAAGGGTCGGATCGTGAAATCTTTTCAGGGCGAGTTCGTTCTGTGAATTCTTTACGTAGCTAGGGTCGGAACAGTGAATTTGTCCACTATGGCCCACCTCCTCAGATGTTGCTCTTTTTCATGCACTGTATGGCACGACGTGCTCTCCTAGATCCGACTGACAGCACCCCCCCCTATGGGCAACTCTGCTGCTAGGAAGAGCACATCCTTGATCATATGATGTTGGTACAATGGTTTATACCGAAGCATCATAGTGCAATCATCTTCGACAATGCCCGGCTCAGCCTAGTCAGCCTCCCTGACACTATCAAGGTGGAAGTCAGGCAATCGGCGTCAGCGGGCACATGGTGTCTGGCGACGTTGTTGCCAGCATGGGCGGGCATACCATTTAGTGGCGTAGTGTTGTAATTCTGGGTGTCGTTCATCTTGGGTCTTCTATGAACTCTTATTTCTATCGATGCATCGCGACGCAAGGCTTTTGTGTGTGTTCTTGGAAAAAGATTATGATAAAAGAAATCGAGATTTAATATAATAATATCCGGTTAAGATAGTGTTATGGATGCAACTTATCTCTATATGTATGTATGTATGTATATGGATGCAACTTGGGTTTACAAGGAAAGAGACATAGCCTAATAAGGACTCCTAAACCAATACCAACAGTCCTTAACACCCCCCCCCCCCTCAAATGCAAAACGTATGCAATAGCATTGCATTTGAAGAAGTGTAACACTAGAGAAAATAAAATGATAAGGGCTCGTTCGTTTTGCATGAAAAAACAAAGGAACAAAGTCTCTGCAGTTTTTTTCACCCTCACTGCATTCAGAAGGAAGGAAGCCTGAACAGGACATCAAAGGAAAGGTAGGGGCTTCGATTGGATTCCAAAGGGAGAGAAAAACATCCACCCGTAGCTCCTTTTTTTCGCGTAGGCCTGAAGCAAGAAGACAAAAGAGCTGTGAATAAACAATCCTCACCGTGTTTCTGTCCATCACATAGCGTACTATTCGGTTTTTTAGCGAGCTTTATGTTTGTACCATGGTCTTCTCTCCGATCCGAACAATGTTCCTTGCTTTGGTCCTCTGTCTTCTATTCCTGAGTTTACCATAATAACCCTATGCCTTCCACAGTTCTTGGTAGTTTTTTCTCCATCCATTCCGAACAGGGCCTAATCCAAAGGGCAAAACGAGAAGATAGCGCATCAGAGGAAGATACAGAATCAATAGAAGATACAAGAGAAGATGGGTTGTCAAAAGAAGATGGGACATCAACAGAATGAAGGATTGCAGCCAAAATCATGGCCCAAGAAAACCGACAGCAGAAGAATCTCGGCGGCAGGAGAATGGGCGTAGACCAATGATGAAAAGATGGCACGAAAATCCTATAGAAAGGACAAGGACCAGAAAAAGGCTGATTGATAAAGGCATGGTGGACTCAGATGACATGGAAAAAAGGGAAAAGTGCAACAGACTTGATACAATGGAAAATGTAGAAAACTAGAAAGCACATACTAGACTAGATGCGATGGGAACCAAGCACAGACAGCAGGATCCAGTGGTCAAGCAGTTGGTGAGGCGAGTGGACGGACGGAAGGCAACGAATGGAGCGTCGATCTAGTGGCTTCACGCAACGGCTGCATGAACGATCTAGTGGCTTCACGCAACGACTGCATGAGCGATCTAGTGGCGTTGCACAACAGCTGCAGGCAGGTTGACTCCACGAGCGAGCCCTCAACGGGACAAGCGGCGGCGACGGCTTAACAACAGACCAAGCCAAGCGGTCGGATCAGGAGGATGGTGAAGGCGTTGACCAAGGAGGATAGTGAAGGCGTTGACCAAGGGGATCAGCACGGGAGCGTGCGGAGAAGTAGTGTTGACTGACCAATAGGAGGCAGCGGCGGGGCAACATTGGATCAGGAGAGCAAAAGTTGTGCGTGCAAAAAAAAATCATAGGGCTCTAATACCATGTGATGGATGCAACTTATCTCTATTGCATAGACTAAAGGGCATATGTATTACACAAGACTTGAAGTACAAGGAAAGAGACATAGCCTAATAAGAAATCCTGGACCAATACTAATACTCCTTAATAGATAGAATGTATCTGGTGCACTGGACATCCATCTACAATATTAGAAGCTTCAAAAATATATTAAAAAATTGAGTGCGTAGATACAATGACGTATAACAATCTAAAAAAATCAAATCCAAATTCAAAACACAACTCCGCCTATGTTGTCTCAACATAGCCGGTCCCAAGCCCGGGTAAAGGAGGAGGGTTGTGATAGGCTTGGCGAGCCAACATTAAAACTCAGCCACTCTTATGGAGATGAAACCCCAAAAGATTTTCGTTGGGCGTAACCCTCTCAGCGACGCGACACATCGAAACCCGGGTGTGGTGTCAAATGGGAAAAGGTCGGGTCGTCACCCCCTTGGTGGCGCGCCGTATCGTGATCTGGATACGGTGGCAAGTGAGCAAGGGTCAGGCCGTCGCATTCGTAGTGGCGCGCTACATCGGCGCTCGGGTGTATTAAAAATGAGCAAGGGTCTTTGCACTTGACTCGATGAGTGCAAAGGGTAAGGAAGCTAGCCGAGCCTAGGACGATCCGCTTAGGTAGTTGGAACGTAGGGTCTCTGACAGGTAAGCTTCCGGAGGTAGTTGATATAGCGGTGAGGAGAGGTGTTGATATCCTTTAAGTCCAAGAGACCAAATGGAGGGGACATAAGGCGAAGGAGGTGGAGGGTACATGCTTCAAGTTGTGGTACACTGGGATGGTTGCTAACAGAAATGGAGTAAGCATCTTGATCAACAAAGCCTCAAGTATGAAGTGGTATACGTCAAGAGGCGTGGGGAACGGGTTATTCTGGTCAAGCTGATAGTTGGGGACTTAGTTCTCAACATTATCAGCGCGTATGTCCCGCAAGTAGGGCACAATGAGAACACCAAGAGGGAGTTCTGGGAAGGCCTGGAGGACATGGTTAGGAGTGTACCGACTGGCGAGAGGCTCGTCATAGGAGATCTCAATGGCCACGTGGGCACATCTACCACAGGTTTTGAAGGGGTGCTTGGGGGCTTTGGCTATGGCATCGGGAATAAAGAAGGAGAAGATGTCTTAAGCTTTGCGCTAGCCTACGACATGATTGTAGCTAACACACTCTTTAAGAAGAGAGAATCACATCTAATGACTTTTAGTAGTGGTCAGCACTCTAGCCAGATTGATTTCATCCTCTCGAGAAGAGAAGACAGGCGTGCATGTCTAGATTGTAAGGTGATACCTGGAAAGAGTGTTGTCCCTCAGCATAAGCTTGTGGTTGTTGACTTCCGCTTTCGCATTCGTGTCCAGCGGGACAAGCGTGCCAAAGTCGCTAGAACGAAGTGGTGGAAGCTCAAGGGAGAGGTAGCTCAGGCATTCAAGGAGAGGGTCATTAAGGAGGGCCCTTGGGAGGAAGGAGGTGATGCAGACAACATGCAGATGAAGATGGTGACTTGCATTCGTAAGGTGGCCTCAAAGGAGCTTGGAGTATCCAGGGGAAGTAGAGGCGAAGCTAAAGACACCTGGTGGTGGAACGATGATGTCCAAAGGGCAATTAAGGAGAAGAAAGATGGTTTCAGACGCCTATACCTGGATAGGAGTGCGAACAACATAGAGAAGTACAAGATGGCAAAGAAGGCTGCTAAGCGAGCTGTGAGTGAAGCAAGGGGTCGGGCGTATGAGGACCTCTACCAACGGTTAAACACGAGGAAAGGAGAAATGGACATCTATAAGATGGCCAAGATCCAAGAGAGGAAGACGAGGGATGTTAACCAAATCAAATGCATCAAGGATGGAGCAGATCAGCTCCTCGTGAAGAACGAGGAGATTAAGCATAGATGGCGAGAGTACTTTGACAAGTTGTTCAATGGGGAGAGTGAGAGCTCTACCATTGAACTGGACGACTCCTTCGACGATATGAGCAGGCGTTTTGTGCGGCAAATCCAGGAGTTGAAGGTCAAGGAGGCTTTAAAAAGGATGAAAGGAGGCAAGACGATGGGCCCTGATTGTATCCCCATTGAGGTATGGAGAGGCCTCAGGGACATAGCGATAGTATGGCTAACCAAACTTTTCAACCTCATATTTCGGACAAACAAGATGCCAGAAGAATGGAGGCGGAGTATATTAGTACCAATCTTTAAGAAAAAGGGGGATGTTCAGAGCTGTACTAACTATCTTGGAATTAAGTTGATGAGTCATACAATGAAGCTATGGGAGAGTCATTGAGCACCGCTTAAGAATGACAAGCGTGACCAAAAATCAGTTTGGTTTCATGCCTGGGAGGTCGACCATGGAAGCCATTTTCTTGGTACGACAACTTATGAAGAGATACATGGAGAAAAAGGAGGACCTGCATATGGTGTTCATTGACTTGGAGAAGGCCTATGATAAGATACCACGAAATGTCATGTTATGGGCCTTGGAGAAACACAAAGTCCCAGCAAAGTACATTACCCTCATCAAGGACATGTACGATAATGTTGTGACAAGCGTTCGAACAAGTGATGGATGTTAGAGTACTATTTATATAGCCATGTAGCCTTTTGTATTTACCCCATTGTATAAGGGGTTTCCTGCATATTATACACCTGTACTTGTATATATATATACTGGCCTATGGCCTCCTGGAAATACAAGTTGCATATTCCTATCATGGTATTAGAGCTAGGTCAATTTTTTGCACGCTGCAACTCGTGTTGTTGATCCACTTCCACCCCGTGTCATCACCCCTCCGTGGTCGTCTCTCTTTCTCTCTTGTTGCCGCTGGATCTCCACGCCTGCTACCTCCCTGCAGCAGGTCGACGCCCAACGGTTTCCTTCTGTCGTCCCGCCCGCCTGCACCTTGGTCCTTCTCTTCTCTGGATCGAACGTGCGTCGTGGCTGTGGTTGGATCGATAGGCCCGTGCTGGATAGGGACGTTCCTCTCAGCATCGAGCGCCTTCCTTTGGCTCCCTATCTTCATCGCCCGTCACTGCTCCCGTCGCAGGATCCCCACAGCGCCGCCCAATGCCGATCTCCGCCGCCCTCGCGCCGTCCTCGCGCCGTTCCTGGATCCCAGACCGCCGCTCTTGCCGGATCTCCGTGCCAACCGTCGCTCTCGCGCCTTTCCCGGATCCTAGACCGCCACCCTCGCCGGATCTCCGCCGCCAGCTACTGATCTTCATCGCCCTCGCTGGATTCTACTGCCGATCTCTGTCCTCGTGCGCCTGGTTCTCGTCTGGCTCTAAGACTCATGCCTGAGAGCTGTTGTTGCCTGCTTGGTAAAAATAACTATGTCTACATCCTCAGGCTATGTCGCAGTTCCTTGCTGTCCGATGAACTTTGATGGCACTAACTACACTGAGTTTGTTGGCTTCATGTGCATTCATATGCGTGGCATTCGTCTCTGGGGCGTTCTGTTTGGCGAGGTACATTGTCCGTCGTGTCCGGCTCCACCTGTGGCCCCTACTCCACCGACTCCACCAGTTCTTGCTGCTGATGTTGATCAGGCTACGAAGGATGCAGCTAAGCTGGCTAATGAGGCTGTCGTCCGTGCTTATGATGAGCAGTTTTCGACTTATGAGGAGGCTCTTCAGCCTTATCATGAGGCTCTTTCTGCTTACACTCAATGGCTTGATGATGATGCCCGTGCCGCAATTGTTCTCACTGCTAGTGTTCTGCCTCAGTTTGCCTCTGAGTTCTTAGGGCACCCTACCGTATTTGAGATGTGGACCCGTCTTCGTCAGCGCTATCAGCCCTCTGGTGATGCCTTATACCTATCTGTGGTTCGGCAGGAGCATGCTCTTCAGCAGGGTGACCCTAGTGTTGATGATTTCTATGCGCAGAGTTCTACTATCTGGGGTTAGCTTGATTCTCTCCGCACTGCTGGTTGTTGTACCTGCCAGTGTTGCCAGGATGTGCGGGCTGATTTGGAGTTTCATCGTGTCTACGAGTTCTTCTCACGGCTTCGTAAGGAGTTTGAGCCCCAGCACGCTCAGTTGTTTGCTCGTGGTCGGATTTCTCTCATGGAGGCGCTTTCTGAGATTCGTGCTGAGGAGACTCGCTTACGTGGCGCTGGTTTACTTGAGGTTCCCTCTGTGTTCGTTGCTCGAGCTCCTTCTATGCCGCCTGTTGCACCGCCTCCTTCCCGCTCTAGTGCTCAGCCGCTCCTCCCCGCTCCTACTAGCAGTCAGGGCAGCTCTCGTCCTCACTGTGGCTACTGCAACCAGGATGGTCATGTTGAGTCTCAGTGCTTCCAGAAGAAGAAACACATGCGTAAGGCGCGGTCATCATCTTCAAGGACTTCTACTTCTACTAAGACATCTTCAGACACCGCTTTGACTGAGCAGGATATTCTAAGACTTAAGCGCCTACTTGCCGCTTCAGGTTCTTCTTCGATGGGTACTGTAGGTTCTGTGCCTGATGCTTCCCGCATTGAGCAACCACCTTCTACACACTCAGGTACATCCCCATGGATTTTGGACTCCGGAGCTTCTTTTCATATGCCTTCTCATTCTTCCAATATGTCCTCACTTAGATCGCTTGATTTTTCTATTCATGTACTCACTGCTGATGGTACTCCTCTTTCTGTTGCTAGTCAAGGCAATCTTACTACTCCTTATTCTGTTCCTGATGTTGCTCATGTTCCTCGACTTACTATGAATCTGTTTTCTGCTGGTCAACTTACTGATTCTGGTTGTCACGTCATCCTTGACGTTGACTCTTTTGTTCTGTCCAGGATCGTCGCACACACACTTTGGTTGGGGCTGGCCCTCGTCGCCGTGATTCTCAGGGTCTTTGGGAGTTAGACCGGCTTCATGTTCCTTCCGCTACCACCACTATTGTCAGTTCATCCGCTTCTGTCGCTTCAGCTACCGGTTCCTTCCGGTAGTGGCATCATCGACTTGGTCATCTTTGTGGCTCTCATTTGTCGTCTTTAGTTCGTCGAAGTCTTCTGGGGTCTGTCACAGGAGATGTCTCTTTAGAGTGTCAGGGTTGACGACTTGGCAAACAGATTCAGTTACCATATCCAACTAGTGAGTCAGTGTCTCAGCGTCGTTTTGATTTAGTCCATTCCGATGTATGGGGTCCGGCTCCCTTTGCTTCAAAAGGGGGGCATTGATACTATATTATTTTCATAGATGATTTCTCTCGTTACACTTGGCTTTATTTTATGACATCTCGCGGTGAGGTTTTGTCCATCTATAAGCGTTTTGTTGTCATCATTTACACTCAGTTCTCCTCACCCATTCGTGTGTTTCGTGTTGACTCCGCTGGCGAGTATATTTCTAAGTTGTTACGTGGTGTTATTGTTGAACAGGGGATTCTTTCTCAGTTCTCTTGTCCTGGTGCTCATGCTCAGAATTGTGTGGCTCAGCGCGAGCATCGTCACCTCCTTGAGACGGCTCATGCATTGATGATTGCCGCCTATCTTCCACCTCAGCCTCGTTTTTGGGCTGAGGCTGTCTCCACCTCCACCTATCTCATCAATCTTCAGTCGTCCACTGCTCTACAGGGTGGTGTTCCTTTCGAGCATCTTTTTGATCGCTCTCCTGATTATTCGGCGCTTCGTTTGTTTGGTTGTGTCTGCTATGTTCTTCTTGCCCCTCGTGAATGCACCATACTGATCGCTCAGTCTGTTGAGTGTGTCTTCTTGGGCTATAGTGATGAGCATAAGGGCTATCGTTGTTGGGATCCTGTCGGTTGTTGGATGCGTATTTCTCGGGATGTGACTTCTGTTGAGTCTCGTCCCTTCTACCCGCGTCCATCTTCCTCGACTTTGTCTGACACACCTATCACCCCCGTCGAGCCTTTGTCTATCCGTCCCGCTAACTCTGCTTTTCCACCTCTTGTTGATTCACCGCCACCATCTCCCACGGTTTCCTCACCTAGTATGTCTCGGGATTCTGCACCTTCCTCACCGGTGACTTCTTCGTCTCCATCCCCTGATTCTACCTCGACGATTCCTCCTCGTATTCTTCTATCTTTTCCTCAGTATTATACTCGTCGTTCATGTAATGTGGATGCGTCTACAGATGTGTCGTCCTCCTCGTCTCAGCCTACCTATGGTGAGGTTGTTGGTGCTACTGTTCTTGAGCCGATTTCTTATCGTGAAGTTGTTGTTCATCCTGAATGGCAGTTTGCGATGGCTGAGGAGATTGCTGCTCTTGAACGCAACGATACGTGGGATCTTGTTTCCCTTCCTCTTGGTGTTCGTCCCATCACTTGTAAGTGGATCTACAAGGTTAAGACTCGCTCCGATGGTTATAAAGCTCTACTTGTGGCTCGTGGTTTTCAGCAGGAGCATGGTCGTGATTACGATGAGACTTTTGCTCTTATGGCCCATATGACCACCATTCGTACACTTCTTGCGGTGGCCTCTGCACACCATTGGTCTGTATATCAACTTGATGTTAAGAATGCCTTTCTTAATGGTGAGCTGCATGAGGAGGTATACATGCAGCCACCACCTGGGCATTCTGTTCCTGATGACATGGTATGTCCTCTCCGTCGCTCTCTCTATGGCCTTAAGCAAGCCCCTCGCGTTTGGTTTGAGCGTTTTGTCTCTATGGTGACTGTCGCTGGATTTTCATTGAGTGCTCATGATCCAGCGTTGTTTGTCCACCTTTCACCTCGTGGTCGGACTCTTCTTCTTCTCTATGCCCATGACATGGTCATCACTGGTGACGATCCCGAGTATATTGCCTTTGTAAAGGCCCGTCTTAGTGAGCAATTTCTTATGTCTAATCTTGGACCTCTTCGCTACTTTCTTGGGATTGAAGTTTCTTCTACCTCTGATGGCTTTTTATATCCCAGGAAAAGTACATACAGGATCTTCTTGCTCGTGTTGCTCTTATTGATGAGCGCATTGTTGAGACTCCCATGGAGCTCAATGTACACCTTCCTGATACTGATGGTGAACCATTGACTGATTCGACGCGTTATCGACATCTTGTTGGGAGTCTTGTCTATCTAGCTGTCACTCATCCGGATATCTCTTATCCGGTTCATATTCCGAGTCAGTTTGTCTCTGCTCCCACTTCGGTTCACTATAGTCACCTTCATGTTCGTTCTCCGATATCTTCGAGGCACGATCTCTCACCGTCTGTCCTTTCCTCGCTCCAGTTCCTTACAGCTTCAGGCCTATTCGGATGCTACGTGGGCTAGTGATCCCTCAGATCGCCGCTCACTTTCTGTTTATTGTGTGTTTCTTGGTGGTTCCCTCATTGCTTGGAAGACGAAGAAACGGACTGCAGTTTCACGTTCGAGTGCAGAGGCTGAGTTGCGAGCTATGTCTCTTTTGACGGCAGAGGTGACTTGGTTACGATGGTTACTTGAGGATTTTGGTGTTTCTGTCACTACACCTACTCTACTATTATCTGACAGTACGGGTGCTATTAGCATTGCTCGCGATCCTGTGAAGCATGTGCTCACCAAACATATTGGTGTTGATGTTTTTATCTGCGCGCTGGTGTGCAGGATCAAGTTATTGCTCTTCAATATGTGCCTTCCGAGTTACAGTTGGCGGATTTTCTGACGAAGGCCCAGACTAGAGCGCAGCATGGCTTCTATCTCTCCAAACTCAGTGTTCATCGACCGTGAGTTTGAGGGCGGGGGGGTGTTAGAATACTATTTATATAGCCATGTAGCCTTTTGTATTTATCCCATTATATAAGGGGTTTCCTGCATACTATACACTTGTACTTGTGTATATATACTGGCCTATGGCCTCCTGGGAATACAAGTTGCATATTCCCATCAATGGCGACCCTGATGACTTCCCGATCAAAATAGGACTGCACCAGGGGTCGGCTTTGAGCTCTTATCTTTTTGCCTTGGTGATGGATGAGGTCACAAGGGATATACAAGGAAATATCCCATGGTGTATGCTCTTTGTGGACGATGTGGTGCTAGTCGATGATAGTCGGACGGGGGTCAACAGGTAGAGCTATGGAGACAAACCTTGGAATTGAAAGGTTTTAGACTTAGTAGAACTAAAACCGAGTACATGAAGTGCGGTTTCAGTACTACTAGGCACGAGGAGGAGGAGGAGGAGGTTAGCCTAGATGGGCAGGTGGTGCCTCAGAAGGACACCTTTCAATATTTGGGGTCAATGCTGCAGAAGGATGGGGATATCGACGAAGATGTGAACCATTCAAATAAAGCCGGATGGATGAAGTGGCGCCAAGCTTCTGGCAATCTCTGTGATAAGGGAGTGCCACGAAAGTTAAAAGGCAAGTTCTATAGGACGGCGGTTCGACCCGCAATGTTGTATGGCGCTGAGTGTTGGTCGACTAAAAGGCAACATGTGCAGCAGTTTGGTGTGGCGGAGATGGCGCATGTTGAGATGGATGTGTGGCAACACAATGAAGGACCGAGTCCGGAATGATGACATACGAGATAGTTGGGGTAGCACCGATTGATGAAAAACTTGTCCAACATCGTCTGAGATGGTTTGGGCATATTCAACGCATGCCTCCAGAAGCTCCAGTGCATAGCTGACGGCTAAAGTGTGCGGGTAATGTCAGAAGAGGTCGCGGTAGACCGAATCTAACATGGGAGGAGTCTGTAAAGAAAGATTTGAAGGACTGGAGTATCACCAGAGAACTAGCCATGGACAGGGGTGCGTGGAAGTTTGCTATCCATGTACCAGAACCATGGTCGCCAGGTCTTATGGGTTTCACCTCTAGCCTACCCCAACTTATTTGGAACTAAAGGCTTTGTTGTTGTTGTTGTTCAAATTCAAAACACAGTTTGTAAAACAAAAAGACGAACTCGGTGTCAATAGAGATAATCGGATGAATTCATAACCCAATTTAGATTAGCTACTATTCACTGAGATTTGTCCCTTTTTTTGCTTCTCAACTTGTGTATTATTATGTGCTGATCTTTTTCCCATTTTTTACGACTTTTAGATGAGTGCGCTGAGGTAGGGTGTGTTAAGCTTCATGCACTAGCCAACGCAACCAAAAGTCCGAACTGATGGAAAGGGTTAGTGCAATCCACATATACTGTAATACCCCCTCTCACGTGTGACGGAGAAGACAAGTCAACACGTGCAACCGGAAGAGAGCGACGGCGCGCGAAACTCACGTATGACTCAAGAGGCCTCTATGTGGACACAAAGGGGGGCTACCAGCAATTTTTTAATAAATTGCGAAACCAGGACTTGAACTCAAGACCTTAGCTCTGATAACATGTTAAGCTTCATGCACTAGCCAACGCAATCAAAAGTCCGAGCTGATGAAAAGGGTTAGTGCAATCCACATAGACTATAACAGGGTGCACCGTGCACCACAAGCCCTGGTGCACTGAATACTCTCTCCTAGTCCTCCTGGTAAAGCTCTATGGTCCTGCAGTATAGGTCTTCAGACCATTATTCTACCCAAACCATCAGATATAACGTGCAAAAAAATTCTTCTACAACATGGAAACACAGTTTAAAATTGTCTAATCAATTAAGACATTAAAGACAAAAGGGGATACAAAAGAAAGTAGAACAATTTAGCTTCATATATCCCTGGCGATGAAACTTTTGACCCGTATCACTTATAAATGGTTTCATCTAATCAGTGACAATCTGCTAGTTCATCATTACTGTGCAGTACAAATCCTATCTAGGAGTAAATAAGCTATGAATGTTATCATGTAAAGATATTTGCAAGTTCACACGTAGATATATCACCTTGTACATAATCATGTTAGCGAGAATCGTAAGAATGGTGAACATCACGTAGTATATCGGAGAGACCACAGCCGTATTGAAAGAGTCCAGAGCCTAGAACAATTCAACAAGAGGTGAAATAATCACAAGAGACTAGTTAGAACAGATTTCAGATTAAACTCTTTCTGCAGCCTTTAAGATAGTGTAGCTATCAGTAAAATATTGTAGAACAAGAACTCACCATTTGTATGAGTAATTTAGAATTCTGCCTGCTTTTTCTTTTAAAGCAATACTTTTTGTTAGTTATCTTTGGATGACTAACTAGACAGGATTAAGAGAAGGACAAATTTATTACCAGGCTCTTACAAGTGTGCTTACATTTGCAAAATCTAAACTAAACAAAGGTTTTGCAAGTTTCCCATTTAAACCAATAACATACTTACAAATATATTCTATACTGAGAAAACTCTGCTTGCTAAAGATTATCAGTTAAAAGCTAAAACTTAGAAACAAATAGAAATATGCTTGGAAAATCAAGAGATAAACCATCATATGCTTTAGAATGGTTAAGGCATCTCCAGCTCACCAAACGGACCTCATCAAATGTCCGTGGGCACATCCATGGACATCTGGCCGGGTGTAACATCCCATAATTTCTAAATTTGGAAGGCTAGTAGAATCTTTAATTTGCATCATTATTTCAGTGCATATTTGATTATAATTTTGGAATATTCAAAGTATTTTTCAACTCAAGGCAAATTATTGGAGGAGATAATATGAGTTCTCCTGTTATGACCGGTACAACGTACCAACGGAGGAGGCCCAATGGTAAGGGTTAGTTACGGCTTAGCCCAAGTTATCTTAGCTATCTTAGAGTCCAAGTTATCTAGGGTTTAGTGGAGGCTGTCCTCCTATATAAACACATGTACCCCTTCGATATTAAGCAGACAATAAACAGTATTCTGTTGTCGTCTCCTTCAGGAGACGGGAGCCCCAAACCCTAGCCGCCTCTCTCGCTCTCTCTCTCAACGCCGCGACGACGCCCAACCGCCGGTGCCGGCGTCCCCAGCCTCGCCGCCCGCACTTCCACCCCTACAACCTACGTCCGAGACCTGGTAGAACCCTAGCCTCTACCAATTTGGTATCAGGTAGCTTGGGTTCGATGAGTTTGTCGGACCTTCCCACCACCACCGCCTTCCCCGCCACCTCGCAGCAGCCGCCGCCGCCGCACCAGTCGCCACCGCCGGCCACCTCAGGTCCGGCCGCCTCCGGTACCGCAGCCCTGGCGGCCGAAGCCGCCCCCGTCCTCTCCCCGACGGAGATGTCCTCGGCGACCCGCGACCTCACCCTGGCGGTCTCGAACCTCCGGACTTTCCTCCAGGCTCCGTACGCAACCCCGCCACCACCGCCTCCGCCGGCGGCGCCCTTCGCGCCACCGCCCCCGGCCACCGTCGCGCCCCAGGGCCTGCCGATCACCCAGGTCCGGTGGCCGTCGTCGCCGTCCCCGCTACCGACGTGGATCGATACGCCGACCTACACGACGGCGCCGCTACAGCCGACGGTGTTGCAGCCACCCGCCCCCACCTTCGGGGGGTTCGGCGGGTACACTGACCCGTACGGCGGGAGCTCCGTGGTGCCGCATCACTCTCCTTCCGCCGCGCTGGGTCGTCACGAGGGCGCCTACGCGGCCTCACCACACGTGCAGCAGTCACCCCGCTTCACCAAGCTGGAGTTCGCCACCTACGACGGCACCGTCGACCCCCTGAATTGGCTCAATCAGTACGACCAGTTTTTCAGGGGGCAGCGGACCATGGCGTCCGACCGCACGTGGATCGCCTCCTACCACCTCCGTGGCGCCGCACAGACATGGTACTACGCCCTCTAGCAGGACGAGGGCGGGATGCCTCCGTGGGAGCGCTTCCGCGACCTGTGTCTCCTCCGGTTCGCCCCCCCCCCCCCCCCATACGTGGGAGTCGCCTGGCCGAGCTCGGTCGCCTTCCCTTCACCACCTCGGTGCAGGACTTCGCCGACCGCTTCCAGACGTTGGCCTGCCATGCGCCTGACGTCACGGCTCGCCAACGCGCCGAGCTCTTCGTTGGCGGCCTTCCCGACCACATCCGCATCGACGTCGAGATGCGCGACCCCCAGGACCTGCAGACGGCCATGTATTACGCACGCGCGTACGAGCAGCGCGCCAACGCCTTGCAGCAGGCGTTCCCGGGCCGCGGCACGCGTCCCCCGACCCGCCCCGCCCCGGCGACCGCCACCCCGACACGCCCCGCCCTGCCGGCCACTACTGCGGCTGCCCCCGCGCCAACACGCACCTTCCGGCGCTTGACGTCGGCCGAGCAGCTCGAGCGGCGCCGCAAGGGCATGTGCTTCAACTGCGACGAGCCGTATGCGTCGGGTCATACGTGCGCCCGCCTGTTCTACTTGGAGACCGTCGACCACGCAGAGGTGGAGGCCCTCACCGCGGAGCTCGACGCCACCACACTCTCCGAGGCCGGCGTCACGACCTACGGGCCGGTCGATGCGACCGCCTTCATCGTCTCCCTTCATGCCATGGCTGGCATCAAGACGGCAAAGACGATGCTGCTTCCGGTGACGATCAACGGGGAGCGTCTCACCGTGCTCGTTGACACGGGTTCGACGCACAACTTCCTGTCCGGGGACGCCATGCGCCGCCTCACACTCCAACCGGCAGGCTCGAAGAAGTTCAGCTTCACCGTCGCCAACGGGGACCGCCTGGCTTGCCAGGGGGTGGCGCGGCAGGTTCCCGTCCTCATCGGCAACGAGTCGTTCTCCATCGACTACGTCGGCATCGACCTGGGCTGCTACGACTTCATCCTCGGCATCGACTTCCTGTCCACTCTCGGGCCCATCCTTTGGGACCTCGATGTGTTGTCCCTCATCTTCTAGCGCGAGGGCGGCCGTCGCGTTCAGTGGACAGGCATCGGCAGCTCCGGCTCGAAGTGCTCGTTCGGCACGACCTCCGTCGCGTACCTGGGGCACGTCATCTCTGCGGACGGGGTAGCGATGGACGCGGACAAGGTCGCCGCCGTCGCCGCGTTGCCGACCCCGCGGTCACCGCAGGCGCTCCGCGGCTTCTTGGGCCTCGACTACTACCGGAAGTACATCCGGGACTTCGGCCTCATCGCCGCGCCACTCACGCGTCTCCTTCGACGCGACGCCTTCTCCTGGGACGAGGAGGCAACTACGGCATTCAGGCTCTCCAGCGGGCGCTCACGACGGGACCCGTCCTCCAGATGCCGGACTTTGATATGCCCTTCGTGGTGGACTGCGACGCCTCTGGCATCGGCTTCCGCGCCGTCCTCCGCCAAGGCGAGGGACCGCTCGCCTTCTTCAACCGCCCCTTCGCCGCTCGCCATCACAAGCTCGCGGCCTACGAGCGCGAGCTTATTGCGCTAGTTCAGGCGGTGCGCCACTGACGGCCTTATCTTTGGGGACGGTCATTCGTGTGCGCACGGACCACTACAGCCTCAAGTTCTTGCTGGACCAGCGCCTCTCCACCGTTCCGCAGCACCAGTGGATCGGCAAGCTCTTCGGCTTCGACTTCACCGTCGAGTACCGCCCCGGCCGTCTCAACACGGTCGCCGACACCTTGTCCCGCCGCGACACTGAGGACGTCGCGGACGACGTCGCCATGGCTGGCACTATCATGTGCATCCGCTCCGGGCCATCTTTCACCTTCATCGATGACATTCGCCGGGCAACTTCAACGGCCGCGGACGCGCAGGGCCTGCGCCAGCGCCTTGACGCCGGCGAGCTGGACGCGCCCTGGCGCTTCGACGAGGGGCTGCTCCTACATGGCCGCCGCATCTTCGTGCCCGACCATGGCGACCTGCGCCACCAGGTCCTGACCTTGGCGCACTCTGCAGGGCACGAGGGCGTGCAGAAGACTCTCCATCGTCTCTGTGCTGATTTTTACATCCCCCGTGATGGCGCGATGGTCCGCGACTGGGTGCGGTCGTGCGTGACGTGCCAGCGGAACAAGACAGAGACACTACGACCCGCGAGTCTACTGCAGCCGCTGGACGTACCCTCCCAGGCATGGGCGGATATTTCCATGGACTTCATCGAGGGCCTTCCCAAGGTGGGCGGCAAGTCCGTCATCCTCACGGTGGTTGACTGCTTCTCCAAGTACACGCACTTCATCGCCCTGGGTCATCCAAATACAGCCGCCTCCGTGGCGCGGGCCTTTTTCGACGGCATCGTCCGCCTCCACGGTTTTCCTTCG
Organism: Hordeum vulgare subsp. vulgare; assembly: GCF_904849725.1. Taxonomy (NCBI): domain Eukaryota; kingdom Viridiplantae; phylum Streptophyta; class Magnoliopsida; order Poales; family Poaceae; genus Hordeum; species Hordeum vulgare. The sequence goes on along the minus strand of NC_058523.1, from coordinate 229,263,428 downwards.
TCCATCGTCAGCGATCGTGATCCCGTGTTCACGGGACATGTCTGGCGGGATCTCTTTCGACTAGCGGGCGTGAAGCTCCGCATGAGCACGTCGTTCCACCCTCAGACAGACGGCCAGTCCGAGGTGGTCAACAAGATGATCGCCATGTACCTGCGTTGTGTTACTGGTGATCGTCCACGAGCTTGGGTGGACTGGTTGGCGTGGGCGGAGTACTGCTACAACACCTCCTATCACTCCGCCCTGCGCACCACACCTTTCGAGGTGGTCTACGGGCGCCCACCTCCGGCGATGCTCCCTTACGAGCCTGGGACGGCTCGGTCCGAGACGACGGGCGACTTACTCCACACCCGCGACGACATTCTGGCTGAGGCGCGCCAGCGTCTTCTCCAAGCACAGCAGCTGGCTCGGAAGTACTACGATGCTCATCATCGCGAGGCAGAGTTCGCGGTGGGCGATTGGGTGTGGCTGCGCCTCCTCCACAGGACCACGCAGTCTCTGGACCTGCGCTCCAAACGCAAATTGGGACCTCGCTACGCCGGTCCCTTCCGTGTGCTGGAGCGTGTCGGCACACTCGCATACCGCTTGGAGCTACCAGCTGGTTCTCGCCTCCACGACGTCTTCCATGTCGGCTTACTGAAGGCCTACCGCGGGGACCCTCCTGCAGCGACGCCGGCCCTTCCTCCTACTTCGGATGGCCGCCTCCTTCCAGCTTCCGCGCAGGTGGCGAAGGTGCTGCAGGCGCAGCAGCGTCGCGGCGTCTGGCATGTCTTGGTACAGTGGACCGGACTGCCAGAGGAGGAAGCGACTTGGGAGAAGCTCGGTGATTTCCACCAGCAGTTTCCAGATGTTCAGCTCGAGGACGAGCTGTTTGAGAAGGCGGGGAGAGATGTTATGACCGGTACAACGTACCAACGGAGGAGGCCCAATGGGCAGGGTTAATTACGGGCTTAGCCCAAGTTATCTTAGCTATCTTAGAGTCCAAGTTATATTAGAGTCCAAGTTATCTAGGATTTAGTGGAGGTTGTCCTCCTATATAAACACATGTACCCCTACTAGTAGTGGTATATTTGTGATTTGTCTGGTATTTTTAGTAAGTAAACTAGCATTTTATTTAGCCACATTTATTTCATGTATTTAATAAATAGGAATAAAACCAAACAAACCTTAGCCTACTCAAGCTGCACTGTGCGAGCCCAAGGCTATGTTCCGCCGCATGAGTTAAGCAGCTTCCCGTCTCCCTCGTTCTGTTCAGCCCATGGCCCACTTTACATTTTTCACCCCAAACGGTATGTGGAGCTCCCAGGACCGTCAAATCCACTTAAAATCGAGAAATCTGCACGCGCAACGCCACCCTCTTTCTCTCACCAGTGACGGCGATAGCCCACCCGCTTGAGAGAAAGAGGTCGGGCAAGCCATTAGGGCACCATATCATCATCCCTTGGTATACCTACTGTTAAGATTCATGCACTATTCAACGCAACCAAAAGTCTGAAACGTTGAAAAAGGCTAGGCAATCCAAATATACATTTCAACACCCCCTCTCACGTGTGATAGTCAGACGGGTCAATAGGAAGTTAGAGCTATGGAACAAACATTGAAAGCGAAAGGTTTTAGACTTGGTAGAACTAAAAACGAGTACATGAGGTGCGGTTTCGGTACTACTAGGTATGAGGAGGAGGTTAGCCTTAATGGGCAGGTGGAGCCTCGAAAGGACACCTTTCGATATTTGGGTCAATACTGCAGAAGGATGGCGATATCGATGAAGATGTGAACCATCTAATAAAAGCCGAAGTGGTGCCAAGCTTCTCGCATTCTCAGTGACAAGAGAGTGCCACAAAAACTAAAAGGCAAGTTCTATAGGACGGTGATTCAACCCGCAATGTTGTATGACGTTGAGTGTTGGCCGACCAAAAGGCGACATGTACAACACTTAGGTGTGGCGGAGATGTGCGTGTTGAGATGGATGTGTGGCCACATAAGGAAGGACCGAGTCTGGAATGGTGATATACGAGATAAGAGTTGAGGTAGCACCGATTGAAGAGAATTTTGTCCAACCTCGTCTGGGATGGTTTGGGCATATCCAGCGCAGGCCTCCAGAAACTTCAGTGCATAGCGAATGGCTAAAGCGTGCTGATAATATCAAAAGAGATCAGGGTAGACCGAACTTGACATGGGAGGAGTCCGTAAAGAGTGATCTGATGGGCTGGAGTATCACCAAAAGCTAGCCATGGACAGAGGTGCATGGAAGCTTGCTATCCATGTGCCAGAACCATGAACTGATCGCGAGATCTTATGAGTTTCACCTCTAGCCTACCCTAACTTGTTTGGGACTAAAGTCTCTGTTGTTCTTGTTGTTGTAGGCACGCTGGTCAAAACTAACCGAGCAAAATCAGCAACTATCGAAGAGTTGCCAGGCTGCCGTTTCTGCTTGTGGAGCAGGAAGGAACACCCAGCAAAGCAAGCAGCAGTCAGCAGAGCAGCACGCGTGCATCAGCAGAGCGCTAGCAGCAACATGCATCAATAGCAGCAGTGTGCTGCCTTCCAGGAAAGCAACGGGGGCTACACACTTATCCTCCTGCGAATGAAGCCCAGCATGGCCCAAAAATGCTCAGCCCAACAGCGAAGGCCCGAAAAAACTCCTGGTAGGGTTGCTAGCGCACACAGGGAGGTGGCAGCGGCTGCAACACAGCAGCAGCAGTGGCAACGCACAGCTGCAGAGTTGAAGTGGTCCGTCTACTGATCTTGGCTGCCTGGAGGAGCAGCAACACACCAGGCCCAACCCGTGGTGGCACATCTCGTAAGGAACGACCAGCGGCCGAACAAGAAGAGCAGCGGCATGGATCGGAACGGGAACCAGACAGGACGGCGAGAGGTGTTAATTAGGCAGGGCGACGGCCGTCGGGAGAGGTGGTGGCGTTGACGGTCATGGTGGAGGCGGACGGGAGAGGCAGCAGTTTGGACCTGCGGTGGAGGCGTTGACCGGCAGACGGTCAGGCGAGAGGCGTGGGAGACAGGAAAGCAGCGCCAACAGAGGGCAGAAGAACAGCACAGTCGGACATAGGAGAGAGAACCGCTGCACAAGATAGGGCTCTAATACTCCCTCCGTCCCTAAATAAGTGTCTCAACTTTATACTAACTTTAGTACAAAGTTGTATTAAAATTAAGACACTTATTTTGGGACGGAGGGAGTACCATGTTAGGAAATACGCAACTTGTATTTCCAGGTGGCCACAGGCCAGCATATATACACGTACATGTGTGGTACCATAGGCAGGAAACCCTTTATAAAACGGGGAAAATACAAAAGATACACGGCTAAATCGTTGATACGGCAAAACCTATAGCTAACTTGACAGAGCTCATTGATTTATGTATTGATTTACAAAACAAGAGAGATCATGGATATCAAACAGAACTCAGAAAGAACTGTCAGGACAGAAATTATCCTATAGATGATGTATCCATGCCTGTTCGAAATGATATACTCCCTCCGTCCCACAATATAAGAGTGTTTTGCAAGCTAACACGAGGGAGTAACTCTTAACAGATTCCAGGCAAGTACAACCTCCTTGTCCATTCTGACACATCATATTTCTTTCCCCCTCCTTGCTTGCACTAGAATCACAATGTTGTAGTGGTATTGCGACACCTATCCTTTTGCATAGCTTGGTTATTGTCACCTTGATATTGCCTTTACTTCCATCTTAGTATAACATGTTGCTTTTGGGGTATCACACATGTTAACCTGGCTCTGATACTTTTTTTTATGTGATGGAGTTAATTATGAAATTAAAGGCAACAGTGGGAGGCCATGTTTAAAGCATCGGTGTTCTCTTCCATTCGGGCCGCACAAGGACCTGAGTTCTTGTTATCTTGATACAAGACTGAGCGCGCTAACCGGGCTTTCCATTTGGCATACGCAAAGTTGCATGAAACATCTTCATCAACAGGAAGTATGAGATGTTATTTAATCATTGGGTGAGGTTATCACCTAATATTTGTACACATATAGGAATGTGGCGCAGCAAGGGGTTATCCTATATGGCTCTAGCCGATCCTTGTCCCCGCTCACAATGGTTGAGTCCGACACATAGCAACCGCATAATATCGTTCCCGGGATGGCCACCAAACACAACGTGTACGTGGCAACATACACATTATGTGGGTGGAACAATGATACTATGAGGTTAACAGTTGTACTGTATAGTGCCGGTCCCAGAGGCGTTACATGGGTAAAGTGCAAAACTCTGCAGAGTATAAAAACTAATCATGATTTGCCAATCCCCGGTTATGGACAGTTTTGAGCAACTGGACTTGAAACCTCTCGAAGATCTTATCATCTCAAATGACTAATATGAAGTGGGTTTAATTAAAACCTATGATCCTCGGAGGCTCTCATATGCGGGTTAAATCGGAGGCAATCCAATTTAACAATAGGTTAACTAGAGATGAACAAGACTTGACTAGTAAGTAGAAGTAGGTTGAAACCAGCTTTCTGCAAAACAAAAACAAAAGCCTTTTCTTTGTGCTCAGCCAATTAAGGCATAATACAATGTAAGATATTTTAGGTTAATTATATGCTTAGCTAGCTGTGGTTCTGTTCATATATTGCTATCGATCAGGAATAAAATATATATTTTTTTGAAATTGATCAGGAATAAAATATTAATGTAAATTAGACCAAATATTCAATGGTGGCTCATCATGGTTAAACATCTATACTCTAAAAAGTATGTGAATTCACGCATAGTTATACACAATGACACTTATAAGAACCATGCAAGTTCATACATCAGATGTCACTAAAAGTCCAAGATTGTGCCATTTGATTGAAATTGAAGTACCATAACCAATTTCTCAAAAATGCAAACTTATACAAAAAAAGAGGGACCTGAGAGATTTATAATGGTTACCTTGTTTAAATAGTTCAACTGCACCAAACAACAAATAATGACAACAAATATGAAGAACCACGTCTGGATGTAGATGAATTGGTTTGATTCGCTAAATGACAGCTTCAAGGCAATGGCAACTGCTTTTACGCTGATAACCTGCCCAGTCAAAAAAAATATGTCACTGAACAATCACTAACTTGATCCATTTAATGATTTGATCAGATGGTATTGCACTTCTAGTGTACCGTGAGTGATCCCATTAGTGAACAGATTGCAATATAGACGAGCATCTTCCTGTGACCAGAGCGTTTGACAGCCCAGAAAATCAAAAAAAGAGCGCCAACCACAGCCACACATGAATAAACAATGAAACCTGCAGAAATTACCCTTGCATGTCAATGTTGAGAGTGCCAACGAAGATACAGCCAGATCAAAATGGAGCTAGGCAAAAGAAAATAGTATAAGTATATCTTTCCACTTAAGAAAAGTTTATGAAGCTCAAGTTCTTTTTTCATATACTGAAACATTGTGATCAGAGATCCTTCAGAAACACCGTGACCAGAACAAGTGGAAACTTATAACTGAAATAATCGAGTAAATGATCGGTTTTGCATGAGAGAAAGAAGCGAGGAATCCTCTTTTCGACTCTGACTCCCCCACTCCAGTCGTTGCTTTTCTTTCTGTTACTTCGAAATCCATCAAGATTGATCAACCATTAACAAGCAATCCTAATGTGGGAGGTTTTGGTCAGGGGGACGCAGAAATCGTGCTTCAGGATCCATTACGTGTCCAAGGCCTTTTGTTCTTCTTCGCATCCGTTATTTTGGCACAAGTTTTTTTGGTTCTCAAAAAGAAACAGTTTGAAATTCTCGCATGAATTGCTAAAGATCCAGTAAGTCCACCATTGATTCCTTCAGACGTGTCAATTGGACAAATACGCCCATAGTGACTCGGATGAATATCTCGGCTCCGAAAACTTGCGGTTCTCCCCGTCAACCTACTTCAATTTTGACCCTATCCCCCATCAGTATTGATATAGAACTAGACCGGATCTTTCCTGAAATATAGCCTAGGAAAAAGATTTTCTTTTTTAATGAATGAAAGCGCTCTTAGTTCAGTTCGGTAGAACGCGGGTCTCCAAAACCCGATGTCGTAGGTTCAAATCCTACAGAGCGTGATTCAATCTATCTTATGTCGAAGCACACTCTTGTGGTTTCCTCTTCCTCGGTTTCTGTTTTCTTATTCGGGATCTTGCTTTTCATGGTTCTCATCTCTGCAACTCGCGATTTTCGCGAGAGAACATGAAAGTTATAACCTTAGTAGAGGAGAACAAATTGCAGAAATGAAATTAAATCTTTATGTACTGACCCCTAAGCGAATTATTTGGGATTGTGAAGTGAAAGAAATCATGGTAAACAGTGCATTTCGCCGTCTAATTCAGAATAATTATACTTTTGTACCCTTTCTTTAAAATGTAAAGTGGACGTTCCGGCACGAATCTCCGCAATTACTTGTTCGTATAATCTCACTAAAGACGGAGCCATTTTCATTGTTACCGTACCGGCTGTTAAAATTAGGCATGCTTGCCTAGGACTTGATCTTGGTACCAATCCATGACGATCAAAGTCGAATCGTGAACATTCTTTTTTTTTTCAAATCCAAAAAAAAAATCTATTTTTTATACATAGGTCGTCGATTCGGCAATCTAAAAGGTAAGTTAAGTCTTACTCCCTCCTTTCCGGTTTATAGGGCTCAAATCTGAAATCCCATCAACCAAGGTGGGTTGTGAGTGGATGGCACTAGTTTTAACTAGCCAATGAAATATTTCTCACAAATTCAATTTCCGAAGCAAGCACCCTCCCTCTCATTGGACTTGCATGATGCATGTAGAAAAAGATGCATGCATAGCCGCCACTAATTTCCTTTCTCTTATCTCTATGAATTAAACACAGCATGAGACTCAAAGCACTTCAACTCATTTATACTCAAAATGAGCCTAATATAATGGAAATCTGAAATTTTTTAGATGAGCCCTATAAACCGGAAAGGAGGGAGTAGATATTCATACGTTTGACCAACAGATGCCAAATTCTACGCTATCTGCAATTGGACAATTTTCCATGGAATGCAAACCGATGGTCAAGTCATGAAATATCGAACAAATATTGAATGCTCGATCATGCAATTAGCAGCACTGCATCAATAAAACATGAAATACTATAGGTTTCTATTGACAGGAGCAGGTCTTCAAGTTGCTACCTGGCTGGGTTGCAAAATGCCATATTTCCTCCACTGAATTAATCTCCCTCTCCTTTGGGGCATGCAAAACTATACCGACAGACCCAACAACACACAAGATGCAACCAACAACACCAAACATATGCAATCTCTCTTTCAGGATGAAGTGTGCGAGCACTGCACTGCATCAGCAAAAGATTAAACAGAAACATATAATATGACAAATAAGTAAATTCAAGAAAATGGTATGGCTGCTACCTAAATATGATGCTCAGAGCTCCTAGAGGAGTAACAAGTATGGCAGGGGCAAATGCGTATGCTGCAAAGTTTGCTATCTCGCCCAGAATCACTGCAAATAAATAAATATATATATATATCAAGATACGCATCATAAGTGTTTCAGTTTCCATTCCATATGTCTTGAAGGTCACTTTAGTCAAAGATTCACTAAATGATAAAAAAAATCCACAGATAAACCGAACAGATGAAACCAATCAGATAAATCTTCTTAGAGATAAGCTAGGAGAGGCTCTCTAAAAAGACCCACGCATAGTCAAACCAACATAACTTTACTGCTGTGTTCTCCATCAGAACAGAATAGATGTCCTAATTATTGAGCAAGTTCTACAAGTATTTGCGAGTCTGGTATTTCAGAGGATTTCTAAATGTAAGAAGAAACTCCTAAATCTTTTTATATTTTAACTGAAGTCATATATTGTAAGAGAAGGCATGTATAACACTAATAATATGAAGTTAAGTCTTCCTTTCTGGAGAGAGGCTATAAAACTTTGATGCCACTCGTAGCATTTATACGATGATATATTATTTAACCCAACATCCAAATAGTTCTTGTTTCAAAAAATTTATGGTTAAGGTAAACAAACAAATAAAACAAATATCCTGTATTCAACTTACTGAAGTTGTGTAGCCTAACTTAATTATGAACAATGAGTTACAAAATGTTAAACCAGTATGGGCCTTGCCCATTCACTTAAAGCCCATGTGGCCCAGGCCCATTGGTTTGACCTAGAAGAGGTTGCGCCAGCCAGTGTCTGAACAGGTGCAAGAGCCACACACATCACACCATCCAACCGCCAGAGAAGAAAGAGATGCAGAATTGAGACCCTCCCTAATTCAACATGGTATCAGATGTCGGTGACGGGCAGGGCCTGACGGGAATGTGGCAGCAGACCTGGGCGAAGAGGGGGCGGTGTGCGAGTTGGCGCGGCAGGGCTGCATGGCTGTGGAGGTAAGGGAAAGACGTTGGAAAAGGTGCCCTCTGCTGCTGTTGCTGTATTGGCTGTTGTTCCTCCTGGAGTTGGTCCTGTGCTGCTGTTGCATGAAGGGAGGCAGGTGACATGCTGGCAGTGTCGCTGCTGCATGCAGCTGCTTGACAGGGGGAGCAGGAGACCTTGCTGATGCATGCAGCTGATCCGGGCCGGTGAAGGAAAAGGAGCAGGTGCGCCTGCGTGGGGTTCCTGGAGGCTGCACGTTGCTACTGCTGTTTGCAGAGGAGAAGAAGGCACTGACTGCTGCGTGCTGCTGCTATTGCTTAAGTTTTTTACTGCTCGTGCTCTGCTGCTTGCACTTGAGGGTGCTCTTTGTACTGCTGCTGCTTGCTATTGATGGTGAGGAGGCTGGCTTAACCGCAGTTAGTGCTGCTGATTGAAGAGGAGAATGAGGTTGTGTCTGCAGCTGCTACTGAGTGTTGCTGCGGGTGATCCTCCTGAGCGAAGATGGGTGAACCAAAAGGTCTTGCTGAGGCTTGTCAGGCTCTGAAGAAGCACCTGATGATCAATGTACTGCTGATGATGTCGGAAGCGCCATCGACCGTCTATCGCTGATCCAACGGCTACGACTTAAAGTGCACTGTTGAATTTCCGACAAAGCCCCTGGTCGGTCGCGCGTCCCTCTCCTGCCCGCAGCCGCGCGTCCCTCTCCTCCTTTGGCTATAAAGCCATGTAATTTCCCCTTTGCCAATTTTATGCTTATTGCAATCCAGGGTTGAACCCTAGCCGCCAGTGGCGAGCTACATTGCTATTTCCTCCTCAGTAAAAGCTCCAAATTCCTCGCGATTTCTCCTCTGAATTGAGCTCATGTTTCTCTGTTCATGATCATACTCTGTTCGTAGCTAGCGAGAGCTTGACAATTGGTATCAGAGGCCCAGTCTTTCCTCGGCAAAAAGGGGGCGGGCGCAGCAAGGGGGTAGATCTCAGATCGGAAGGCAGATGTTGCTGGGTCTTCGTCCTGGTTGCTGGAGCACCCTGCTTCAGTGGTAAAACCCCAGGTTTGGAGATCGATCCAGAGCAGGGAAGTTGCTGGGGGCGGTGTGAGCAACATGGTCTAGGTAAATTCCCTCCCTTTTCCCTCCCTTTGAAGCAGTTGGATTGTGATCATGGCTGGAGTAGCAGAGTCGGCCACAACTGCTGATCTGCAGCTGGAGTCATTAGAGTTAGATCTGAAGTCACTAAGGCAGGAAAGAGATGAAGATAGAAAGGAATTCCACCAGTTCCAAGCAACAGTGAACAAGAATTTCATCACAATGCAGAAATTTTTTGACAAGATCCAAGATAACTTCAGGAGGTTATTACTAGACCCTGATCCTGGTAAAGATGATGCAGCTGATCATGCATCAGTACAGGGAGCAGCTGTGCAGAAAGATAACCCTGGAGGATCACCTATGGTTGCACCAGGGCGCCCAAAACAGCTAGTAGCAGATACACCACCATCTGTAACTATGCCTGAAAAAGCTGCTGTGGGAGGAATTGGTACAGCAGTATTGAGGGATCAAACTGGAAGAGAATTGAACATGGATGGTACATTAAAGCAACCCTACAGGCATCCAAACTTTGGCATTAACAAAGCTGAAGGCATGGGTCAAAATGCTATGGCTGTGCATGCTGTTCAAGGGGAAGAATTACAGGAGATTGAAGGATATGATAACAACTATAGAAGAAGAGTTAGTACCCCAATGGACAGTAGAAGAAGCCCTCTTACTGTGAAACCTGCTAAGCTCAACATGGTAGAATTTGAAGGAGATGATCCTGAATCCTGGATACAGAATCTAGAGCAATAATTTGTTGCTGCAAGAACACCTATTGAGCACAGGACTGAACTGGCAATATCTTACTTGAAAGGACCTGTTGTGCAGTGGTGGAGAGGTACTGGTTTTGCTCCTGGTAACATTGCTTGGCATAAATTCTGCTCCTTGCTGTCTGAGAGATTCTCAGTACAATCTGTTTGTGATATTGTGACTTCCTTTCATGCTGTCAAGCAAGTAACAACTGTGACAGGATATGTGGAACAGTTTGAGCAATTGATGAACATCATGAGAAGGGAGAACCCTGGAATTCCCAATGAATATTATGTGACTAGCTTTATAGCTGGCTTACACCCCTACATCAAAAGTCATGTGGAGTGATTCAAACCCAAAGATATGAAAACTGTTGTGTGGTATGCAAGGAGGATGGAAAAAGCACAACCATCTCCTGCAGTAGTGCAGACAAAACCTTACTTCCCACGAGTGAAGAGACATGTGAATTTTGAGCAAGCACCTGGCCAGAATAGTACACCTCCTCTAGCAAAAAGTACACTTATCCAGCAAGCTAAGCAAAACCAGGTCTGCTACAAGTGTAGGGAACCATGGGTTCCAGGGCATAGACAGGTGTGCAAGATGAGCCAGAAAGCACAGATTCAAGCCCTGTTAAATCAAGAAGTAGATAACTCAGATGTGATATTTGTGACAGACTTTGAGGACCCTGACTTGGACACACAAGAAGCACCAGCAGCAGAAACTGTATTACAGGTTTCAGCACATGCTGCTCATGGCCTTAATTCAGCTAAAAACACATTTATTTTGTCAGTGAAAGTGGGGGAAGTGACAGCTACTGCTCTAGTAGACAGTGGTAGCACTGCTACATTTGTCTCTCCTGAAATGGCAAGCAAGATGTCCATTGCACCTGTAGCTAACACTAAGGTGAAAGTGGTGGTAGCTAGTGGGGAGGTACTGTGGAATGAATTTACTGTCAAAAATTGTCCATATGAAATCCAGGGCAGTACATTTTGTGACAGTTTCAGGATCCTTAAGTTGACTGGGTATGATATGATATTGGGAGTGGATTGGCTTAAGAAATATAGTCCAGTTCAAATGGATTTTATCAAGATGGAGTTGAAAATTGCAGGCACACAAGGTCAAGTAATCACATTTGTGGATGAAACTGTTCCCTTGGAGAAGATCACTGAAAGCAAGGACAAGACTAGTAGGTTAATGGAGCAAGCTGTATGTGGCTTCTTTTTGTTTCCTATATGTGGAGCAAATTATGAGTTAACAGCTACTGAAGTACCTAATGATTTGCAACCACTACTTCAACAATATGAGAAGTTATTTCAGGAGCCTAGTGGATTGCCCCCTAGCAGACCCTGTGATCATAGGATTCCACTCATGGAAGGAGCAAAAGTGGTGAACCAGAGGCCTTACAGAGTACCACATCATCAAAAGGAAATTCTGGAGAAAATCATTTTGGACTTGCTGAAGAAAGGACTGATCAGGCCTAGTACCAGCCCTTTTTCTTCTCCTGTGTTGCTAGTAAAGAAGAAGGATGGATCTTGGAGGCTCTGTACTGACTACAGGAAGCTGAATGCTATCACTGTAAAGAACAAATACCCAATACCTGTCATTGAGGATTTATTGGATCAGCTGAAAGGAGCAAAGTATTTCTCAAAAATTGACCTGAGAAATGGATACCATCAGATAAGAATGGCAGAAGAGGATATAGCAAAAACTGCTTTTTCAACTCACATGGGATTGTTTGAGTACCTGGTGATGTCTTTTGGGCTCACTAATGGTCCACCATCATTCCAAGCACTAATGAATCTGCTATTTGGCCTGCTTAAGTTTGTAGTTGTTTTCTTTGATGACATATTGGTCTTCAGCTTGACATGGGAAGAGAACAAGGAGCACCTCAAGCAGGTGTTTGAGATCCTGCAAGAAAATAAGTTGTATGCCAAAATAGAGAAATGTTCATTTGGGCAAAAAGAAGTGGAATATCTGGGTCACATTATCAATGAAGAGGGAGTGTCCACAGATCCCTGCAAGATTAAGGTTGTTCAGGACTGGCCTATTCCTGCTAATATCACTGAATTAAGAAGTTTCTTGGGCTTGAGTGGTTACTACAGGAGATTTATTCAGGGATATGGGTTAATTTGCAGGCCATTGTTTGATTGTCTGAAAAAGAATGCATTTGATTGGCAGCAGGAACAGACCAAGGCATTTGAAACATTGAAGCAGAAGCTGACTAACACTCCTGTGCTGGCCTTGCCTGATTTCACAAAACCATTCATTCTGGAAACTGATGCTAGTGGTTATGGTTTAGGAGCTGTTCTAATGCAAGAAGGAAGACCTCTCTCCTATTTCAGTAAAGCAATTGGCCCAAAAGCTGCAGCTATGTCTACATATGATAAAGAAGCTCTAGCCATCATTGAAGCAGTTAAAAAATGGAAGCATTACTTTGCAGCTACTGCCTTGGTAATCAGAACAGATCAGGAAAGCCTAAAGTACATCCAGGAGCAAAAGATCACTGAGGGCATTCAGCATAAACTTTTGTTGAAGCTGCTGGGTTATAACTTTACTGTGGAATACAGAAAAGGAAAGGAAAACAGAGCTGCTGATGCTTTATCTAGGGTGAAACATAAGCTTTCTGCTCTGACTACAACATCTGTTTCACCTACTTGGGTTAGGGAGATTATTAAAAGTTATGAGGATGATGATAAAATCAAGGAGTTGATTGCTGCATGTGTGGTAGATAAGGACAACAGTACTGCTTATACTTTCAGTAATGGAATTCTGAGGTATAAAAGTAAGGTGGTAGTAGGAAAAGCTACTGAGCTGAGACAAGAAATCATGAAAGTGTTTCATAATTCAGAACTAGGTGGACATTCTGGTGAGAGAGCAACTTATCACAGGGTCAAGCTGGTTTTTCACTGGTCAGGCTTAAAGCAAGATGTGGTGCTGTTTGTCAAAAGTTGTCATGTCTGTCATGTTAACAAAGCAGCGCACACACCATATCCTGGGTTGCTAGAGCCCCTTCTTGTTCCTGATTTTGCTTGGGCACATATAAGCATGGATTTTGTGGAGGGATTGCCTGTGTCTGAGAGCAAAGACCTGATCCTAGTAGTGGTGGATAGATTCACAAAATATGCTCATTTCATAGCCATGAAGCATCCTATATCAGTTCAGACAGTAGCTAGAGCATTTTCTGACAATGTCTTTAAACTGCATGGCATGCCTATGGTTATTGTCACTGATAGAGATAGAATCTTCACAAACAACCTGTGGCAGCAACTTTTTAAATCCATGAAGGTGAAGCTACACATGAGCACTGTTAGGAAGTATTAGTATTAGTCTAGGAGTCCTTATTAGTCTATTAGTATTGGTCTAGGAGTCCTTATTAGTCTATGTTTACTTTCCTTGCACCTCAAGTCATGTGTAATATATATATGCCCCTTGGGCCTTCAATATAGACAAGTTGCTTTCCTAACATGGTATTAGAGCCTAGGTTTAGGTCTCCGGACGCCGCAACTCGTCCTCACGATCCAAAAAAAAATTCTGTTCCCGTCGTTGATCCCGTCTCAGCCCCCGCTGGATCCGGTCTCGCCCTACTCGCTCGAAGCAGGGGGCTCGTCGCTGGATTGAGGCGCCGATCCACGTCGCGGGCGTGGCAGCCGCTCGCGCCTACATGCGCCTCGCGGAGGCTGCGCTCCTTCGTGCGCATCTCCACCTGCAGGCCGCGGCGGCCAACATGCTGGCGTTGGAGCCCCTCGGGCTCGCCGGTGGCCGCGCCGCTCGCCTCCATCCAGCTCCTCGTCGCCCCGAAAGCCGTGATAGGGGCCACCCTGGCCAGGCTCCTGGTCGCCAACCCGCACCCGGACTCTGGGTGCGAGTACATGAACTGGTGCCGCCTCCACCTCGTCTCATCCCGCTGGATCCAGCCGCCGTCGCCTTCAGCCGGCATCCGCCTCCAGCAGCCAGATCCCGCCGGATCCTGCTGCCCACGCTCCGGATCCCGCTCGCGACACGGGCCGCATTGCCCACGGCCGCCACCTCTGGCCGGATCTCCTCCGCTCCCGATTCGCTGTTGGTGCTCGTCAGTTCCCGTCTCGTCCGCGCTGGTGTTGGTGCTCGTCTCGTCAAGTACTCGTCTCGTCAGCTCTCGTCCGCGCTGGTGTTGGTGCTCCTCGTCCGCACTGGTCCCGCTGCTGTGCTCGTCAGGCCCTCGTCCGTTGCTGGTGCTCGTCAGGAACAGATCACGTGGTGGTGGTCTTGGTTACGCCTTCCAGTCCCACCAGATCAACTCCCAGATCGATTCCCGCGCCGGTCAGGGGTCCTAGCTGCCGGATCCCATCATCGCGTCGCCTCCCAGACCGGTCTCAGCCGCCGCCTCACGCGGTCTCCAGATCGGATCGGCTTGCTTGAGTAAAAAAAAAAGCAAAACAAAAAAAATAACAAAAAATACTGCTGCTATGTGGTGCTGCTCATGCTGCTACGTGATGCTATTGGCCACCGCTGCCTCTGCTAACACGTGTTGCTTGCTGCTGCATGCTACCTTGTCGTGGCGTGTACTGCCTAGCTCCCGATTGCATGTTCTGCTCCCGCACGTCCAGCTCGCGTGCTACTGCTATTCCCTTCGCCGCCATGATATTATTTTTTCTCTTCCGCTGCGTCCACCAAATCCGTTGATATTTTGTGTTTTCTCATGCCATGCGAGTCCACCATACTTTAGTCTGTCAGCCTTTCTCCGGTCCTGATCCTTTCTATGCAACTTTTGTGGCCTACCTGCCCTTGTTGTTTTCTATAGGATTTTCTGGACTTATTTTGCATTGTCGATCTACATCCATCGTGTCCGTCAAGCTTCTTTTGCCGACGGTTGTCGTGGACTATGATTTTCTACACAATGTTTTATTCTCTTGATGTGCCATCTTCTTTTGACAACCCATCTTCTCTTGATACTTTTGTTGTATCTTCAAGTGATGCAGTGTCTTCCTCTGATGTGCCATCTCTTCGGCGTCTTCCTCTTGATGTGCCATCTTCTTTTGACAACCCATCTTCTCTTGATACTTATCTTGTATCTTCAAGTGATGCGGTGTCTACTTCTGGTGTGCCATCTCTTTGTTCTCTCCTTCGGCGACTCGACAAGTTTTGAAGACTCTTCATGCTACGACGACACTCTCAAGACGCGGATTTGGATTATCATTTTTTTGTATTACACTTCTTCAAATGCAATGCTATTGCATACGCTTTGCATTTGAGGGGGGTGTTAGGAAGTATTAGTATTAGTCTAGGAGTCCTTATTAGTCTATTAGTATTAGTCTAGGAGTCCTTATTAGTCTATGTTTACTTTCCTTGCACCTCAAGTCATGTGTAATATATATATGCCCCTTGGGCCTTCAATATAGACAAGTTGCTTTCCTAACAAGCACAAGCTACCACCCTCAAACTGATGGCCAAACTGAGAGAATAAATCAGTGTTTGGAGAACTATCTCAGGTGCATGTGTTTCCAACAACCTAGGAAGTGGCATGGATGGTTGGCCTTGGCAGAGTGGTGGTATAACACTTCTTACCACACATCATTGGAGATGACCCCATTCCAAGCATTATATGGATTTCCCCCTCCAATGGTGGCTGAGTCAGCACTGCCTGATTCAATATGGGCAGAGAGTGACAACTTGATGCAGAATGGGGAGCTGGTTATGGAAGTGATCAAGCACAACCTCAGTAAAGCTCAGGCTAGGATGAAGCAGTATGCTGATCAGAAAAAAAAGGAAAGAGAGTTCATAGTGGGAGACATGGTCTATCTTAAACTTCAGCCTTATAGACACACCTCTCTCAGCCTGCATAAGCACCTCAAACTGCATTCTAAGTTCTATGGCCCCTTTAGAGTGTTGGCAAGAGTGGGCAAGCATGCTTATAATTTGTTACTGCCAGAGGGATGCCAGTTACACCACACCTTCCATATGGAACTATCAGAAGAGAGCCTGAAGTTGTGTTGGACAGAAAACTGGTTCCTCGGCGCCAAGGTGAGATAAGCATTCCTGTGGTGCGCTGGCTGATCAAGTGGATCAATATGCCTGCCGAAGAAGCTACGTGGGAAGATGCAGCTTTTATCCAGAAGATTTTCCCGACGTTTAGAGCTTGAGGACAAGCTCAGATTCAAAAGGAGGGTATTGTCAGGCTCTGAAGAAGCACCTGATGATCAATGTACTGCTGATGATGTCGGAAGCGCCATCTACCGTCTATCGCTGATCCAACGGCTACGACTTAAAGTGCACTGTTGAATTTCCGACAAAGCCCCTGGTCGGTCGCGCGTCCCTCTCCTGCCCGCAGCCGCGCGTCCCTCTCCTCCTTTGGCTATAAAGCCATGTAATTTCCCCTTTGCCATTTTTATGCTTATTGTAATCCAGGGTTGAACCCTAGCCGCCGGTGGCGAGCTACATTTCTATTTCCTCCTCAGTAAAAGCTCCAAATTCCTCGCGATTTCTCCTCTAAATTGAGCTCCTGTTTCTCTGTTCATGATCATGCTCTGTTCGTAGCTAGCGAGAGCTTGACAAGGCTGTCGAGAAGCTCTTTGTTCATCACGGGCTCGAACCCTTGGGCCATCATTCCTCAACAGGAAGTGGCTCAGAGGACCGAGCTGTCGCCCACGGACATCAATGTAGAGAGGGCTACCAAATATCTGAGCTGGTCTCGGAGGGCATTGCTGGTTGTGGAGCAGAAGGAACTTGATGGGCACTTGTTGGGTACTGTTGAAGAACCAGGAGACAAGACTAGTGCGGAGGGCAAGAGGTGGAAGGTCATCAACTCTGTGCTTATTGGGTGGTTGTAGAACTCGGTGATGCCCTCCATTGAATGTTCTGTGGAGGGGCTATCCACATCTGCTGAAATATGAAAGACTCTGTCCACCCAGTACTCTGGCAAGGGCAATGTCATGCTCATTGCCCAGATTGATGGGAAGATTGGTCGGTTGCACCAAGGTGACATGTGAGTGATGGCATATGTGGCACAGCTGCAAGCATTGTGAGAAGGCCAGGATAGTTGTGATCCTCTGGAACTCTATGATGTTGCTTGCATCGAGTCAAAGGCACGAGTAGATGGCACACAGGCGTGTGTTGAAACTTTTGGAGGGGCTCAAAGGTTGCTTTGATGGCAGGAAGGCATCCCTGCTGCACCAAACTTTCCTGCCTACTAATGATGAGGTTATTGTAGCGATGACTCAAGAGGAGGTGTGGCTATCTCTTGAGCACGCAGACGTGAAGGCTGTGCCGGCTTCGACGGTTGCTGTTATGGAGCACCCAGAGTGAAGAGAGAACCGGGGTTGTTTTACCTAGGCCACCTAAAGTGCAACTGTCCAACTCGTGGCAGAGGCAGGGGATATAACAGAGGGGAAGTGTCAGGATTGCTAGAGGCAGACATGGATACTCGGGGAACTCAGGTGGGGCAGAGTATTAGAGGCAGAGGTGGATACTCGGGAAACTCAGGGGGTCAGAGGGCACACATGGCAGTTGAAGGGGACAATGGGACATCTAAGGACAAAGAAGTAGATGATGCTGCCTATGGAGACTTTGCTCACTGGGCCTCAACTGATGAAAGTAATCCTGAAAAGGCATCTCTGGTTACTAATGAGAATGATCCAGAATGGGTTCTAGACTCTAGAGCATCTAAGCATGTTGCAGGTAAATCCATAGGCAACATGATAAGATGAGTAGGATATTTCCAGATGTTATGTGTGGAATAGGCAAGGGCAAAGTTGACATGTGATGCTTGCGAATATGCTAAACACTCTCGATTCTCATATGTGAGTAAGGACGTTAGGAGTATATGTCTCCTTCTATACTTATTCATTCGAATGATGGACTTCCCCGGTGGCTTAGGTATACAACTTCATTGACTGTTATTCTCATATGACCTGGGTTTATTTGATGCATCACAGGGATGAGGTAAACACCTATTTTTTAGAAATTCCATGCATTTGTATAAAATCAGTTCCAGATGCAGGTGTGGGTACAGGACTGACAATCGCAGAGTACGTGAACAACACCTTTGACCCCCCCCCCCCTCGCTCTCTCTCTCTCTCTCTCTCTCTCTTAGAATGGAGTTGCAGAAAGGAAGGAATCGACATATTCTTGAGGTTGCTCGGTCGTTGATGTACACGATGAATATGCCCAAGTTCACGATAAATCAACCGGACACCTTCGAGGATACTAGGCATGAAATCTCCGTGTGAGTTGTAATTTGGAGGAAATAAGTTTGTTGTTCCATCCAAGTTGTTTAGCAGTACCTGATTTTTTCGTGATCACAGACCTTCTGTTGGGAAACTTATCCGCGGGAAGTGAAGTGTGTTTTTCTAGGCTATTCTTTTAGTCGGCAGGGGTACAAACTGTTGAGGAGTATTGGTAGTTGGTCTAGGAGTCCTATTAAGCTATGTTTCCTTTCCTTGTACCCAAGCCCCATTACATATACACCCCATGGGCTATGCAAGAGATAAGTTGCACCCACGGTATGGTATCATAAGCTCAGGTTTATGATTTTTTTGCTGCTACGTCGTGCCTCACGCCTTGGTTCCTCTACGTGTTGCTACGTGGTTCTGCTACAACATGGCTACATGCTGCAACCAGTTGTTGCTACATCTACTTGCTATGCGTGCTTGACGTCTCTGGATCTGGTGTGATATTTTTGTCTGAGTCCACATCTCCCTCGCTGCCAGCGGACTCTTGATGGTGTCCCTTGCATTGGACTCATCTCGTACATGTGTCGTCTTTCGGTGCTTGTTGCTCGTTCACCTGTGACGTCGCCCCATTCAGTGTCTTCCACAGGCTGTGTTGGTCGCTCTTCAGCGACTTCTATCATGCACATGGTGATTATCACTGCATCGATTCTTCTCGCGAATTTCACCGGCAGTGCCACCGACTATGTCTCGCACACGTGCCTTCCATTGGCGCTTGGTGCTTGTCTGGATGTGACCTCGTCTCCTCCACCGGCCTCTGCAGATGATACTCGTTGCTATGTCGTCTTCTCTAGTATGTGCTTTCTAGTTTTCTATATTTTCCGCTACGTCCACCAAGCTTGTTGCTCATTTTGGTGTTTCTCATGCCATGTGAGTCCACCATACCTGTCTGACAGCCTTTTCTTGGTCCTTGTCCTTTCTATAGGATTTCCGTGGCCTCTTTCTGCATTGTCGATCTACGCCTATTCTCTTGCCTTCAAGCTTCTTTGGCCACCGGTTTTCTCGGGCTATGATTTTGTGGGCAATGCTTCCTTCTCTTGATCTACTGTGTTCTTTTGACAACCCATCTTCTCTTGATACTTATCTTTATCTTCTACTGATGTGATGTGATGTCTTCCTCCGAAGCGACATCTTCTTCATTATCCCCTTTGGCTTGACTCAACATGTTTTGAGGACTCTTCACGCTACGACTGACACTCTCAAGATGCAGATTTTGGATTAGACACACACACATGCACGCGCAGACGCGCGCCCGATGGGCTATGCAATAGAGATAAGTTGCATCCATAACACAAATGTTGGTGTCCCTCTGAGAAACACAGGTTCGTAAGTATGAATGTCGCCTTCAGGGGGTCTAAGCCATTTTGTGGTGAGCCAACAGATCTCGGTTTGTTGTTTGAAGAGCTTGCCCACTTACACTCTGTGATAGATCGTCAAGAGGGGGAAAGGTTGTGTCTCATACTCAGAGTGATCTAATGGGCACTAACACAGATGATGATGTGCAAGTTAAGGTCGAGCCAATAGAGGGTACAATCCCGGTTGGTACTCTCAGTAATGGTGTCCAGCCAACATGGGACTATTCAGATTGGTACTCGCCAGGTTCCTATTCAGGGTCGATGGCAAAAGAATCCCCTGGTGTACTCACGACGACAACCACAAGTGCAGGGGGCAGTAAGGAAGTGATGCAAGCTGATTTGACATAGTCAAACTGCCTATTGCGTTGCGAAAGCGGACACGTGAAGTGGCAAGGAAGGCTCTACAAACTGTCTTGGATGATCATGCCATTGGCAATTTTGTGTCTTATCAGGCCTTGTCTCCTTCCTATAGAACATTTTTTGCCTCTCTACAAACAATGTAAATCCCAAAGGATTGGAATGTTGCAAAGCAAGATCCAAAGCTGCGTGAAGCGATGATAGAGGAGTTGGAAGCACCGAAGAAAAACAAACTGTGGGTGCTAACCATATTACCGAGGAAGGTGGAATGGTATAAGGCTAAATTGGTTGTCGGAGGATATAGTCAAACTTATGGGAATGACTATGATGAGACGTTTGCTCCAGTGGCAAACATGAACACGGTAAGGATATTAGTTTCCTATGTTGCAAACATTTGGTGAAAGTTGCATCAATTAGATGCCAAGAATGCCTTCTTGCACGATGACATGCAGGAAGAGGTATACATGGAGATACCACCACACTTCACAGACCACGGGCAAGATATGCAGATTGAAGCAATCATTGTATGGACTGAAGCAATGCCGAGGGCTTGGTTTGATAAGTTCAAATGTGTTGTCTGTGGATGGGTATGGACAATGTAACAGTGACCACATGGTTTTCTACAAACACTCTGATTGGAAGATCGCCATTCTTGCAATTAATGTGGACAATCTTTAGGATATCGGTAACTGGTACCTTATCGGTCAGGTGCTGGGTAGGGATAAATAGGCGAATTTTCCAGTTAATCGGCCGATAAATCAGTTATCAGCTATTCAATGACCCACCGAGTAGCGATTAACTAACCGAGACGCCAATTAACTGGCCGATATTTGGAACAATGAATGTGGATGACATTCTGATCACTAGAGATGAGGAGGAAATAAAGAGATTGAAGGGGTGTCTGGGAAGGAGTTTGAGGTAAAGGATTTGGGTAACCTAAAATACGTCCTTGGCATCGACATGGTCCAGACAGAGAAGGGGATATCTTTTTGCCAACGGAAATAGACATTGGATCTCTTGAGTGGCATGGGCATGATGGGATGTCGTGCAGCCCCTAAGCTGACTGAACAAAATTATCAAGTGAAAGCTCACTCGGGTGAAGCTAGTGAATAAGGAAGATTATCATAAATTGGTTCGGAGGTTATGTACTTGGTCATACCAGGCCTGACATTGCGTGTGTCGTAGGTGTGGTGAGCAGATACATGCAGGAACCAAGGAGCGGGCATCTTGATACAGCGCACAGAATATTGAGATACTTGAAGGGCACTCCAGACAAAAGGTTGTGATTTGCGAAGAGTGGACATCTGAGGTGGATGGGTATAGTGATTTTGATTGGGCCAACTGTCAAGATGATTGAAGATCAACCTCGGGCTACTGTGTGTTTGTGGGAGAAAATTTGGTGTCAAGGAGAAGCAAGAAATAGACAACTGTGTCTGAATCAATAACAGAATCTGAGTATAGAGCGCTATCTCAAGGGTTGAGTGTGATGTTATGAGTGAAGAACCTGTTGAGCGAGTTGAAACTTCTGAGGAAGGGACCCTTCAGAGTATGGTGTGACAATCAATCAACCCAGTTCAACATGATAGGGCAAACCATGTAAAAATTGATTGGTTCTTCATCAAGGAGAAACTTGATGTTGGGATCATCAGTCTTACTCATGTCAGCTTTGGGCAACAGATTGCAGATTGCTTGACAAACGGCTGGGATCAAAGGACTATAACTTGGCATGTGACAAGATGGGGTTGATAGGTATCTACCACCCATCTTGAGGGGGAGTGTTCAACCGGTATGGGACTTGCCCATCTTCAATTAAGCCCATGTGGCTCACGCCCATGGCTTTGACCTAGAAGAGGTTGAGCCAGCCAGTATCTCAAGAGGTGCCAGAGCCACACACATGACACCATCCAGCCAACAAAGAAGAAAGAGACACAGAGGTGAGATACTCCCTGATTCAACAAAAAGCATATAAGCTAGATATAAAATCTATACAAGCACAAACACAGAAAAAATGAGCAAAACTGTAGTCGGCTGCAATAAGCAGTATAGCTAACTTCATTATTTTATAGTACAGTGTTAATTGCCTGAAAAGCATGATCGTAATCCATACTTACTAGTGACCATTCCCAGCCACCATAATGGCTCATACAAGTATGAATGACCTCCAGAACCTACAATGCATTAGCATAAGAAATCAAAATTATTAAGAAGTTATACTATATAAAATGTCAATAGGTATCGTACGGATCATTCATATTGCATAACTGTCAAAAGCATTTAGGGATTCACTTAACAATGTTATGCAATTAAGTCTTTGGTCTGATTACGTAGGTGTCAGAAGAAGCATAACCTGCTCTTGCTCTTGACCCAGAATCCCCAGCCTTCTTCAGCCCAATTTTCTTGATTACAAAGCTTGAACCAATGAATGCGCTGGATGACATTGCTAAAGTCAAGCCTCTCACATTATCTAGAGAGGCCACCATATTTGTAGAGATACTTTTTTACAAACTAAAATAACCCAAGAACCAATTCCTGCAATCCAAAGAGTAAGAAAGGTTAAGAGCATCTCCAATAGAAGATGCGAATTTGGAGATGTAAAAATTTACATCTCCAAAAAAGAGGCAACTCCAACAGATGATGTAAATTGGTTATGTAAAAGTGCAACTCCAATAGATGATGCAAATGGAGATGTAAAACTAGTCAGCATGAGCGCTGACGGTCGAGCGCCGAGAGCCGGGAGGAGCATCGGCGGTCGAGCGACGAGAGTCGGGAAGTCCAATGCGGCGACGAGCTCGAATGGGCGGCGATGCGTCTGTGAATTGAGCAGCGGATTGGTCGTGCGGCACGAGAAGGTCGAGTATGGCGGCGGCGATAGCCGGCAGGGGCATGGCGACAGGTGTGCGGCTTGAATCCGATGGCGGTGGGCCAACGGGGGAAGCTCAAATCATGCGGCGGAAAAGAAGCGGCCAATACGGCTGATTTGGAGGCGGAACCGGTGGAGCAGCCGGATTTGGCAGCGGGGCGGCGGCGGCATGGTGCGGTAGGCGAGTGGCGTGGCGGCGGAAGTACGGTGGGACGGACTCAAATCGGCGGCGCGACGGGTGACGGGGATAGCCGACGGGGTCGGGAATGGACGGACGGGCAGCGGTGGCAATGTTTCTGGCCAGAAATCGCCGGCCGCAGAGGCGAGCAGCTGTCGGGCGGGCGGGCGGAATGAAACTGAAGGTTGTTGAGCATTTGGCGCGCGGCCGCCAGTTTTACATCTCCTAGAGGTGGAGATGTATATTTGCATCTCAAGGTGTTGTATTTTACATCTCTAGGAGCGGAGATTTTTTTTGCGTCTACATAATCTGTTGGAGAGGGGATTTGGGGCCTCGGAGATGCAAAAGTTAGTTATTTTTGCGTCTACATCATCTATTGGAGATGCTCTAAGGAAAGATAAAAGGAGAAACTACATAGTGAACTGCTAAAGAATAGCTCAATCTTCCTTGCTCAACAGAAACTTACAACCTCGGCTTGCTTTTGCTTGAACTACCAAGAACAAATTTTTGCACTAAGAAAGACAAACAATGTAATATTTCATTTGAAGATGTCATAACAAAAGAAACCAACCTTCGATTGCTGAAGTTTCAATTCTACAGTCAAGTGGCGGTCCACCATGAGAAGGAACTAATCCGGAAATACGATGTCCCTCAGGAGCAAGGCTTCTTTTTATTCCGTGCTAAAACCAATATGGAAAGGAAAGAATATTTCAGACACTCCAACTCAAGCCCGTGTCGAAAGGTAGGCTGAAGGAAAATATCAAACAGCTGCATAAAAAGACCTAATCATAATAATGAATAAGGCCCTGTTTGGAACCATAATAAATTATAATAATCTGGATTATGAACATAGATTATATAATCTGGTTTATAAAAATAATCAAGGTGGGCATGTTTGGAGGCCAGATTATATAAACTGTAAACCAGCTTTTAAATTGTACAATGACATGTTTGCCCTCAGTTTACAAGGAAAAATAGGAAAGTGGCGGTGGCACTGCGTAATTCTCTTGAAGTTTACAAGGATAACACGTCATTTGTAATCCATAATCTCATTTTAGCTAGGGTAGAGGAGATTATGAGATTATAATAATCTGGTCATCTAGTTTATAAAATCTACAATATAAACTGTCCTGTTTGGAAATACAATAGATTATAAAAACCAGATTATATAATCTGGGTGGTTCCAAACAGGGCCTAAGTAGGATTGCGAGACTGACGAGTGTAGGTGGTTGCGCTAAAACGCACAGCATGTGTGAATTCATGGCGTGGCAAAGACACACACAAATGTCCTCCTTGAGTTGGATTTCCACCTGAGGCGTAGCCGGCGCATCACCAGCCAACGAGGCAGTCTCAACACTGGGCAACATGCCCTTCAAAACATGCTCCGTAAGTGGGGCTCGTCGAGGGGAGTGAGAAGACCTAAGAGGAGGTGATTATCGTTTACCACCGACTATTTGAGGTCCCATTGGGTGACAACATGATCGAGGCGATCACGAAGCTTTACGTGTGGTCCATTTGAACCATTTGACGGGGCTCCATGGGTGATCGACAGTGGGTGAGTAGCCTTGTCGATTTGACCCCACTGGTTCGCTAGGGTGTACCATGTCGAACTGTTAGGGACAAATTCGTCTAGGTGTACATATTAGTTTAGATTTTCATTTTTGTGCTCCAAGTCTTTTGTACTATATATTTTCCCCATGGGCTTTACACTACAATCAAGTTGCATCCTGTTAGGAAAGCAACTTATCTGTATTGAAGGCCCAAGGGGCATATATATATTACACATGACTTGAGGTGCAAAGAAAGTAAACATAGACTAATAAGGACTCCTAGACTAATACTAATACTTCCTAACACCCCTCCTCAAATGCAAAGCGTATGCAATAGCATTGCATTTGAAGAAGTGTAATACTAAAAAAAATGATAATCCAAATCCGCGTCTTAAGAGTGTCGTCGTAGCAAGAGTCTTCAAAACTTGTCGAGTCATCGAAGGAGATAACGAAGAGATAGCACATCAGAGGTAGACACCGCATCACTTGAAGATACAAGATAAGTATCAAGAGAAGATGAGTTGTCAAAAGAAGATGGCACATCAAGAGAATAAAGCAATGTGCAGAAAATCATAGTCCACGACAACCGACGGCGAAAGAAGCTCGGCGGTTAAGGCACGATGAACATAGATCGACAATGCAAAAGAAGTCCAGAAAATCCTATAGAAAACAACAAGGGCAAATAGGCCACAAAAGTTGTATAGAAAGGATCAGGACCGGAGAAAGGCTGGCGGACTAAGGTATGGTGGACTCGCATGGCATGAGAAAACATAAAATATCAACGGATTTGGTGGACGTAGAGAAAAACAAAGAAAACTAGAAAACACACACTAGATTAGGGATGATGGCAGCGGAAGAGAAAAAATAAAAAAATTATATCATGGCGGCGAAGGCCAATTCCAACCAGAGTGTGCGTGAGACGGTCCTGAGTGTGTAGAAGGTGGTTGCTCAGTGCGAGAAGCCTCGGTCACAGAACCAGCAGTACCCGTCAAGGAAGAACCTGAAGCAGCGAGCAGACGCGTAAGTCATAGAATATCCTGCTCAGTCAAAGCGATGGCTGAAGCTGTCGAGGTAGATGACGAAGTCTCTGTAGATGATGATTGCGCCTGGAGCAAGTGTTTCTTCTTCGTGTAGCAGTGGGACTCAATATGACCATCATTGTTGCAATAGCCACAATGTGGACGGGGGCGACCTGAGCCTCCAAAAGGAGTGGGCAAGAGCGACGGAGCACTCGAGCGAGAAGGGGTCGGTGCAGCAGGTGACGTAGAAAGAGTCCGAGCAGCGAGCACCGAGGGAACCTCCAGCAAACCAGCACCATGTAAGCGAGTCTTCTCAGCACGAATCTCAGAAAGCGCCTCCATGAGAGAAATACGGCCACGAGCAAACAAATGGGCACGCCGGGGCTCAAACTCCTTACGGAGCCGAGACAGGAACTCATAGACGCGATGAAACTCCAAGTTGGCTTGAACAGCCTGGCAACAGGGGCAAGTACGACAACCAGCACTGCGGAGAGAATCAAGATGGCGCCAGATAGCAGAACTCTGTGCATAGAAGTCATCAACAGTAGAGTCACCCTGCTGAAGAGCATCCTCCTGACGGACCACAGAGAGGTATAAGGCATCATCAGAGGGCTCATAGCGCTGACGAAGGCGGGTCCACATCTCAAATACAGTAGGAAGGCCCAGAAACTCAGAAGCAAACTGAGGCAGAACACTAGCAGTGAGAACAGCGGCAGCACGAGTATCATCATCAAGCCACTAGGTGTAAACGGACAGAGCACCATGATACACCTAAAGAGCCTCCTCATAAGCCAAAACCTTCTCATCATAAGCACGGATAGCAGCCTCATCAGCAACCTTAGCTGCATCCTTTGCAGTCTGAGGAGCATTCGCAGGAAGAGCCAGAGGGATCGGCGGAGTGGGAGCCACAGGAGGAACCAGACGTAGCGGACAGCAGACCTCGCCAGAAAGAACACCCCATAGGCGGATGCCACGCATGTGAATGCGCATGAAGCCAATGAACTCGGTGTAGTTAGTGCCATCAAAGAGCATCGGACAACGAGGAACAGCAACGTAGCCGGATGCAGCAGACATTTTTTTAGGTCTCACGGCAACTGCAGATCAGAGAGGGCCGGCAGGATCTGACGATCGGGAGCAGAGCCGCCTCCTGCCTCGAGCGGGACCGGCGGGAGCCGAGCTTGCGTCCTCGAGCAGAGGCGCTCGGGAAGCAGCAGGCGTTGGACTGGGGACGGGCGAGAGAAGCGTCGGATCGATCTGTAGCAGGGCGAGCGGGAGCCGTCCTGGATCGATCTGTAGCAGGGCGAGACAAGCACCAACACCAGCGTGACGGGAGCTGACGAGCACCAGCAGCGAATCTTGGACCGGGAGCGGAGGAGATCCGGCCAGAGGTGGCGGCCGTGGGCGATGCGGCCCGAGTCGCGGGAGACGGGGCCAGGAGGGGGGCGGTGTGGCGACGGGTGCAGGACCCGGCGGGGGGGGGGGGGGGGGGGGGCAGAGACGAGATCCAGCGACGGGAACGGCGGTTGGAGCAGAAGGAGATCGGGAGCAGCAGCTAGACGAACAGCGGCTGCGTGGAGAAGGATCGGAGCACGAGTTGCGCGTGCGAAAAAATAACCTAAGGCTCTAATACCATGTTAGGAAAGCAACTTATCTGTATTGAAGGCCCAAGGGGCATATATATATTACACATGACTTGAGGTGCAAGGAAAGTAAACATAGACTAATAAGGACTCCTAGACTAATACTAATAGACTAATAAGGACTCCTAGACTAATACTAATACTTCCTAACACATCCATAACATGGTAACGGAGCCCTAGTTTTTTCCGCACGCGCAACTCATGTTTCTTTCTCCATGCAGATTTTTTGGGGGGTTCATCTCGATCGATCTCTCTTCATAGACCTGTCTTCTGACTGAGTGCCGATTTTCTTGTTTGACCTACTTGATTCCCTAATTTTCACTCCCCGTATGCCATATCGAAGCCCACGCTCTCCTACTCAAATGGATTGGTCGCCTCCAAGCAAGCCAACCTCCGCAATCTGCTCGTCCCCACCTGATCCTGCTCCGCTCTCCAGTTCACCTCGCCGGCACCACCATATTTCGGTTGCCTCACCTTCCTCGTGAAGCCGACGCCGCCTCCTCCTAATGGTAGCCGCCACCACCACATTTCAATCGCCTCACCTTCCTCCTCAAGCCAAACGTCGCCTCCTCCACCTCGAAGTCACCGCCTCAAGGTCGACGTCCAGCGTTGCCTCTTTGGCGGTCGGCACCGCCTCCGGATCAACGTCCACCGCCATCAACGTCTTGGCTCTCCGACCAACGCCAACCGACGCCTTCTAAGTGCAATCCTCTGTTTCATTAGGGTTGTGATCACAATCGCTGAGAAATTTTTTGAAAAAAATAGGTACATGTCAGGCTATGTTTCCATCCCTTGTTTCCTGGTGATTTTCTATGATGTCAATTACACCAACTTCATTGCCTAAGTTTGTCATCTCGGGGGCGCTCTCCCGGCGAGGTCCCTGGCATATTGCTAGAGGTGTGGTTATCTAAGTTTTTTTTTGCTAGAGGTGTCCATAAAATCTTATGGGTGATCCAGATAATGTGTCAGTTGCGTCCAAAAGGTACTTCTTGTGTTAGTTGCGTCCGCAAAAAAAATATGGTCGTGTAATAAGGGCGTCTACAACACATGTTCTTCTGGTAATTGGGTCCACAAGTAGAGTTCTCCTATTAGTTGAGTCCACGAGAAAAGAGAACTTCAAATTCTATATGTTGACGCAGACCTTGAGACATATTAGTGTTAGGATTAATCTTCTCATTGTTAGAGTACTATATATGTAGTCATGTAACCTTTCGTATTTATCCTATTGTATAAGGAGTTTTTTCCATATTACACACTTGTATATGTATATATACTGGCCTATGGCCTCCTCGAAATACAAATTGCATATTTCCTAACATGGTATCAGAGCGAATAGACAAAGGCTCAATGGGGATGATAGGTGTGTCAGGAAAAGTGAGGAAAGAGATATCCTCCACTGAAAAGGTCGAGGAAGATGGGCGCGAGTAGAAGGGACGAGACTCGTCAAAAGTCACATCCCGAGAAATACGCATCCGACGACCGATAGGATCCCAACAACGATAGCCCTTATGCTCATCACTATAGCGTAAGAAGACACACTCAACAGACCGAGCGGTCAGTTTGGTGTGTTCGCGAGGGAAAAGAAAAACACAGCAAACACAACCAAACAAACGAAGCGTCGAATAATCGGGAGAACGATCAAAAAGACGCTCGAAAGAAACGCCACCTTGCAAAGCAGTGGACGGCTCGTGCGATGATGATCGGTGCCTCTCTTCCGCCTCACTCTTGTCTATCTAGATGTCACTCGTCCGGATATCTCTTATCCGGTTCATATTCTAAGTCAGTTTGTCTCCGCTCCCACCTCGGTTCACTATAGTCACCTCCTTCGTGCTCTCTGATATCTTCGGGGCACGATCTCTCACCATCTATTCTTTTCTCGCTCCGGTTCTTTACAGCTTTAGGCCTACGGATGCTATGTGGGCTAGTGTTCTTTCAGATCGCTGTTCACTTTCTACTTACTGTGTTTTTCTTGGTGGTTCTCTCATTGCCTGAAAGACGAAGAAACAGACCGCAATTTCCCGTTCAAGTGCAGAGGCTGAGTTGCGGGCTATGGCTCTTTTGACGGCAGAGGTGACTTGGTTACGGTGGTTACTTCAGGATTTTGGTGTTTCTGTCACTACACCTACTCTGCTCTTATCTGACAGTACAGGTGCTATTAGCATTGCGCGCGATCCTGTGAACCATGAGCTCACCAAGCATATTGGTGTTGATGCTTTCTATGTGCGCGCTGGTGTGCAGGATCGGGTTATTGCTCTTCAGTATGTGCCTTCCGAGTTACAGTTGGCAGATTTTTTGACAAAGGCCCAGACTAGAGCACAGCATGGCTTCTATCTCTCCAAACTCAGTGTTGTTAACCCACCATGAGTTTGAGGGGGGGGTGTTAGAGTACTATATATGTAGCCATGTAACCTTTCGTATTTACCCTATTGTATAAGGGGTTTTCTGCATATTACACACATGTACATGTATATATATTGGCCTATGGCCTCCTAGAAATACAAGTTGCATATTTCCTAACACGCATTACCCTAAAAATATGCAAATTATACATGTTACATGTCAACAATGTGAGAAGGTGCTAGAAAGTTCATGCATTATCATATGTTATGGTGGTAAAGTGAAGAGAAAGAAGTCAATTTAGATTTGTTGCCATGTAGCTTAGCTAAATTTGAGTTGTAAAAAGGCACTCCCTCCGTTCCAAAATTATTTTCGTGGTTTTAGTTCAAATGTTAGCCACTGTACCAGTGCCCCTGCGGTCTCTATCCAAGGGTTCATAGAGTTTAATATACTACTAATTCCTTGTGTGCGTGTTTGTGAGAGAACTAGCAGTTCCAACACTTAGAACCATGCATATCGCCTACTCTTTTTTTAGAGAAAAGGCTCAGCCCGAGCCTAAAGTAGGCTCGGACCTAACCCGGCTTTGAATTAACAAAGCCATCAACCGACCGGGATTACACGAACAAAAGTACCAACAGAAAACGCCCAAAAGATACAAGGGGGCACTCTGAACAGCTTACAACACATCGCAAAGCTAGTTACTAGAAATACACAGAAATAGCACAACTAGCAGAAGCAAATGACCACAACTCTCAAGGGTCGAGAACAACAGGAGGAGCACCGCTGGGACAGTTTGAACTGAGTGGATGCCAAGAACAGGGTTGAACACTGGAAAGTTGAACACAACACATCCCTCCTCCACCGTCGAAAAGGGCCACAACCCTCCTATCTTGGCTCAAAAGACGACGTACCGTCGGACCTGGGAGATGCTCACCAAGAGCTAGGGAGAGCCCAGCTCAATGTACAGGGCAACCGCACTTCATGAACTCCTTGACGAAGATAGCACACCAAGCCGGCCACACCAACCTGAGCCTGAACTCCTGACAGCAGCAAGAAAGCCGTCGAGGGCAACAGCAGAGAAGCGGACAGCGGGTCAACGAGACAGCCCATTGGCTGCAGCCGCACGAACCCACCGCCGGCCAAAGCCCCACCTTCAGCAACCCACACCCGAATCCATGGCTCCCCAGGCAGCGCCTTCATGGAGGGGACGACACACAGCGCCGGCGCTGCCCAATCCATGTCGGATTTTGGGTTTTCACCTGAGACAGGAAACGGAGGTGGCGAGAATTGGAACCACAACATCGCCTTCAGGAAGGTTACGTCACCCAAGGCCGAAGATGGTGTCGGGCTGAACCAACCGGCCTACGGTTTCCCTCGGTCCCAATCTGCACCACCATCCCCAAACAGCACCGGAACCACCACCACTAGCCGCCGGCAAAAGTCGCTGAGGGGAAGGGGCGTGAAGAGGGGCAGCAGACCTCCAGATCTGGCGAGGAAGAAGGCCTCCACGTTGCAGCCGCCAAGCGCCGGCGCCGGCGCCTCACCGCCCCCACGGTTGAGGACACTGGTCAAAGCCCCCGCGCACACCGTCCAGGGCACGGACGACGACGCCGCACCAGCAGGGGCCGCCGCCCCAAGGATCCAGATCTCTGCGGACAGAGCATCGAGGGCCTCGCCGCCACCATCACCAACAGCCGCACGGGCTTGCCCGACGACCTCCTCACGTGGCGGCGAGGGGGAAGGAAAGGGATGAAGGTGGCGGCGCTCGCGAACCCTAGCCGACGCCCGAGTCGCCCAAGCGAGCAATGCGGGGGCAAAAGGGGAGGGGGAGCGTCTCCTATCGCCTACTCCTATCATCCCAGTTTACCTTTGGCCTTCTCACGATGATTATTAGAGATCTAGGAATGCGTACTTCATCTCACATCCGAGGCGAAATGTCGCATGGCACACCAAATCTGAAACAGCCATCTAATTCAAGCACTGTGTACTCCCTCCGTCCCAAAATTCTTGTCTTGGATTTGTCTACAAATGGATGTATCTAAATACTAAAATATGACTACATACATTCATATCTACACAAATCTAAGACAAGAATTTTGGGACGGAGGGAGAATTTATCTACGGCCATTCAATACGTTGCTGAAGCGCTAATGCTAGCACACGGCAAGTATCTTTCGTCGTTTTCGTTTACAAGCACAAGCCAATGGCATAAAAGATAGATCCGCACGAGCAAACCACAGAAAAACCGCGCTGGAGCATAATCCTACTCTTTTGAGAGGTGTTTTCTTCGACAAGTCAAATATTTTTTCTGTATCTAAATAATTATAGTCGGAAAAGACCAGACTAATTCTCCCCAACTACAATTATTTTAATATAAAGGGAGTATTCCTTCTGTCTCAAAATAATTATCTCAACTTTATACTAGCTAATACAAAGTTGTGCTAAGAAAAGACACTTGTTTTGGAAACGAGGGAGTATTTCGGAAGAACCAGTCAGAAGTCCAACACGAAAACTGCAGTGCTCCATAGGAACAGGCGATTGTTGCTATTATTCGACGAATGAAAAGGGGGATGTGGGGAGAAGGTTACCTTGCACAATAAAAATTCCCCAACCCTTCAGACCTTAATGGAAGAAGGGAAGACGGAGAGGGCAAGAAATCAAGCGGAATAGGCTGCGCTGAAAAAAAATGGAGAAAATCAGAGGGGGGGAACTGCGGGCATTTTGACCAAGAATTAAAGATATTTTTTACTGCAACGCTTCACCGTTCGTCTTCAAACTCAGAATTAAAGATATAAATCCGCGGGCAGAGTACATCCATCAATCAACCAAACCGAGATGCAAAATTCAGATCGAGAAGGGCACTGGTTACCTGCCCGAGCCCGCTGGGCTGCGATGCGAGGCCGCTGCGACGGCGAGCAGGACAGAAGTCGTGGAGAACGTGGCGGGAGAACGTGGGGAGGGCGCAGACTTGTGGCTCGCAGAAGTTCGAGTAGGGTTTTTTTCGCGTGCGTTCTGGACTGTCGGTTGGCTCCTGGCCAACTCCAACACGGATTTTAGAGTAAAATGCATGTATGGTCCTGCAAGTTGGTGGCGATGTTTTTTATTTTTTGCATTATAGTTGGTGGCGATGTCCACAATCATCCTGGAACTTACGAACCGCCTACGATCCTGGAAGTTGGATATACAGTGACAATACGGTCCTTCAAGTTGGAGAACTGGTCCGAAATACATATATGTGTTGCCAAAAAAAAATACATATGTATGCAAAAAAAAATACATGTGTACTCCCTCCGTTTTAAAATATAAAACATTTTAGAGATTTCACCAAAAGACTACATACGGAGCAAAATGAATGAATCTACACTTTAAAACATGTCTAAGTACATCCGTATGTAGTTTATAGTACAATCTCTAAAAGGTCTTATATTTAGGAACGGAGGGAGTACATACAAATCGCGTGGCTTACCGTGTGCCCGTCCGATATGTCTGTTTGGATGAGCCGGCCCATACATCCGAGAGCTAGTTACTTTTTACCGCTACGTCTGCAGCAAACGATGCAAACGTCGTAGCAATTTCTTTTTTTCCTATGTATTTATATTTCCAAAAAAATGTTCATGAATTCAAAAGAAGTTCAAAATCTGAAAATATATTCGTGTATTTGAAAAAATGTTCAGGAATTCAAAAGTTGTTCATGGATTCCAAACATTGTTCACGAATGCAAAACAAATGTTCACAATTTCAAAAATTATTTCTGAAATTAATTTCAAAAAATGGACTCCAACACAGATTCTATCCAAATTTTTGTTTGTTTGGATCCGTCAAACGGATTTACGATCATGTTTGATAAATTTATTAAAAAAATGTAATAACGATATTTAAGGTTGGATTATAATTATGGTAAAATAAAAAATGATCAAGAAAAATGGATTGGTTTGAGGTTTAGCGCGGGTTTGAGGCTTAGTTTGATGTTGTTCAATGTCTTTGTATCTTACTGTATTGTATTTTTTTTCATAGATGTGTTTGTAATCTTGATGAATAAATGGCTTTGTTAATTTAAAATTGGGGTAGGTTGAAGCCTCATTTCGGGCTCGTTTTATACTTCTTATCTAAAAAGTGGACTCGCAAGCCCACGAGAGTGGCACTAAAAAAGACATATGTCGATTGAATTCTTTCGTTGATGTTGCGGGTGAGGGAGTCCGGGATTAAGGGGTCCTCACATAGTCGGCTTGCTTCGTACAGGCCAACCTATTGGGTCGTACTAATTAGAGGTCGGACTGTGTGGTCATCTCGTATTCAAAAAGGAAAGCGCCGAAGACCGACGTGACGTCCAAGTAAGGTACACTAGGTCGGTCCATCCGTCCTCAGCTAGAGGTTGGTTGTATGTAACCCTAGATCCCCTGGTGGCTATATAAACCGGGGGTCCTCATTCATGTAGGCAGGTTGACTCATCTAGGGTTTAGCTGATAAGATCTCAAGGTAGATCAACTCTGTAATTATCATCCACATCGATATAATCAAGCACGACGTGGGGTTTTACCTCCTCAAGAGGGCCCAAACCTGGGTAAATATAGTCTCTCATTTCTTCCTGCAATCCATCGATCCAAGGTTCACAGTTCGGGACCCCCTACTCGAGATCTGTCGGTTTTGACACCGACATTGGTGCTTTCACTGAGAGTTTTGTTGATTGGATCGCTGAAAGGATCGATGCCACTCTTAGTCATCAGCGAGGAGATCCTCAACGAGGATGTTTTCGTCCCCGGACATATCTTCGCATTTTGAAGCATCGTTCTGCACGCCATTCTGGCTGGTCACCTTGGCCAGGTCGGGAATTTGACCCCCGGATAGGAAGTCAGGTTCGGGAGCCTAGAGTTCACCACTAACCCCCGGGGATACCTTGTGTTAACAATACTTTTAGCTCCTTTCAAGGAACACGTGAGTCCCGATGCTTCGGCTTCGAAAACTGCGGATCTCGACACTGGGATGACCTTCACCCCTAGTCTGGCCTTAGAGCCTGACGTGTTCAACACGCCCAAACTCGTCTCAGCCGAATACACCCCGGAGACAACCCTGAGCGTCGTCGAAGCATTTGTGACACTTGCTAACCCCGAACTCACAAGTGGCACGAAAGTCCGTCGAAACCCCGGTACTACACGAACTACTCGACCAGATCCAAGCCATGGGCATGATGAACAATCAAGCTACGATCTACAATCAGATCGGGCTCAGACCCGACGACGGGGAATTCACGTCCCGCACATCACGCATGTGATCAACATTGTCGAGTGTCTGGTCAAGGGCTCCCCGTACCAGCTACCAGAGTTAAGGATGGTATACGTCTCGATCGCTGATCATCCGAACTTACCCGATAATCCGGAGTATTTATGTCGCCCCGGCAATATTTCGGGGCCAATGGCCGATCCGGTGCGCGACCCAGCCGGGGAAGTGGCCACCGAGATCTCTAACCCACAACTCACGGGAACTCGAAATCTTTTCCCACCCACCACCCAACACGAGCATAAAGCAAAAGAGTTTGGTTTATCGGTCCCACGTGAATTCACGCAACAGCGAGGGGAATCAGTACACCACTACTGGGCTAGATTCCTCCTCAACAACAGGACCGAGGCCCGCGATGAACATTAGCTTATTAGCGCCTTTAGACATTATTGACGTGATGAGGGCATTCTCAATGCCCTCTCCGGTCACCAGATTCAAACCCTCGCCGAGATATCAAGCCCGGTGCTCAAATACTGTGCCATGGAAAGCACTTGGCAAATACAACAAATGTGCAACAATCTCAGCCTTACTATGCAAACCAGACAAATCCGGACAAGACGCACACCCCCACTCACGAGGTCGGTTACGTTAGGGCATTCAACGACGAGAACACGGACAAGGGCCAGGTCGGTCTTCGGCTTACTACTGGACAAAGCCATGCCCCATACACTTTGCCCCGCCCGAATCAAGCTCCACCCATAGCCTTCGAGCATGCTGGGTCGTCGGGTGATACGTCTCCAACGTATCTATAATTTTTGATGGTTTCATGCTATTATATTGTCAAACTTTGGATGTTTTGCATGCCTTTCATATATTTTTTGGGACTACCTTATTAACTCGGTGCCAAGTGCGAGTTCCTGTTTTTTCCATGTTTTTTACCCCTTTCAGAGGAGGATTTTGAACGGAGTCCAAACGGAATGAAACTGCCAAAAAGATTTTTTTCCGGAACAGAAAAAGATCGGGAAGCCGGAGAATCAGGGCAGGGGGGCACCAGGGACCCCACAAGCCCTCATGGCGCGGCCAGGGGGCCCGCGCCCCCTGACTTGTGGGCTCCCTGAGCCTCCTTTGCCCTAGGTTTTGCGCCTATATATTCCCTAAAGTCCCATAAAAAATCAGGAGATCATCGAAAGTACTTTTCCGCCGCTGCAAGCTTCTGTCTCCGCAAGATCCCATCTGGGGCACGTTCTGGTGCCCTACCGGAGGGGGATTCGGATACGGAGGGCTTCTTCATCAACACCATGACCTCTGCGATGATGCGTGAGTAGTTCACCATAGACCTACGGGTCCATAGCTTGTAACTAGATGGCTTCTTCTCTCTCTTGGATCTTCAATACAAAGTTCTCCATGATCTTCATGGAGATCAATCCGATGTAATCTTCTTTTGCGGTGTGTTTGTCGAGATCCGATGAATTGTGGATTTATGATCAGATTATCTTTGAATCTTATTTGAGTTTCTTCTGATCTCTCTTATGCATGATTTCATATCCTTGTAATTCTCCTCGAGTTGTGGGTTTTGTTTGGCCAACTAGATCTATGATTCTTGCAATGGGAGAAGTGCTTGGTTTTGGGTTCATACCGTGCGGTGACCTCACCAAGTGACAGAAGGGGTAGCGAGGCACGCATCGTGTTGTTGCCATCAAGGGTAAAAAGATGGGGTTTTCATCATTGGTTTGAGTTTATCCCTCTACATCATGTCATCTTGCTTAAGGTATTACTCTGTTCGTCATGAACTCAATACACTAGATGCATGCTGGATAGCGGTCGATGTGTGGAGTAATAGTAGTAGATGCAGAAAGTATTGGTCTACTTGTCTCGGACGTGATGCCTATATGTATGATCATTGCCTTAGATATCATCATGACTTTGCGTGGTTCTATCAATTGCTCGACAGTAATTTGTTCACCCACCGTGATATTTGCTATTTTGGGAGAAGCCTCTAGTGAACACTATGGCCCCCGGGTCTACTCCACACCATATTTTCAGCCTTACACTTTTTCTTCGTTGCACTTTCCGCCTTCAGATCTCACTCTGCAATCAATCTTGAAGGGATTGACAACCCCTTTTATAGCGTTGGGTGCAAGCTCTTTTGTGTTTGCGCAGGTACTCTGGACTTGATGAGATTCTCCTACTGGATTGATACCTTGGTTCTCAAACTCAGGGAAATACTTACTGCTCCTATGCTGCATCACCCTTTCCCCTTCAAGGGAAAAACCAATGCAAGCAAGAGAAGTAGCAAGAAGAATTCCTGGCATTGTCGGGGAACGACTTTTGTTGCCGTAGCATCGGGCAGGTCGCAAAAAAGCGGGGGAAAGCATCCTCGAGGCAACACCCACGGAGGGGCGGTCAAGAGCGTCGCCGGTTAATAGCACAAAGATCTTACTGATCTACGAAACATTTACCTCAAAGAATCAGAGAAGGAGAGCCTTTCGGGAGCTCCACCAAATCCACCATGGAGTGGCGGCAAACCTTTGGTCAAACACACCCATTACTTTTGACCAGGGTATCCAGCCGATGACTAGCACACGCCGGACACGTGCCGCCTTAGTCCTGAACCCCATAGTCGACGGCTTCAGACTCAACAAGGTGTTCATGGACGGGGGCAGTGGCCGCAACCTCATCTACGAGGATACACTTGAAAAAATGCAGTTCGACTGATCTCGAATCGAGCTAAGCACAACCACCTTCCGGGGTATTATCCCCGGGAGAGAGGCCCACTGCACCAGACAAGTAACACTCGATGTAGTATTCGGTACACCCGAGAATTACCGATCCGAAGAGCTCCTCTTTCATATCGTCCCGTCTCACAGTGATTACCACACCTTGTTGGGATGCGAAGCCTTCACAAGATTCCAGGCCATACCGCACTACGGGTACATGAAGCTCAAAATGACAGGGCCAAACGGCATGATCACGGTGATCAGTGACCCCAACACAGCCCTCCAAGCTGAAAACAAAATGTCATCCCTAGCCCTCGAGGTACTAGCCGAGACCCTCGCCGCAGAGGAACTCATGGCGCTACGTGTCGTGGTTGACAAAGACGACGTGATCCTCGGCAAGCGGCCCAAATCCACATCCTTCAAACCTGCGGACAAGATCGTCAAGTTCCAGGTACACCCAATGGACCCTAATAAAACCGCGTCCACCTGAGCACAACTTAAGCCCGCAATCAATGAAGCACTACGCGCCTTCTTGCACGAAGAATGGGACATATTTTCGTGTGTTGGGGAACGTTGCATGGGAAACAAAAGAAATTCCTACGCACACATAAGATCTATCCATGGTGATGACCATCTACGAGAGGAGAGATCGGATCCACATACCCTTGTAGATCGGTAAGCGTGAAGCATTAAGAAACGCGGTTGATGTAGTCGAACGTCTTCACGATCCAAATCGCAAGCTATCCCCGGTCCAATCACGATCTAGTGTCGAACGGACGGCACCTCCTCGTTCAGCACACGTGCAGCTCGATGACGATCTCTGTCTTCTTGATCCAGCAAGAGAGACAAAGAGGTAGTTGAATTCTTCGGCAGCACGATGGCGTGACAGTGATGATGGTGGAGCTACTCCGGTGGGGCTTCGCGTGCACTACCGGACTAACCTACGGGGTGTCACGAAGTAGTGGAGGGAGAGGGGTTGCGTCGTGGCTTGAGGTGCGGCTAGCCTCTCTACCCTCCACATTATAAAGGAGGGAGGGAGGGGTGGTGCCCTAGGGAAAACACCTAGTGTTCGGCCGGCGCACCAAGGAGGAGGGAGGAGTCCTCCTCCAATTCGGTTTGGTGGAGGAGGAGTCCTCCTCCAATTCGGTTTGGTGAAGGAGGAGTCCTCCTCCTAGTAGGTTTGCCCCACCTCTCTCTCTTTTGGCACTTCGGCCGAATATGCCCACTTGGGCTGGCCGCCCAGCCCATCAGGGGCTGGTGCCCACCCTTGGGCCTATTTGGTCCCTCTCCGGGTGGGTGGCCCCTCCCGATGGAACCCCGGAACCCATTCGTCACTCCCGGTACTTTACGAGTAATGCCCGAAATCCTTCCGAAAGCCAAATGCACTCTTACTATATATCAATCTTCGTCTCCGGACCATTACGGGACTCCTTGTGACATCCGTGATCTCATCCGGGACTCCGAACAACATTCGGTTACCAACATACATAACTCAACTATAATGAAACATCACCGAACCTTAAGTGTGCAGACCCTGCGGGTTCGAGAACTATGTAGACATGACCAAGAAACTCTCTGGTTAATAACCAATAGCGGGACTTGGATGTCCATATTGGTTGCTACATATTCTACGAAGATCTTTATTTCTTGAACCTCTATGTCAAGGATTTAGTTAATCCCATATAACATTCCTTTTGTCCTTCGGTATGTTACTTGCGTGAGATTCGATCGTCGGTATCCCTATACCTATTTGAATCTCGTTACCGGCAAGTCTCTTTACTCATTCCGTAATACAAAATCCCGTGGCTAACTCTTTAGTCACATTGCTTTCAAGACTTGTTGTGATGTTGTATTACCGAGTGGGCCCCGAGATACCTCTTCGCCACACGGAGTGACAAATCCCAGTCTTGATCCATGCTAACTCAACGGACACCTTCTAAGATACCTGTAGAGCACCTTTTTATAGTCACCCAGTTACGTTGCGGCATTTGATACACACAAGGTATTCTTCCAGTGTTAGTGAGTTACATGATCTCATGGTCAGAGGAGCATATACTTGACATGCAGAAAAACAGTAGCAATAAAAGGACATGATCACGTGCTATGTTCATAGTTGGGTCTTGTCCATCACATCATTCTACTAATGATGTGATCCCATTATCAAGTGACAACCCTTGTCTATGGCTAGGAAACCTTAACCATCTTTGATCAACGAGCTAGTCAACTAGAGGCTTACTAGGGACAGTGTTTTGTCTATGTATCCACACATGTATCTGAGTTTCGATTCAATACAATTGTAGCATGGATAATAAACGATTATCTTGAATAAGGAAATATAATAATAACTATTTTATTATTGCCTCTAGGGCATAGTTCCAACAGCGTGGAACCCCTCAGGCATGCCAGGAATCCCTCGGCGGCGGGCGAAAAACTGCGTGAACATAATTGCAGGCTTCAAGCCTATCAAATAGGTCGTGCACCAATTTTCCGAACCAAAGCGTCAATCTATGGGTGAAGAACTGGCCAAGCTACTGGAAGTCGGGTTCATTAGAGACATTAAACATCCAGACTGGCAAACCTGGTCATGGTACCAAAGAAGGACAAATCTTGGCGGCCATGTGTCGATTTCAAGGACCTAACAAAGTCTACCCTAAGGATCCTTTTTCGTTACATCGAATAGACCAAACTATCGATGCAACAGCCAGACACGACTTCTTGTGTTTCCTCGACGCCTACTATGGATACCATCAGATCAAAATGAAGGAAACCGATCAGGCCGCAACCACCTTTATCACACCCTACGGGCCATTCTGCTTCAATACAATGATGTTCGGGTTTAAAAATGCGGGTGCTACTTACCAGCGCATGATCCAGACATGCTTGGGGAAACAGATCGGCAAAACTATGGAGGCATACATGGACGATGTGGTCATTAAGATCAGAGACGCCACTCAGCTGGTAGACGACCTCACGGAAACCTTTGCCAACATACGGGCATACAATATACAGCTTAATCCGGATAAGTGTGTCTTTGGAGTTCCGGCCGGAAAACTCCTCGGATTCATCGTGTCGCAAAGAGGAATCAAGGCCAATCCGGTCAAAATACGAGCATTTTCACAACTCGCTATCCCAACAGAGCTACATCACGTCCAAAAGTTGGCAGGCTGCATGGCGGCCTTAAGCCAATTTATCTCTCGCTATCAGCTATATATGTTGCTCAATAAAACTAAGAACTTCAAATGGACCGATGAGGCCACGACGGCTCTAGAGGAAATCAAGGCGATACTGGCCACCAACCCCATCCTAGGAGCACTGTACACAGGGGAGCCGATGTTGCTATACATCCGAGCCACCAATCAAGTGGTCAGCGCGGTCCTTGTCGCCGAACGAGAACATGAGGGTCAACAACTATGGATACAGAGGCCAGTCTATTACGTATCTGAGGTGCTCACCGCATGCAAAACCAGATACACACACTACCAAAAGATCTCTTACACAGTGTCATGGCATCGCACAAACTCAGACATTATTTCCAGGAATGTGTGATCACTTTGACTTCGGAAGTACCACTGAGCGACATCATTAATAACAAGAACACCATAGGCCGAATCGCCAAATGGGCCGTCGAGCTCCTAACATTTCAGATTACCTATAAGCCACGTCGAGCTATCAAATCTCAAGTATTGGCCGACTTCGTTGCTAAATGGAGTGAGGCCGAACTCCTAAGAGAGTATAGCACTTACGCTCATTGGACCATGTATTTTGACGGGTCTAAAACGCTCATCGATCTGGGGGCTGGAGTGATCCTCATATCCCCTATCGGGGATAATGTTCGTTACGTGCTACACATCATGTATGTCGACTCAAATAATGCAACAGAGTACGAGGCGCTACTACACAGTCTTGGGATGGCGGTCTCAATGGGCATACAATGGCTCGAGGTACGAGGAGACTCTAACCCCGCCATCTCACAAACCAACGGTGAATTTGATGCAAAAAAATCTGAAGATGGCAGCATATAGAAACGCTATCCTCAAGATATCAACACGATTCGAGGGGTTGGAGTTCCACCACGTCTCAAGAGACAACGACCAAGCTGCAGATGTTCTCGCCCGCTTAGGCGCAAAGCGCGACCCCGTCCCAAGCAACACATTCCTAGAACGACTTTTTAAGCCTTCTGTAGTATGGCAGGACAAAGTGGGTAGCACACGAGCCGATGGTGTAGAGCAGATTATACCACCTACAGTCGAGCAGGATGATCAAATAATCTACAAAACTTCAATTGAAGAATTGCCCTCGACCCACGAGTTCATGACACTAATCGCGCAATGGACCGAACCCTTCCTTACTTATCGCCCATGATGACCAGACCGAGGCGCGATGCATCGTCCGCTGATCAAAGGCTTCCAAGGTCCATGAGGGCAAGCTATATAAAAAGAGCACCACATGTGTCCTCCAACGGTGCATATCCGAGGAGGAGGGAAGGCAACTTTTGGCTGAAGTACACGCCGGTATGGGTGGTCACCATGCAGCAGCACGAGCCTTGGTCAGCAAGGCTTTCTGAGATGGTTTCTTCTGGCCGACAGCCCGAGAGGATGCACATGCGCTCATTCAGTGTTGTGCGGGGTGTCAACATTTCGCGAATCAAAGCCACATGCCCCCAATAGCTCTTCGGACAATCCAGATCACCTGACTCTTTGTGGTCTGGGGTCTAGATATGGTCGGTCCACTTAAAGGGGGGGCCAAGAAAAAGAAATATCTCCTGGTCATGGTCGACAAGTTTACCAAATGGATTGAAGCAAAGCCTGTTAGCACCACCAAAGCCGGGCTAGTAATCGACATCATATCCGGTGTCGTACACTGTTACGGTGTCCCGCGTAGAATAATAATGGACAACGGATCCAATTTCACCGCCCAGGAGGTAAAAGATCGGTGTGCAAATTTGGGCATCAAGCTCGACTATGCCTCCGTATACCACCCGTAGACGAATGGACAAGTCGAAAGAGCCAATGGGCTTATTATGAGTGGTATTAAACCTCGGTTGGTCCGCTCTCTCCAAGAATCCGACTCCCAATGGGTGGAGGAGCTTGACTCGATACTATGGGGCTTGCATACCACCCCAAATTGTTCCAGCGGGTACACACAAATTTTCATGGTGTACCGTGTATGGGGCGGAAGCGGTCCTCCCCTACGACATTATCCACGACGCACCTCGGGTGCGTATGTACGAGGAAAAAGAGGCTGAGTTGGATTGGCAAGACGACTTA
The DNA here is from genome assembly GCF_904849725.1 of Hordeum vulgare subsp. vulgare. Lineage (NCBI taxonomy): Eukaryota > Viridiplantae > Streptophyta > Magnoliopsida > Poales > Poaceae > Hordeum > Hordeum vulgare. The sequence continues at coordinate 229,220,524 of NC_058523.1, read as the reverse complement.
GACGCATCAGAAGGCGAGGAAGACATAGCTTAGGCCCGATCAACTTTCTATAAACAACAAGCTTGGCGCTATCACGGCAGGGAAGTTCGGGCAAAGGCATACAACATGGGCGAACTCGTCCTACGCCTCCCAGAGAAGTAGACGCATAAACTTCACCCAAATTGGGAGGACCCTTTTATAATTGATGAAGTCTTAACACGAGGTTCTTAGCACATGCGCAACTCAGAGGACAACCGCCTCGAGCCGAACCCGTGGAATGCAACTTGTCTTTGGTGTTTCTACAGCTAGACCGATGTCGTTACCCTCTTTCCATCATTGTCTTCTTATTTTTGCCAACAATTTTTATTTTCTTTTGTAGGGCTTATTAGACGGTCCCAGGGTGTGTTCGGCTTAACCGAACAACTTCAAGCATTTATCAGAACATCTATGCTAAATGGAATGATCAAATAGCACCTGGGAGCTTCATGAAGAAGCCATTCAATGTATTTGTCACACCTACTTGTTTATATATACACCTCAACTCAACATCGATTCCCGCCATTATATGCATCAATTGGACTTAAGATCCTTGCAATGTTGGGTTTCCTAGCTCCTGTGATTACCCTCTATGTTCCCGATATGTTCAGCTAGAGGGTAAAGGGAGCACCGCTACGATTGTTATGTCCAGTTCGCCTGGGTACGTACCTCGGACGGGTAACAACTTGGTCGGCTACGAATGATGTCCATCTAATCGGCACTTCTCGTCGTACATAACAACTATCCATATTACACAAAGAAACGACTACATCGACTATAGCCTATGTAGTAGCCCGGAAAAAGGAACCCATCAAGGAACTATTTTTATGGAAAATGTTTCTTACGTTGCATCGTAATATAACATAATCCCCCTGTGTACTCTGTTAGCACCACATGGCCGGATTGCCTGGTTATCGGAAATTAATTCCTGATATTATATGATACAAAGTACGAAAGACTGCCTAGTTAAAGATGGAGTTTTTTAAGAATGAAGGGAAGTCCCTTAACGCACAAATATAACATTACATATGATCACACACTTGCGAGTTGGTCGAGATGATCTATTATAGCATCTAAAGTGTAGTCCTCTTGCGACACGCGTGCGGCGGGCATCACTTGATCATACACGAGGTGAAGAGGAATTTCTTTCCCATCTGGCCCCGTCGGCCCAACCTGGTTCATGTGCTCGGGATCTAGACGGGCAAAGCGGGTCTTCACCATAGCCCACGCCTCCCGAGCTCCTTGTCGGCATGCTGAAGTCTTCCACAGTTTTAAGCGGCATCTGGCTCCTCTAAACAGCTCGGTAAGATCGGCCATCCCTTGCGAAGGGTTTTGGTTTGGCCATAAAGCTCAGACCATACTCCGCATAGCCTTTCGAGCCTCCTCATGCATAATGAATAGTTCCTTCAGCCCCCCCAAGAACTGGCTTTCTCTTCGAGACGCCTAGTTAAGAGACCTGATCAGAAAGAGGCGCACATTTTCACGATCAACGCAATAAACAATGATCCTTCACAAGTCCGAATTTTTACTTACATAATATGCCTCCCTGTAAGTGCATCTAGTGCCCCTTAGTGATTTTGGTGGTTTGAAGACTTATAGGTTAAGTATCTAATGTGTTCTTGAGTGTACACAGGATCTATAAGTCACTAAGGAGTTTGAAATATTCGATGAATATCGACCCCTAAAAATGTACATCTTCGGTTGAAGAAATTGGCCTGAAGCTGAAGAATTGAATCACGAAGAATTTGCGATGAAATTAATATTCCTCATGAAGATATTGAAATTGAGGAATTCGGTGTGTCCCGAAGAAAATAATTCTGAAGACTTTGAAGCATGAAGATTTATCCTTTCTGTTTTATTTTCTTCACACTTGAGTAATAGGAACACCGTACTGTTAAAGGGGGTCGTGGTAACACATTGGAATGAATTTCCTCATGATGCTCAACCCAAGCCTAATCCTACGAAAAGCCTCAAGTAAGGAATATGAGAGACATGAGGACTCTCACAGTTGAGGGTCCCGACCGTTATCGATAGCCACGCCACATCATTGGTCTTATCCACACCAACGGTCATATTATTTAAGGGCATTAATGTCAAATCATGTCGGGATGCTCCCAGGCTATAAATAGCCGCCCCCACAACCATTAGCTGGTTGGCTGCTCCGTTAGAAACTGACACCTGTCATAAGAGCAACCCAAATTCCTCAGAGTCCTCGAGAGTAATTCATCAGTGAGGAAATACCCAAACACCAAACCACAAACCGAAAACTAAGTGATTGAGCATCACTGAAGAAGTTGTTCCTGTGTGGGACTGAAGCCTTTTACCTTTGAGGACTGTGCATCCTCTAGACAGTTAGGCGTCATGGTCTAGAGCAATCCCGCAGTCAATTGTGGATCGCCAGGTGACCAAGTTTGTGAGGGTTTGGAAGCCTGCCTTAAAGACTTACCACGAGTGTTGGGCGAGGACTGTGTGTTCTTAGCCCAAGGAGAATACGGTAGGGACTGTGTGTCCCGGGACTGTGTGTCCTTTGGTTTCAATACCAAGACGCTCCAAACCAGATGTACAACTATCACAACAGTTGGAACTGGGTCATCAACCACTATCTTCATTGTAAAACGGGTTCTATTTCCTCAACTCTTTATATTCCTCAGATTGTGTGTTGATGATTTTCAGTGTCACTGTTTGAAGAATTTGCTGAAGACTTTCTCTGAAATTCCTAAACCCCAAATTCTTCACGCGAGTTAATCCTCATCTGTTTTCTGCGTGCCTGCATACTGTGCAAACTGTTTTCATATTCTTCATCGTGAAAAACTGCTGTAGTGATACTTTGCACTCTTGATCCTTTGTTGTTTCCGCTGTAAGTTAGTCATTAGTGAGGAATTTCCTCATTGATGAAATTCTAAAAATTTCCTATTCACCCCCTGTGACATCCTCGATTTTTGCTACAGTAGTAATTGTAATTAAGCTACAGTGATCAACCGCTAATGATGCCACGTCATCGGATTCCCATCTCAGACCCGCGTTGATTCGCGTCTGTCCGGATTAAAAGATTTGGAAACAAAAGAAAAATACCTTATAAGTTCATTACGAATATTAAAAGAATAGGTATATGAAAGATAGGATTAAAAGTACGTATAATAATTTGCAAAAGAAAATATAATAAGAGAAAGTGTTTCAAAAGAAAAATTCAAATAGTAAATTAAATAATAAAAGAAAGAAAAGAAAACTGAAAGAAAGAAATGATAAAAAGGAAAAAGTAAAACAAAAAAACAAAATAAAACAAATCAAAAAAAAATGAAAACAACCCCACTCCCCCGGCCCAGCTGGGCCTCCCACCGGCCCAACCGGCCAAACCCTAGCCCCTGGCGAGGGAGCAGCCTCCCCACGCCAGCTCCCTCCCCTCCCCTGTACGCCGCCGCCAGCCACCCCCTCGTGGGGGGGGGGGGGCCCACCCCCCACCGACACTCCCTCCTCCCATCCCGTAACTCCCTCCACTCCCTCTCTCTCGGCCCCCCACCCCCGAGATCCCGTCGGCCCCCTCCACACCCCATCGCCCCCCTCCTCTCCACCTCGCCCCTCCCTGGCCGTCCTCCTCCCTCCACCGCCCCCTCCCCGGCGGCCCCTCATCCCGCCTCATCCCCGGCGGCCCCTCATCCCCCCTCACCCCCGGCGGCCCCTCACCCCCCTCACCCCCGGCGGCCCCTCATCCCCCTCACCCCCCGGCGGCCCCTCCCCTGCTCCCGCCGGCGAGCTTCTCCACCGAGCCACCCCACCACGACGGCGAGCCCCCCCCTCCACGGCCGGCGCGCCACCTTCACCACGCCGGGCAGCACCACCACCCCGGCCTCCTTGCCCACCTCCCCCTCCGGATCCGGCGGCCGGGGCCCTCCCCATCCCGCCGGCGGCTCCATCTCCGGGGGGCCCTCCTCACCGGCTCCTCCTCGCCGGCACATCACCACCGGAACCTCACCGTCACCGTCTCCACCGTCACTTCGTGCGAACTCCGGCTTCACCGGGCCGTCACGTCACCGTCGGTGAGCCCCTCCTCGGGCTCCTCCCACCTTGTCGTTCCCCTCGACGTCACGGTTCCGTTCCGGCAAACGGGGCCTCGATCCGTCGACGGTGGACTCCGGTAGAAGGATTCGAAGTTGGTGTTCTTCTAGGTGGAGTAGCAAAAGAACTTCCGTGTCTGTGTTAACAGAGAGATGAGAGATGAGAGTTTTTGAGAAAAAAGAAATAAAAACAAAGGTTGTATTCCGTATGTATGTATGAGATGTGAAGTATGTATTTGTGTATTTGGATATTTAGAGAAATACGGTATTTGCACGGTTAGGTATCTAATAAAAATAAATGAGAAAATAACCTTAGGCCACTTACCGGTGGGGCCAATGCACCGCTGTCAATGACACGGAGGCCCCACGCGATAATTAAAAATAATGTTTTTCTTAAATAAATAAATAAATAGATATATTAGTTAAAATAATTAATTAACATAATTAGAGTATGACACGTGGGTCCCTCGTTGAATTAATCTGATTAATAAATAATTAATCTTAATAAAAACTTGTGCCTATGACGTTCGGGACCCGCTGGTCAGTTGACCGGTCAAATGTGATGTCGGCCTGACATCGCGATGATGTCATAATAGGATTTTACTAAATCTTTTAAATCTGTTTTAAATTCTTAAATAATTATTAAAACTTTGAAAATTAATATTAAATAATCCGTAAGTCAGATCAAAATAATTTCAACATGAAGGTTGATCAGCAAAACGAGACGAACCCGGATACACGGTCCATTCGTTTGTCACGCGTCCCTAGCATAGCAAACATGGAACTTTTCCATCGTTTCCAGTGTAACCGGTAGTAGCCCGAGACCCCGGAAAATATCGTCAGATATTCTTCCGACCCGTCTATGACGGATGTTGCTGCGTTAGCTCATGTCTAGCCTGCATATTTCCATGTCATGCTTTGTGTTGCATCGGTGCTATTATTTATTGTTTCTTCCCCCTCTTCTTACCGGTAGACCCCGAGACTGACGCTGCTGCCGGGTACATCTACGACCCTGCCGATCAGTCCTTTGCCGCAGAGCAGCAAGGCAAGCAAATTCCCCTTGATCATTCCTATATCGCCTATGTCTTTCTTCCTACTGCTTGCATTAGTATTTTGCTACTGTTGTAGTTAGCTCCTATATCTGATGCATAGCCTGTTTTTGATGAACTGCTACTTTCAGTCCTGTACCTTTAACCTGCTTAGTATAGGTGGAGCAGTCATCCCCTCTGACCCCGTAGATCAGTTGCCCCGCTTGTTTTCAAATCTCGATCTCTGATCGACGAGCCAGACCCGACACAACACATTCACCCCCCTTCGTTGTACGACGCTACAGAGATACTATCGGGTACCGAGGGTGACACCTTGCTAAGTACTCCTGATGATATCTCTGTAGTATAGCTAGTCGGTCGTGGTTATCGAGGGTGATCCCTCTTTCACCATTCCCGATGACGTCTCTGTCGTGCCACCCCCGCGAGTGTGGGACCCCCGAGGGTGATTCCTCTAAGCCCACCTTGACGGGTACATCGTTCGGAATCCAACGAGGGTGATTCCTCGGATTCCCCCCCCCGATGTTACGACCACACAGTTACTCGACCATGTTACTGGGATCTTTGGTGATAGTGGTAAGCCGGGTGGATTCCCGCGAGACTGTGTTGTTGGCCTAATTAAAATGCTAATGGATTTGGGTATTTGATCTGGGTTGGTCGGAGACCTTTTCGCACTAACCGGCTACGCGGGAAGAATTATGGGTACTCGGCGTCGCGGTATCAGCCGAAGCTTTTCAGATGCCAGCAGTGTAGCGGCGCGCGCCCGAGTGGTCCCGAGATGCATCGCGCTTGTGATTAAGGGATGCTAGGACTGACGTCGGCCGCCCACGCCACGTGCAGGAGCGTGAAGGGGAACTGGGCCCACGAACCCTTTGTGCTTAGGATTTAGACCGGCGGGCTGGCCTCTCTGATTAGTCTTAGGTGGGGCTGCGACGTGTCGATATTCCGAGGCCGGGCAGGACCCAGAAAAGTATGTCCGGCCAGAGTGTTATCGAGCGTGACGGGACATGTGGTGCACCCCTGCAGGGATGAAAATTAACTATTCGGATAGCCGTGTCCACGGTTACAGGACGACTTGGAGTTGTGCCCCGATCTCTTACAACTACAACTGTTACTTAACTGGAATTAGTTTGCCTCGGGATTGCTTCCTCGCAGGGAGTCGAGGGAGGATCCTTAGGCGTGACCTCACTTTAATATTGCTGCAACAATATGACTATTAATGTTTTACCCGTGTTCTACTCTCGTCTATTGCTGCAAGACCCTGAAGATGCTAGTCTTCGATAGGACTAGGCCTTCTCTCTCTATTCTCGCATTGCTGCAGTCAGTCCACATATAACCCCCTTCTTTGATACTGATGCATTATTAGAATAGTTCTGATGTAAGACTTGCGAGTACTTTGGATGAGTACTCACCGCTGCTTTGCTCCCCCCTTGTCCCCTTGATCCGCTTGCTGCGACCAGATGATGAAGCCCAGGAGTTGGAGGTCCCCGCCACCGACGACTGCTACCCCGACGGTGCCTACTACTACGTGGAGGCCGCTGATGATCAGGAGTAGTTAGGAGGTTCCCAGGCAGGAGGCCTCGCCTCGTTCGATCGTTGTATCTTTTGTGCTAGCCTTCTCTAAGGCACCCCATGTTTTATGTCTGTACTCGGATATTTGTTGCTTCCGCTGACTCGTGTGTTTATCGAGCTTTCGTATTCTAGCCCTCGAGGCCCCTGGCTTGTAATATGAAGCTGATGTTATTTTATTTGTGTCTAGAGTTGTGTTGTGATATCTCCCCGTGAGTCCTTGGGTTTGATCGTACGCATTTGCGTGTATGATTAGCGTACGATTAAGCTGAGGGCGTCACAAGTTGGTATCAGAGCCAACTGCCTGTAGGTAGCCCCCTTTCCAACTCCTTGGCCGAAGTTGAGTCTAGTGTTTGAAAAACTTATTAACACTGATGTTGTGGGTTATGGGCCCACATCTCAAATTGGGTGGTATTAGTATCTTTTACTCCTTTCCTATACTCTGGGCTCTACTTTCTCTTCTCTTTCGGGTCAAAGATTTTACTAACTCTAACATTAGGTTCTCGAATCACATCAATCCGGAGCGCTGGACTATCTACTCTTTTTCTCCTGAATATGTATTACACACACTGTCATTGACATCCGTCAATCTTATTTTCAGATGCGTCCCGCAAGACAGCACGTGCGCCTGACACAGGCCACCGAGACGACTGGGTTCCCGGCCGTTTTGGTCGATCTCCTGACCAGGCTGGGATATCGCTGGTACCCCGAGTACACTGTGTTCGAGGATTTCCGCGAGTACAACCAGTACCAGTACCAGGCTGAGGTTCGCATCTTCGACCAGAGGGGCGGTGAGACCCTCGAGCGCCACGTGTTCTGTGGTATTGGAGTGTCGGTCGAGATGGCCGTCCATGATGCGGCCTACATCGCCATCACCCGTCTCCGTGGAGCGTACCCTCACCTGGAGGAGAGCCCTTTCAGATACATCCCGCATGCTCCTGCTGGGGATGAGACTGGGTATGATCTCACTGCCTATGCTTCTGACGTTCGGGAGCGCAACGACCGTTCATACGTCGCTGTCTGCGCCCCCTACGTGACGCGTCGCTACGACGCGTGGATTCTGGTGCAGTACACTGAGGCAATGGATCGTGCTTTCCGAGCTCTGACTGTGGAGCTGTATGCTACGCGCACTCGTCTTTACGACGCATTGACAGAGCTGCAGCCATCACACTGTCCGAGGGTTCCCCCTTTGCGCATCCGCGAGCCGAGCAGGACAGAGCTACCATCAGCTCTCGAGTGGACAGATGTTGGGGGTAGAACCCCTGCACTTGGACCTCAGCTCCTCGACTGGATGCGGTACCGTCACCAGAGTCACAACGGGACACAGGGTCCTGTCCCTACCTTCTATCACCGCCAGCTACCAGGATTCGATCGTCCTCTCCGACGTTGATGTGGCCTTATCACTACATCTCGTTGTGGTACTCTTCCACCGCGTGCCTGCGCGCCGCCTAGTGAGTCCAGGGTATCGTCAAATGCGTCCGGGCTATCGCCAAATTTCGAGTTTTTAATCGTTAGTCTGTAATCGAACTTATGTATGGGTCTGTATGTCGAACTCAACTACTATGGAGTATCTATCGCATTTCCCTTTCATTATGCTTGATTACTTCATGAATGCGTGCGATGCCTTTCAATTACTTTAAGCTAAACTACCCCTGCTAAATATTTAACAGGATGGTTAGACCAGCTGGCCGCCCGCGTGGCCGTGCCAACGATGCACCACCCCCGCCTCCTGAGTATATGGCGGGGATGATCCAACAGTTTGAGCTGAACCGCCAGTTTATGCAAGGGCTCATGGATCAGTTCCAAAGGCCGAACATGAACCAACCACAAGGCGTGACACTGCAAGACTTCTGCCGTCTCAACCCTGCGATCTACCGCAGCTCAACTCAGCCTCTTGATGCTGATGACTGGCTCCGTGACATTTCTTATGAGCTAGAGTCTGCCAATGTGCCCCTGGCGAGCTATGTCAACTTTGCCGCCTACTTTCTGAAGGGTCCCGCTGCTCAATGGTGGGACAGCCACAGGCGCTCTCAGCCCGATGGAACTATCATCACTTGGGCAGAGTTCAAGGCTGCTTTCCGTGCTCGATACATTCCCCAAGGAATCATGGACCGGAAGAAGCGTGAGTTCCGCAACTTAGTCCAGGGCAACAAGACTGTGGATGCTTATCAGCGGGAATTTCTGGAATTATCTCGCTATGCTGAAGAAGACATTGCGACTGATGCACGCAGGCAGGAGAAGTTCCGTGAAGGCCTCCACCCTGATATCAAGCTGACACTCCTCGTTCAGGACTATGCTGATTTCGCCACCCTCGTGAACAAGGCTATTCAGGTTGAGACTGGTCTGCAGGAATACAAAGATAGCAGCAAGCGCAACCGTGACATGGGCTCGTCTTCGGGCTCATCTGCACAGAAGCGGAAGATCTGGATCCCCAACAACATGTACCATGCACCTGCTCCTACTCCGAGGCCGTCCTATGCTGCACCTCGCCTGCCTCCTCCACCACCTAGGCAGCCGAGGCTTCCAGCTCCACCACCTCGAGTTCCTCCATCCCGTCCTGAGGACGGGCTGTGCTTCAAGTGTGGCCGTCCAGGTCACCGTGCTAGAGACTGCAGGCAGAATCAGAATCAGCTGGCACTTCCCGCAACTGGCCGGGGCAACAACCACAACCGCAACTTCAACACTAAGCCTGCTTATGTTCGTGGTCAGGCCAACAACATTGATATGGGTCAAGCTCAAGACCAGCCTGCTACCGTGATGGGTACACTTCTCGTTAACTCAGTACCTGCTTCTGTATTGTTTGATACAGGAGCATCGCATTCCTTTATGTCGGAAAATTTTGCATACATGCATGACATTAGGAGCGAAGAGATGAACATCCCGATAGTGGTAAACACCCGTGGGGGCGAATGCCGAACCTCTGTGGTTTGCCCCCATGTTCCAGTTGAAATTGAAGGATTAGAATTCCTTGCCAACCCCATCCTACTAAAGTCATCCAACATTGATCTCATATTGGGGATGGACTGGTTGAAAGCTCATACGGCATCGATCGTTTGTGCCACCAAAACCGTCCACCTCCTACACCCTTCAGATGAACTAGTAAGCTACCATGCTCATCTCGTCCGTAATGCTGAGGCACGGCTGTATGCCTTGAATGCATTAAATGCGTCGCCTCTTGAAGGGATTGAAAACATTCCAGTGGTCCGAGAATTCCAAGATGTCTTTCCAGAAGAACTTCCGGGGATTCCCCCTGCTCGAGCTGTCGAGTTTGTCATTGACTTGGTACCCGGTACCACTCCTATTGCCAAGCGTCCTTATAAAATGCCACCACATGAACTCCTTGAACTTAAGCAAGAAATTGACAACTCGCTCCGTCTGGGTTTCATCCGTCCGAGTTCCTCTGCTTGGGGAGCACCTTCTCTCTTTGTTAAGAAGAAGGATGGGACAAATCGATTGGTTCAAGACTATCGTCCTATCAACCAGGCCACCATTCAAAACAAATATCCTCTCCCGCGGATAAATGATTTGTATGATCAACTTGCTGGTTCCACCGTTTTCTCTAAGCTCGACTTGAGATTGGGATACCACCAGATTCGTGTTCGCAAGGAGGATATTCCAAAGACCGCCTTTGTTACTCGATATGGATCATACGAGTACACCGTCATGTCCTTCGGCTTAACCAATGCACCGGCAACCTTCTCTCGACTGATGAATTATATATTCATGGACTACCTCGACAAATTTGTCGTGGTATATCTGGATGATATTCTGGTGTTTTCGAAGAACAAAGAAGAGCATGCTGAACATCTTCGTCTTGTACTGGATAAGCTTCGGGAGCATAAACTCTATGCGAAGTATTCCAAATGTGAGTTCTGGCTAGACGAAGTGACTTACCTTGGTCATGTGATTTCCAAGGATGGTATTGCGGTCAACCCCGAACGAATTCAAGCTATTCTTGACTGGACTCCCCCGAAGAATGTCAAGCAAGTCAGAAGTTTTCTCGGACTCGCCAGCTATTGCCGTCGATTCGTCGAGAACTTCTCTAAGATTGCGAAGCCCTTAACCAACCTGCTTCACAAAGGTGTTAAGTATGAATGGACTGATAAATGTCAGGAAAGTTTCCAGGCGCTCAAGGACAAACTGACGTCCGCTCCAGTACTTGCTCCTCCAGATACGAAAAGGGATTTCGTCATATACTGTGATGCTTCTCGTCAAGGAATAGGTTGTGTCCTAATGCAGGATCGCAAGGTGATCGCTTATGCTTCACGTCAACTGCGTGCTCATGAAGAGAACTACCCAGTTCATGATCTCGAGCTTGCCGCAGTCATTCATGCATTGAAGGAATGGCGACAATACCTTGTCGGTAATCGCTGTGAAATCTACACCGACCATCAAAGTTTGAAGTACTTGTTCACTCAACCGGAGCTGAACCTGCGTCAACAAAGATGGATGGAGCGTATAGCAGATTTTGACTGTAGTATATCATATACCCCTGGCAAGGCTAATGTAATGGCTGATGCCTTAAGTCGCAAGTCATACTGCAACCACCTCCAGGTTCATCAGGTTCACGATCGTCTGCAAGAGGAATTCCGTAAGCTGAACCTCCACATTGTTCCTCAGGGTTACCTTGTCCCGCCTCCTGAAGAGTATCAAAAGATGAACCTTCGTGTTGTTAATCAGGGTTCCCTCAGTAACCTAGTGGTTGAACCAGATCTTGTGAGCTCCATAAAGAATATACAGAACTTTGACGATGATGTCGACAGGATTAAGAGCTATATTGCAAAGGGTAAACCCTCCTTTTTCACCGTTGATGAAGGTGGCGCCTTGTATTTCAAGGGTCGCCTATTCGTCCCAAATAAGAAGGAAAATCTCAGGATGACTGGGAAGGTGATGGAAGAAGCTCATGACACACCATTGTCTATTCACCCGGGTAGTACCAAGATGTACCAAGACATCCGGCAAAGATTCTGGTGGCCCAATATGAAACAAGACATTGCACGCTATGTGGCAGAATGTGATATATGCCGGCGTATCAAAGCAGAACACCAAAAGCCTGTTGGAACTCTGCAACCTATCTCTATTCCCGAGTGGAAATGGGATCACGTTGAAATGGACTTCGTCACTGGTTTTCCCAGGTCTCAGAAAGGTAATGATGCTATTCTTGTCGTCATTGATCGACTGTCCAAAGTTGCACATTTCCTGGCCGTCAAAGAAACGATTAATGCTAGTTAGCTGGCAGATCTTTATATGTCAAGAGTTGTTTCACTTCACGGTATTCCGTTGGTAATCAGTTCGGACCGTGGCAGCTTGTTTACTTCAAAATTCTGGGAAAGTTTTCAAAAGGCTATGGGGACTCATCTGTCCTTCAACACTGCATTTCATCCTCAATCCCAGGGACAAGTTGAACGAGTCAACCAAATTCTCGAGGACATGCTTCGAGCTTGTGTCATTTCTTTCGGTAAGAAATGGGAGGAATCTCTCCCGTATGCCGAGTTCTCTTACAACAATAGCTATCAAGCTAGCCTGAAGATGGCCCCTTTCGAAGTATTGTATGGGCGAAGGTGTCGGACTCCTCTGAATTGGTCAGAAACTGGGGAACGATCACTCTTCGGTCCGGATATTATTCAACATGCCGAAGATCAAGTCCGCATTATTCATGAGAATCTGAAGGCTGCTCAGTCTCGTCAGAAGAGTCAGTATGACCGTCATCATCAAGATATGGTCTATCAACCTGGCGAAAAGGCTTATCTTCGTGTCACACCAATGAGAGGTGCACACGTTTCGGAATCAAGGGCAAGTTAGCTCCTCGTTATATTGGTCCTTTCACTGTTCTCGAAAGGCGTGGAAGAGTGGCTTATCAATTGGAACTGCCGGCGAACCTTTCTCAGGTTCACGATGTCTTCCATGTTTCTCAACTCCGTCGCTGCTTCAAGGATCCTATTCGAGCAGTGGATCACGATATGCTTGAGCTACAACAAGACCTCTCTTATAAAGAGCATCCGGTCCGCATTCTCGACCAAGCTGAACGTAAAACTCGTCGCAAGGTCACCAAGTTCCTTAAGGTGCAGTGGTCAAATCACTCTGAAGATGAAGCCACTTGGGAACGCGAGGATCATCTTCGTGATGAATACCCCGGGCTCTTTCCCTCTACCTCTTAATTCTCGGGACGAGAATTCTTGTTAGTAGGGGAGAATTGTGACATCCTCGATTTTTGCTACAGTAGTAATTGTAATTAAGCTACAGTGATCAACCGCTAATGATGCCACGTCATCGGATTCCCATCTCAGACCCGCGTTGATTCGCGTCTGTCCGGATTAAAAGATTTGGAAACAAAAGAAAAATACCTTATAAGTTCATTACGAATATTAAAAGAATAGGTATATGAAAGATAGGATTAAAAGTACATATAATAATTTGCAAAAGAAAATATAATAAGAGAAAGTGTTTCAAAAGAAAAATTCAAATAGTAAATTAAATAATAAAAGAAAGAAAAGAAAACTGAAAGAAAGAAATGATAAAAAGGAAAAAGTAAAACAAAAAAACAAAATAAAACAAATCAAAAAAAAAATGAAAACAACCCCACTCCCCCGGCCCAGCTGGGCCTCCCACCGGCCCAACCGGCCAAACCCTAGCCCCTGGCGAGGGAGCAGCCTCCCCACGCCAGCTCCCTCCCCTCCCCTGTACGCCGCCGCCAGCCACCCCCTCGTGGGGGGGGGGCACCCCCCACCGACACTCCCTCCTCCCATCCCGTAACTCCCTCCACTCCCTCTCTCTCGGCCCCCCACCCCCGAGATCCCGTCGCCCCCCTCCACACCCCATCGCCCCCCTCCTCTCCACCTCGCCCCTCCCTGGCCGTCCTCCTCCCTCCACCGCCCCCTCCCCGGCGGCCCCTCATCCCGCCTCATCCCCGGCGGCCCCTCATCCCCCCTCACCCCCGGCGGCCCCTCACCCCCCTCACCCCCGGCGGCCTCTCATCCCCCTCACCCCCCGGCGGCCCCTCCCCTGCTCCCGTCGGCGAGCTTCTCCACCGAGCCACCCCACCACGACGGCGAGCCCCCCCCTCCACGGCCGGCGCGCCACCTTCACCACGCCGGGCAGCACCACCACCCCGGCCTCCTTGCCCACCTCCCCCTCCGGATCCGGCGGCCGGGGCCCTCCCCATCCCGCCGGCGGCTCCATCTCCGGGGGGCCCTCCTCACCGGCTCCTCCTCGCCGGCACATCACCACCGGAACCTCACCGTCACCGTCTCCACCGTCACTTCGTGCGAACTCCGGCTTCACCGGGCCGTCACGTCACCGTCGGTGAGCCCCTCCTCGGGCTCCTCCCACCTTGTCGTTCCCCTCGACGTCACGGTTCCGTTCCGGCAAACGGGGCCTCGATCCGTCGACGGTGGACTCCGGTAGAAGGATTCGAAGTTGGTGTTCTTCTAGGTGGAGTAGCAAAAGAACTTCCGTGTCTGTGTTAACAGAGAGATGAGAGATGAGAGTTTTTGAGAAAAAAGAAATAAAAACAAAGGTTGTATTCCGTATGTATGTATGAGATGTGAAGTATGTATTTGTGTATTTGGATATTTAGAGAAATACGGTATTTGCACGGTTAGGTATCTAATAAAAATAAATGAGAAAATAACCTTAGGCCACTTACCGGTGGGGCCAATGCACCGCTGTCAATGACACGGAGGCCCCACGCGATAATTAAAAATAATGTTTTTCTTAAATAAATAAATAAATAGATATATTAGTTAAAATAATTAATTAACATAATTAGAGTATGACACGTGGGTCCCTCGTTGAATTAATCTGATTAATAAATAATTAATCTTAATAAAAACTTGTGCCTATGACGTTCGGGACCCGCTGGTCAGTTGACCGGTCAAATGTGATGTCACCCTGACATCACGATGATGTCATAATAGGATTTTACTAAATCTTTTAAATCTGTTTTAAATTCTTAAATAATTATTAAAACTTTGAAAATTAATATTAAATAATCCGTAAGTCAGATCAAAATAATTTCAACATGAAGGTTGATCAGCAAAACGAGACGAACCCGGATACACGGTCCATTCGTTTGTCACGCGTCCCTAGCATAGCAAACATGGAACTTTTCCATCGTTTCCAGTGTAACCGGTAGTAGCCCGAGACCCCGGAAAATATCGTCAGATATTCTTCCGACCCGTCTATGACGGATGTTGCTACGTTAGCTCATGTCTAGCCTGCATATTTCCATGTCATGCTTTGTGTTGCATCGGTGCTATTATTTATTGTTTCTTCCCCCTCTTCTTACCGGTAGACCCCGAGACTGATGCTGCTGCCGGGTACATCTACGACCCTGCCGATCAGTCCTTTGCCGCAGAGCAGCAAGGCAAGCAAATTCCCCTTGATCATTCCTATATCGCCTATGTCTTTCTTCCTACTGCTTGCATTAGTATTTTGCTACTGTTGTAGTTAGCTCCTATATCTGATGCATAGCCTGTTTTTGATGAACTGCTACTTTCAGTCCTGTACCTTTAACCTGCTTAGTATAGGTGGAGCAGTCATCCCCTCTGACCCCGTAGATCAGTTGCCCCGCTTGTTTTCAAATCTCGATCTCTGATCGACGAGCCAGACCCGACACAACACATTCACCCCCCTTCGTTGTACGACGCTACAGAGATACTATCGGGTACCGAGGGTGACACCTTGCTAAGTACTCCTGATGATATCTCTGTAGTATAGCTAGTCGGTCGTGGTTATCGAGGGTGATCCCTCTTTCACCATTCCCGATGACGTCTCTGTCGTGCCACCCCCGCGAGTGTGGGACCCCCGAGGGTGATTCCTCTAAGCCCACCTTGACGGGTACATCGTTCGGAATCCAACGAGGGTGATTCCTCGGATTCCCCCCCCCCCCGATGTTACGACCACACAGTTACTCGACCATGTTACTGGGATCTTTGGTGATAGTGGTAAGCCGGGTGGATTCCCGCGAGACTGTGTTGTTGGCCTAATTAAAATGCTAATGGATTTGGGTATTTGATCTGGGTTGGTCGGAGACCTTTTTGCACTAACCGGCTACGCGGGAAGAATTATGGGTACTCGGCGTCGCGGTATCAGCCGAAGCTTTTCAGATGCCAGCAGTGTAGCGGCGCGCGCCCGAGTGGTCCCGAGATGCATCGCGCTTGTGATTAAGGGATGCTAGGACTGACGTCGGCCGCCCACGCCACGTGCAGGAGCGTGAAGGGGAACTGGGCCCACGAACCCTTTGTGCTTAGGATTTAGACCGGCGGGCTGGCCTCTCTGATTAGTCTTAGGTGGGGCTGCGACGTGTCGATATTCCGAGGCCGGGCAGGACCCAGAAAAGTATGTCCGGCCAGAGTGTTATCGAGCGTGACGGGACATGTGGTGCACCCCTGCAGGGATGAAAATTAACTATTCGGATAGCCGTGTCCACGGTTACAGGACGACTTGGAGTTGTGCCCCGATCTCTTACAACTACAACTGTTACTTAACTGGAATTAGTTTGCCTCGGGATTGCTTCCTCGCAGGGAGTCGAGGGAGGATCCTTAGGCGTGACCTCACTTTAATATTGCTGCAACAATATGACTATTAATGTTTTACCCGTGTTCTACTCTCGTCTATTGCTGCAAGACCCTGAAGATGCTAGTCTTCGATAGGACTAGGCCTTCTCTCTCTATTCTCGCATTGCTGCAGTCAGTCCACATATAACCCCCTTCTTTGATACTGATGCATTATTAGAATAGTTCTGATGTAAGACTTGCGAGTACTTTGGATGAGTACTCACCGCTGCTTTGCTCCCCCCTTGTCCCCTTGATCCGCTTGCTGCGACCAGATGATGAAGCCCAGGAGTTGGAGGTCCCCGCCACCGACGACTGCTACCCCGACGGTGCCTACTACTACGTGGAGGCCGCTGATGATCAGGAGTAGTTAGGAGGTTCCCAGGCAGGAGGCCTCGCCTCGTTCGATCGTTGTATCTTTTGTGCTAGCCTTCTCTAAGGCACCCCATGTTTTATGTCTGTACTCGGATATTTGTTGCTTTCGCTGACTCGTGTGTTTATCGAGCTTTCGTATTCTAGCCCTCGAGGCCCCTGGCTTGTAATATGAAGCTGATGTTATTTTATTTGTGTCTAGAGTTGTGTTGTGATATCTCCCCGTGAGTCCTTGGGTTTGATCGTACGCATTTGCGTGTATGATTAGCGTACGATTAAGCCGAGGGCGTCACACCCCCTCCGATATAACACACTTTCAATTGGTATCAGAGCAAGGTACTCCCTTGTTCTGTGTGATTTTGGTTTAACCACCTGGAGTTTTAGTTATGTCGACTGCAGGCATGATTAAGGTTACTGCAGCTTGTCCTACTTTCGAAGGAAAGGACTTTCCCTTCTGGAAGACCAAGATGCAGATGCACCTACAAGCTATTGACAACTATCTCTGGTATATTGTGGAACATGGCGTCCCTATCATCTCTGCTACTATCTCTGCCGCTGATGTGAAGAAATTCAAGCAACTTGATTCTCAAGCAAAGAATATCATCTGTGGCCATCTGAGCAAGGTCCAGTATGGCAGAGTAAGTGCTTTGGGCTCAGCGAAACTTATCTGGGAATGGTTGTCCAAAGTCAATGAAGGAGTATCAACACAGCGTGATTCTCATGTTTATGTTCTTTGCAATCTCTTCAATCGTTTCAAGAGGTTTGACAATGAAAGCTGCCAAGATACCTTTGATCGCCTCACTGACATATCAAATGAACTGCAATCACTGGGAGCTCGAGACATTAGTGATCACGAAGTTGTGAAGAAACTGCTAAGATCCTTGGATTCTTCATTTGATACTTTAGTTCTGACGATTCAAGAAAGACGAGACTACAAGATGCTTGATCCAGCTGATATACTCGAAAGACTCAATACTCATGAATTCCAATAAGAAGAAAAGAGAGATCTATATGGACCAAGCTATTCTAGACCACGTGCACTGAAGGCCAAAGCAATTTCCTCATCTGAAGAAGAACACTCAGATGGTAGCATTGGTGATCCTGAAGAATTTGGACAGGAGCTTGCAATGCTCGTGAGGAAATTCCAGAAGTTTACACGACGTGGCCAGTTTGGTAAATCTTCAATAAGAGATATGAGGAAATCAGGATCTTCATCTGAGGACTACAAGAAAAGAACCTGCCACAAATGCAATAAATCAGGTCACTACATTGATGATTGTCCTTGTTGGGGAAAGGAATCAAAGAAGAAGAAATACAAGGATGAAAGTTCTGATGACTCAAAGAAAAAGAAGAAACCTTCAAAATCCTCATCTTCAAAGTCCTCATCACACAAGAAGACTAGTTTCAGAAAGGCTCGGGCACTTATTGGCAAGGAAATGGACTCCGAGGCAGAATCCGAGGAATGTGATGAAGAGGAGGGTTCTGATGAAGACTCAGAATCTGCACAGGCCAGCCTTGCACTTGCAACCACATTCGTCAGTAAGTCAATCTTCAACCTTGAAGAAAATGATAACACCATCCCCGCTGATGACTATGCTGATGACTTTGCTCCAACCTATTGCTTCGTGGTAAAAGGTTCAAAGGTACCGAATGATGCTTACTCCTATGATTCAAGTGACTGTGAACCTGATGATTATAAAAAATCCAGTTACAGTAAACTTGCCATCATTGCCACTAAACAACAAACTGCCCTGGAAAAGGTACAGAAACTGCTAGATAGAAGTGATGATCTGTTAAACGATACCCAAATCCTCACTGAAGATATGAAAAGTCTTCAGTCCAGATTTGATAATCTTCAAGATTGTCATGTTACACTCCTCGCTAATCATGAGAAACTTTCCTATGAATTTCTTCAAAGGAAGCTTGATCTTGAGAAGCTGAGGATTTCTCATGATGATGTTCGTATGGAAAATGATTCATTAGTAGCTCAAGAGATCAGTGCTGCTCAAGCTGAATTCATTCCTCCATGTCTTAAATGCATCGAACGTGAAACTGCTAATTCTTCACCAGAATCATCAAATGCTTCAATTAGTACAAGTTCTTCAACTGCTCCTGTAGTGTCAAATTCCTCACTTGAGGAAAACACAAATGTCACTGATGAAAATGTAGGGCTGAAGGAATTGTATGTGACAGACATATACAAAAGTCTCAAAGGACATCAAACCCTTTGTGATGTGCTCAAAAAGAAGACCTTAAACAGGAACCCGAGGAAAGAAGGAATTGCCTTTGAGAGGAAATTGAATGCTGATGGATCTTATTGGAAACCTGAGTAGTATCCCAAAACCTCATGGATTGCTACTACTGGGCCTCCTTTTGGTCCATCCAATCTAACAGGTTTTCATGTGAATTATCCTATTCCTCAGATGAGTCATTTGACTCCAACTATAAACTGTTCAAAAATCAATCTCGTGAAGTATTTGCTCGATATGTTGGAACTAACTGCAGGAATGAGCCTCCCTGAGGAAAATCAGGGTTCCCAAAAGTTGCCTTGAAAATCTTCAGGTGAATGTCCTCATGACACCACCCATGAAGAATTTGAACCCGAGATCAAATTCCTCAGGAGGACCAAAGTCTTCAAGAGGATCAAAATCCTCAACTGGTCAAAACTATGCTCGTACCCGTGCTAATGCTTCTAACATGCAGGGAAATTACAAGGAATATGAATATGAGCGTTATTCTTCAAATCATTATGTTCATAAATCCTCAAACAAGTTCTCTACATATTCATATGAGTACTTTAACGCCCCTATTGTTAAGAGAAGTGCATTAGCTTCAATGCCCCCTTTCTCATATGGTGCTCGCAGGATGATGAATGCTTTACCACCCCTTTAGATGTGGGTGGTGAAGAAATTGAACTAATCACTTCTGCAGGTCAGGTCTCGAGATGAAAATCATCATCTGAAGAATTTGCTGAAGACCTAAGGAAATGCTTGATAGGACGCAAGCTAATATTTATGAAATATAAATATTTCACACGTCCTTATAATTCTGTTATGATGAAATTCCTATCTGATGAAATTGATATCATATTCTTCAAGTCTGAAGCATATGATATGGTAAGCTGTACTATTTCATCTGCAGGATGACAAACCCAAGAGTACTGAGTGGGTTCTTGATAGTGGCTGCACACACCACATGACTGGTGACAAAAGCTTGCTGATGAATATGCCATTAACTCCATCACCTGTGAAGCAAATCACATATGCTGACAAAGGTAAAAGCAAGGTATTGGGACTTGGCAAAGTGGCTATTTCCAAGGATAGGCACATGGACAAAGTAATGCTTGTTGAATCCCTTGGATTTAATCTCATGTCAGTCTCAATGCTTTGTGATCTTGATATGATTGTTATCTTTGGAATATATAGATGTGTTGTTATCATGGAATCTGACAGATCCAAAGTCTTCGAAGGCGTCAGAAGAGGGGATTTGTACATTGTTGATTTCTCTACATGTCCTCAACCAACAACTTGCTTACTAGCAAAAACCTCGAAAGGGTGGCTGTGGCATCGAAGACTCGGTCATGCAGGCATGAGGAATTTGCACACGCTCGCAAAGAAGAAGCATGTCATCGACATCGAATTAGTCAAATTCCTCAAGGATCACCTTTGCGGTGCTTGTGAATCTGGGAAAATGACCAGATCCAAGCATCCCTCGAAGACTATCATCACCACTACTCGTCCATTTGAATTGCTTCACATGGATCTATTTGGACCTACTCATTATGCCACACTAACAAATGCAACATTTTTATATGGCTTCGTCATAGTTGATGATTATTCCAGATATACATGGGTGCATATCATCTTATATAAAACTGAAGTGCAGGAAGTCTTCAAACGATTTTCTTCAAGGGCCTCGACGAACTTCTGCATCAAGATCGAACACATCAGGAGTGATAATGGAACAGAGTTCAAAAACACTGGTCTTGATAATTATCTTGATGAACTTGGTATTACTCACAAATTGTCTGCTCCTTATACTCCTCAATAGAATGGTGTTGTTGAAAGGAAGAACATGACTCTGGTTGAGATGGCAAGAACCATGCTTGAAGAATATCAGACTGCTCGTTGCTTTTGGCCTGAAGCAATCAACACTGCATGCCATATCATCAACAGGGTATATCTTCACAAATTCCTCAAGAAAATCTCATATGAACTCCTCACAGACAAAAAACCCAATGTAAGTTATTTCAAAGTCTTCAGTGCAAAATGTTGTATTAGAGATCCTCACCATAGCTCAAATTTTGCACCTAAGGCACATGAGGGTTTTATGCTCGGTTATGGACAGGACTCGCACACCTACAGAGTCTTCAACAACTATCACAACAAGGTTGTTGAGACTGTAGATGTGCGGTTCGATGAAACTAATGGCTCACAAAGAGAGCAATTGCCTTATGATCCAGATAAGTTGTCTCCTGAGGAAGCAATAAATCTCAAAGCTACTGAAGACATTGTTCCCACTAAGGAAATTGATGAAGAAATCATTCCCAATACTGATGAAAATCAAGAAAATGCTCCTGAGGAAATTGCTCGAGAACCAATTCCTCAGCCCATACGAAATCCTCAACCAGCTCATTCGAGGATTGCAAATGAAGTGGAACTTGACAAAATCCTCAATGACATCAACGCGCCAGGTCCTCTCACTCGCTCAAAAGCTTCACACTTAGTTAACTTTTATGGGCATTTCTCCTTTGTGTCTATCACAGAACCTTCAAAAGTTGCTAAGGCTTTCCTGGAACCGGAGTGGGTCCAAGCTATGCAAGACGAACTTCTTCAATTCAAGCTGAATGACGTATGGGAGCTCGTCAAACGACCATATCCTCGCAAGCACAACATCATCGGAACCAAATGGATTTTCCGAAACAAGCAAGATGAGGATGGTCAAGTGGTGAGGAATAAGGCACGACTTGTAGCCCAAGGCTACACACAGGTTGAAGGAATAGATTACGATGAAACTTTTGCACCTGTTGCTAGACTTGAAGCTATTCCAATACTACTTGGTTATGCTAATCATCATAACATCATCTTATATCAAATGGATGTGAAAAGTGCATTCCTCAATGGTAAGCTTGAGGAAGAAGTATATGTTGCTCAGCCCCCAGGTTTTGATGATCCAAAGAATCCACACAAAGTCTTCAGACTCAAAAAGGCGCTCTATGGTCTCAAGCAAGCCCCTCGGGCATGGTATGATACATTGAAGGAATTCCTCATGAAGAAAGGCTTCAAACCTGGTTCACTCGATCCAACTCTTTTCACTAAATCCTATGATAATGAGTTATTTGTGTGCCAGATATATGTCGATGACATTATATTTGGATGTACTGACAAACGATACAGTGATGAATTTGCTTACATGATGAGTGAAGAATATCAGATGTCTATGATGGGGGAGCTGAAATTCTTCTTAGGTCTTCAAATTCGTCAACAACGCAATGGAATCTTCATATCACAGGAGAAAGACCTCAAGGATGTTCTGAGGAAATTCGACATGAAGAATGTGCCTCTCTACTGCGACAATGAGAGTGCAATCAAGATTGCATACAACCCAGTACATCACTCGAAGACCAAGCACATCCAGATTCGTCATCATTTTCTTCGGGACCATGTCCTCAAGGGCAATATCCTCATCGACCATGTGAAGACTGATGATCAACTGGCAGATATCTTCACTAAACCCTTGGATGAGAAAAGGTTTTGCAAGTTGCGGTGTGAGCTAAATATCTTAGAATCTTCAAATGTTTTGTAAAAACATGCACACATCCTAACACTTATGCAAAATTGATGACTTAGATGTGCAACACATGATGAAGCGATTTTCTTCAACTAATGAAGAATATCACTCTGAGTGTGAAGAAATCTACGAAGAAATTGATTCTCAGGGCCCTACAACAATTGTACGCGGCGTCTATAATCAACATTCTTACATGGTGGGTCACGCCACCACCCAACTTGACATTCTTCAAGTTGAATTTCTTCAAAACTGAATTTCTTCAAAAGTCGATTTTCTTCAAAACAGTTCTTCTCCAAACTTGTTTTTCTTCAAAACTGAAATTCATCATCATGAAGCTTTGTCACAAAATCCTCAAGTTAATCAAAATTCTTCAAAAACACTTGACGATTTTCGTTTACCTAGATAGACTGTGATTTCAAGTCCTCAACAGCATTCACTTATAGCTATTCCTTCAATTTGATATATTTCACCTAAGTGAATGTGATCGGACCCTACTTTCCCTCTATGCTACTCTCACCCAGTATATTCAATTCTTCATATGCGTTCTACTTGAATCTTTGTTCGAAATCCTCACTGCGTCCTTGTCAGCAGATGATTTCGTAACAAAATCCTCAATTCTTCAAAAATATTTTTTAACTAAACCCCACTTTCCCCGTTCGGATAACCACGATCTCCACCGCTTCGGTCGTGGGCTACACGTGTCCTACGGAGACATGGAGACACGGGCTATTTGGTCCGATATTTTCGCGCCAACAGTTACAGCCTGGCTATAAATATGTCCCCATCTCCCTTCGGTAAAATCTTCTTCCCATCACCCTCCTGCTACAGCAAAGCTCAAAAGCCCTAGCACCACCGCTAGAAGTCTCGACACCGGCGAAGAAGAGCTTGACTGCCTCGACCTCTCCGTCGCCGAAACCACGCCGGAACCGGACCATCTTCGTCCGCTGCCACCCTAGCTGTCCTCTGTTGCCGAGTTAGGGCGCATTGGACTCACACCGAAAGAGCATCTACTGCTACTCCTTCTCTGTTCTTCATGCACGCCATCTAGGGTAAATAAAAACCCTATTTTCATAGCTCGTTTGATCCACTATTTTACCTTAGAGATGTGAAATCTGTTTTTCCTCAAGTATCCATCAGTTTCTTTTTCCTCAAACACTGCCTATCACCCAACTATTGATGAACTTCGCTAAGCATCTAAGATTTTCATGAGATTCCTCAGTTGTGCGAATTTTCGGATCTGTACAACTCTGGAACCCAAGAATAGTATGCTTAGACGAATTCCTCAACCACCGGTCAAATTCCTCAACTGTCAAATTTTTCATTTCGTCAAATCTGAGAACGCGTATGACCTCTCCAAATTCCTCGCAACTATAATCTGTTCACATGTACAAACATGTTAGCTGATGAATCTCTAGGTTCTCATCAACTTAACTCATTTGCAGCGTTTCTTGAAGAAAATCTGCAAGTTTCATCCGAATCCTCAAGAGTCCAATTTCCTCAGCAAAAGCCTCAGTTGAAGAAAATGGAGGATGAAAGGAAGCAAAATGGTGGCAAGAAACTCGAGCAGAACACTGCCATAGATATCCCTGAGGATATATACCTGGAATACTGCACTACTGATGAACAAGAATCTATGCCCAATAGAAAGATCAGGCTTCAAAAGATAGAACGCCGATGGGCTAAGGAGTGGAAAGGGTACAGATTCGCACTCCCAAATATGCGAAGAAATTTGTTGTGAAGCCTCCTGGCAAATGGCCTCCTCTCGAGGATTATCATGAAGCACACCCCTCAAGCCTCAAGACAATTGATGACTATCCCGAGGAAAAGTCAAAACACTTGTCAAAGCTTCAGAAGCAAGCAGAAGCTGCTGTGAGGAAGTTCAATGAAGAATCTGCTGCTGCTGCAACTGCCGCCACTTCCTGTGCAGCTGAGACTTCTATTACGGCCTTTCCTCAAGTGAAGTCTGTGCCATTAAAACCAAAGGCTTCAATGCCTCAAGAGAAAATGCCTCAGAAAAATGCACCATCATCAGCACCAGAACCCTCAGCACCACCAAAGGCTTCAAAGCCTGAACAGAAGCCAATAGTGAAGCAACTGCCCGCTGTCTCCACCTCCTCACTCCCATCTGCAACAAGCTCCGAGACGAAGTCTTCACCGACTCCCGCGAAGACTAAGGTGACTGCTGGGAGAGGAACAAGACCAAGCCCAAGCAAAATCATCAAGGTCCCTTCTGCATCAGAAGGTAGTGATGAATTTGATGATGACACTCTGCAAGCCATCATCAGAAACAAGCAAGAGAGGGTAGCTCAAGCTTCTCGCAGCTCCATTCCTCTGGCCATGGACCCCAAAGTCCTCCTGGATTACATAAACATCTGGTATGAGGACCCCAACACTCCAGTTGATGATTTGAAGCTTCCCCCAGGCATCAGCCACATGGTGGCCACATTCATCAATGAGGCCAAGTGGAAGGAGCAGCAAGCCAAACAGGCCAAGGTTGCAAAGCTCAAAAAGGAGAAATTCCTCAGGAAGAATCTCCTCAACCTCACGCCTGATGCACTTGTGTCAACACAGGCTGAATTGAAGACTTCGACTGACAAGTACTCTAAGATTTCTGATCATCAAAGTCTCAAAAACACCTTCATCAAATTTGCCACTGACGGAGTTGATGATTACAACAAGAAGGCTGCCCCTCCAGTACCAACTCATCAGCCTCTGATTGAAGAACCAGCTGATGAAACTGTTCATTCTCAAGAAATCCCTCAAGAAAGCCGTGCTCATGAACCGACTATTGAGGAAATTACCAAGGAAAATCTAGCTGATGACTCTCCTACAGCTGGTGAGACTGACCCTGCTCCAGCTGCTGCGTCTAAGCCAGCTGATGACTCTGCTCCAGCTGCTGCGTCTAAGCCAGCTGATGACTCTGCTCCAGCTGGTGCTTCTGAGCCAGCTGATGCCTCTGCTCCAGCTGATGAAATTGCTTCAGCTAAGAAAACACCTTCACCAAAAGCTTCAAAGGTGAAGAAAATGACTCCGTCTGCATCAGACGTGAAGAAGACCAGGGCTGCTGAAAAGGAAGCCAAGAAAAGAAAAGTTTCATCAGCAGAAGAATCCACTGAGGCCAAGCGCCTCAAATCCCTTGAAGAAAATGCACCTCTAGATCATGTGCCTCTCAACGTTGCTCCATCATATGAGATGACTCCCTTCTAAAGAGAAGACAAGGAGCACGGGGCAGATGAGGACATGAAGAATGCTGAATCTGAGGAAATACTGATGAGGAAATTCGCATTGATGACAGTCCTCAGCCCTTCATTCCTCCTGAAAAAACTGCACAAGGATCAGCTGCACCAGCTGATGAATCTGGCTCCTCCACCAAGCAAGCTCCTCAAGCTAAGGAAGAACAACGTGAAAATACTCAGCCTGATGAAAGTCACAATCCTAAGCAAAATCCTCAACCCGAGGCTCAGGCTGACCCAACTCCTCCTCCTGAGCAAAATCCTCAAGCTGAGGCTCAGGATGAACCAATTCCTCCTCCAGAGCAAAATCCTCAACAGGTAGCTCAGGTTGACGACATTCCTCAACCAAAGCATGTTCCTCAGCCTGAAGCATAAGCTGATGAAATTCCTCACCCTAAGGACCATGCTGAGGACAATGCACCAGATCCAGAAAATGCCTTTGTCGTCCTCAACCCAGAATCTGCAATAGTTGTCTCTCCTCAAGCAAGCCGCAAAATCGTCAGCCAATGCAGGGTCAGCCGTTCTCCAAGCGGCCAAAGTTTCAAAAGGAGTCCTTTGAAGAACACATGTTCTTCATCGGAGAAAATCCCTATGACAAGCCTCGCATCAGGCATCTGAAGTTTTGGACAAGGACACAACTCAACTACTATGCCTCTGTGTTGTGTGGAAGAAACAAGATTTTCCACCACAGGCACATTCCTCACGTTGAGCTTGAAGAAATTCCATGCTTTGCTCCAGTCCTCAATGTCCTCTTTGAAGCTGGACTCCTCCCAATGTGCTCAGATATCTGTGACTGGAATAGTGAGCTCATTCTTCAATTCTATGCAACTCCGCACATCTTTGGAGATCCAACAAACATCAACACATGGGTGCTGGATTGGATGACGCAGAACACACACTTCAAAGCTCCTGCCAATGAGCTGTTGCGTGAACTTCCGGTATCAATTCCCTCAGAGCATGCAGTAAAGCTATATGATGAACGTGAGCTGGCTAACAAGCTGATGAATGTCCTCAAGAAGCCTTTGGCTAAGGGGCAACCACCAAGAACAACCTTCCTGGTCCATGAGCTGAAATATGAACCTAGGACGGTTTACAGAATCCTCTGCAGCGCTCTAGCGCCAATCAAAGGCCATGATGATGAAGAAGACGTAATAGGCATCATGAAGAATATCCTCTTCAACATCACACATGTCATTCCCATCAACATCCATGATTTCTTCTTGGGGACTCTGGCAGAAAATGCTATGGCCCCTTTTGACCACAAGATTTACGCTCCATGGATCATGAGATTCATCAGACGGAGGTCAAGCATCAACTATCACGCTGATTTCAACAACCATATCGGTTATATGCCTCCTCTAAGGGTCAACAAGAAGACTTTCGAGCCTGTTGAAGGAAAAGGCAAGTCTGTCATTGATGAAGGCAGTCGGCCCCTTGATGGCCAGTTCAGAGAGCCCGAAGCTTATTCTTCATGGGATGACACTGAAACCCATCCTCGAAGTCATGTTGCTCCTAGGGTGCTGAATACCAGAGAGCTTCTTCTCAGTCTTCACCAGAAGGTGGATCGGAATCAGAAGTGGGTCAAACGCCAGTTCGACGCCATTGTGAAAACCCTCAATGAAATGCAGAATGCTGTGAAGCTTAACCATCATTATCTTCATGATGTTTTTGATCGTACCTGGGCCACACTGGCTCATTTGAAGACTCCAGCAGAACTTGAAGAATTCGACTTTGAGCGGGACTTCGACTGGTCGTGGCCACCAAAGAAGAAATTCAGGCCAATCCCAGTTCCAGACCTTGAGGATAGTTCGTTTTCTTCATTCCGCACTGCTGAATCAGATGAAGAACAACAAGACACTGCCATCGGTCCAAGGAGGAAGTCTGCTCTCAAGAATCCTCACGCGTCTTCCTCAACCGCCAAGAAGTGAAAGTCTTCACGAACGTTAGTCCTGAGTTTGTCCCTTTTTGTCACTTGATGACAAAGGGGGAGAAACTTGAGAGTTAGTCTTCACGCGAGATATTTTGGGGGCTTATACACTTTATTTAAGTTACAAACTCTTGGCTCTTGTGAAGTGTTCTATGTAATGAGTTGTAACTTAAGCCCGATGGTACTCTGACGCTTTTGAACATTTTTTTTCGCATGCTTGTTCCTCAAAATTTTAATGCACGCATGCTGGAATTCGTCAGAAACCATTTGTCATCATGAATCCTCAATTTCTTCATGCTATATGTCGTATGTATGCATGATTTACAAGACTCAGGGGGAGATCTCCATGATATAAATCATCAATGTGCATTTGCTGTGAAAAGCAAAATCCTCAAGATGTGCACATCTTCAGGGGGAGTCTCTCTGAATCTTGATTTCAAATTCCTCAAATGAGTATTTACACTTCATATTTTTATCCATGTTGAAGACTTAGCCTAATTGTCATCAACCACCAAAAAGGGGGAGATTGTAAGTGCATCTAGTGCCCCTTAGTGATTTTGGTGGTTTGAAGACTTATATGTTAAGTATCTAATGTGTTCTTGAGTGTACACAGGATCTATAAGTCACTAAGGAGTTTGAAATATTCGATGAATATCGACCCCTAAAAATGTACATCTTCGGTTGAATAAATTTGTCTGAAGCTGAAGAATTGAATCGCGAAGAATTTGCGATGAAATTGATATTCCTCATGAAGATATTGAAATTGAGGAATTCGGTGTGTCCTCAAGAAAATCAATCTGAAGACTTTGAAGCATGAAGATTTATCATTTCTGTATTATTTTCTTCACACTTGAGTAATAGGAACACCGTACTGTTAAAGGGGGTCGTGGTAACACATTGGAATAAATTTCCTCATGATGCTCAACCCAAGCCTGATCCTACCAAAAGCCTCAAGTGAGGAATATGAGAGACATGAGGACTCTCACAGTTGAGGGTCTCGACCGTTATCGATAGCCACGCCACATCATTGGTCTTATCCACACCAATGGTCATATTATTTAAGGGCATTAATGTCAAATCATGTCGGGATGCTCCCAGGCTATAAATAGTCGCCCCCACAACCACTAGCTGGTTGGCTGCTCCGTTAGAAACTGACACTTGTCATAAGAGCAACCCAAATTCCTCAGAGTCCTCGAGAGTAATTCATCAGTGAGGGAATACCCCAAACACCAAACCACAAACCGAAAACTAAGTGATTGAGCATCACTGAAGAAGTTGTTCCTGTGTGGGACTGAAGCCTTTTACCTTTGAGGACCGTGCATCCTCTAGACGGTTAGGCGTCATGGTCTAGAGCAATCCAGCAGTCAATTGTGGATCGCGAGGTGACCAAGTTTGTGAGGGTTTGGAAGTCTGCCCTGAAGACTTACCACGAGTGTTGGGCGAGGACTGTGTGTTCTTAGCCCAAGGAGAATACGGTAGGGACTGTGTGTCCCGGGACTGTGTGTCCCGGGACTGTGTGTCCCGGGACTGTGTGTCCTTTGGTTTCAATACCAAGCCACTCCAAACCAGATGTAGAACTGTCAGAGCAGTTGGAACTGGGTCATCAACCACTGTCTTCACTGTGAAACGGGTTCTATTTCCTCAACTCTTTATATTCCTCAGATTGTGTGTTGATGATTTTCACTGTCACTGTTTGAAGAATTTGCTGAAGACTTTCTCTGAAATTCCTCAACCCCAAATTCTTCACGCGAGTTAATCCTCATCTGTTTTCTGCGTGCGTGCATACTGTGCAAACTATTTTCATATTCTTCATCGTGAAAAACTGTTGTAGTGATACTTTGCACTCTTGATCCTTTGATGTTTCCGCTGTAAGTTAGTCATCAGTGAGGAATTTCCTCATTGATGAAATTCTAAAAATCTCCTATTCCCCCCTCTAGTCGATATAACGCATTTTCACTCCCTTCAATTTCTGATTCTCTTCACGGTTCTGCGCCAATTGAGCTTTCAAACTCTCAACTTCGTCATCTTGTTTTTTATTCTCTTCTTTGAGATGGTTATTTTCCTCGCAGCATCGCTTCAATACGCGATGACCGACTTCAAAATGAAATTTGGCGTACCTCTGAGAATCTTCAGATGCATCTAAATCCTTTTGCATTTGGCCTATTGATTCGCCTGCTATAACAAAATTCTTGGTTATTAAGGAAATCCAACTGAAATTTAGCATATCACAAATAATTTCCCTTACCATGTGCTTCTCTTGTGAATTTTTTCACATCCTCGAGTTCGTCCGTGCTGGCTTGTAGATCAGCTTGGCTTAGCTAAAAATCTTTGGACAATTTTTTGTTTTCCTGCTTTAAAGCCCGTAGATTGGCTGAATGTCATGTCAACCCTTAATTCATTCGTCCCACCCAAATTATGGCTAGGGGCCTACTGGGTCCGACCTTTTGTTCGAATATAAAGACATCGATGAATCGCCTGCAGATTGGCAGACATCTGCCTTGCCACTTCTTTACGATCGGCTCGTACACCTCCAAGGTATGCATCAGCCGAGTTGAGAGCGTTAAATTGTTGCTCGAAAAACACAGGGTGACGTAGTGAATCCTTCTGCTGCCGATGATTCATCGCGCTTTCGAATTCAGAGTTAGTCACCGACAACCCTTCAGAACCTTCAGGGAGCGGGCCCATGTTCGGGACTCCTACGTCAACCGAAGATCTTGGGTTTTATTGACTACCCAATACCTTGACGCCGTCCTTGGAAGGGGAGGGTTGAGCGTGTCTCACTAATTTTTTGGCTAGGGGTCATGTACATTTAAGAAGACAATCACTATCGTAAGGGATAAGGATTAATCTGTGTACCTCTTCGCCGAAGGGATAGTTGATGTCTTTTCTGCCACTGCCTCTTGTTCGGGGATTCTATTCTCGTTTGACGGGACCCCAGCTGGTACACCCCGAGTAGTAGTTCGGCGCGTGTTCCAACGACCCATGGGCACGGCCCCTCGCCGGGTAGTGATACGTCCCAAACGTATCTATATTTCTGCTTGTTCCATGATCTTTTGGGTGACATTGTTATATGTTTTGCTACACTTTTATATCATTTTACATATATTTGGACTAACCTACTAACTCAGTGCACCTAGTGCCAGTTTCTGTCTACTGATGTCTATTTTGCACGGGCTTTTACCCAATTTTCTGAAGCTCGAAAAACTCCAGAAAAATATATTCAATAATCAGTGAAACAGAAGCTTCGGGATCACTGAAGGAGGGCCAGAGGGGGCCACGGGCCTCCGAGGCAGCCTGCTGGCGCGGCCAGGCCCTAGGTCACGCCAGGAGGTCGCGTGGGTGGGTGTCACCTCGTACGGTGCCCTCCTTTGGCCTATATTTAGTGTTCCGTGAGAAACCCTCGCAGAATTTCTCGAATCGCAAATTTCTCCATCGTTCCGCCGCCGCAGCGCTTCCAAGATCGGGAGCGTCAGGAGACCTCTTCCCGGCACCCTGCCGGAGTGAGGATTGACCTCCGGGAGCTTCTCCACCACCATGGACGCTTCCCGGACGTGTCGTGAGTAGTCCTCCTTGGACCATGAGTCCATGACCAGTAGCTATGTGATGTCTTCTCTATAATCTTGTGCTTCAATGGTTAGTCCTTGTGAGCTTCCCTACATGATCAAGGAATCTATGTAATTCTCTTGCTTTTGCTATGATCGGTTTGTTGGGATCTGATGGATTATGAGATTATGTTTAGATTGTTATGAGTTATATATTTGATTATCCTTTTATATTATGTTCCTTACTGATTCTTGCATGTTCTCCGTTGCTTTTTATTGCTTTGGCCAAGTAGTATATCGTAACTCCAAGAGGGAGCGTTATGCATGATTATGGGTTCTGGCCCCTCGATGTCTAGCTTGAGTGACAGAAACATGAGACTAGGGGATGTGCTTGTTGCCACCAGGGAGGAAACAACGGTGCTTGTGACCACGGTTGCAAGGATTGTTTACCTTACGCATAGTTCGTTAATGCAGTTGTCCGTTGCTTTGAGTTTACACTTTGGGTGGGGCTCGCAACTTAATATAGGAGAGATGTTCTAGATAGATATCTCAAGGTGGATGATTAGTAAGTAGATGCTGATGAGTAAGCGGTCTACTTGTCCTGGCGTACTGCCCATTACTATTGAACCTCTAACTATCAAGTAGCATAATTAGCATTGCGGTGCGATCATAATTTTGTCAATTGCCCAACTGTGATTTGTTTACCCTAGCATAGTAGTTTATCGTCTTTTGGGAGAGAGACATCACTAGTGAACATCATGTGACTCCGGTCCATATCACCATCACTGTTTACACCTCCATCATTTACCTCTTTCCTTTACTTTTCCGTTGCAATCACTATTACCTTCCCGCTTGTGTTTTGATCCTTTGCAAACTACAAGGCCGAAGAGATTGACAGCCTCTTTGTATTTGATGGAAGCAAAGTTATTTGTTGTGTGTGCAGATCCATGTCTTCTGCTAGCGCAAGGGTGGAATACACCTACTTGTTGAGCCTAGGAGTCCTACTGGTTCGATAAACCTTACAACCTCTGTGTGAGGGAAATTTGTTGCTGACTACATCTCCACCTTCCAGTTGGGGTATACAACGAGGGGCTAGAGGTATATACATCATCTCGTCATCAAGCGAATTTCCGGCGTCGTTGCCGGGGACTCCACTCTTCAAGATAGGGGAGTTGCACACCATCTTTTACCTTTGCTTTTTAGTCTTGTTAGTTTGCTTTATAGTTTTTGCTTTAGAGTCTTATACCAAAAACCACAAGAAAATAGTTACTTTGATCTTGCTTGTTGCCGTTGCTATGGGTTCCACAGAAAACACCAAGTTGTGTGACTTCACTAGTCACAACAACAATGACTTTATCTGCACTCCTATTTCTGCTCCCACCACTGGAGCCACGTCCTATGAGATTAAACCTGCTTTACTGAACCTTGTTATGAAAGATCAATTCTCCGGTGCTGGAGATGATGCTGCCTTGCACTTGAACAATTTTATTGAGCTCTGTGATATGCAAAAATATAAAGAAGTAGATGGTGATATTGTTAAACTTAAGCTTTTTCCTTTCTCCTTGATAGGAGGAGCCAAAGTGTGGCTTCAATCTTTGCCTAGGAATAGCATAGATTCTTGGGATAAGTGCAAAGATGCTTTTAATGGGAAGTATTACCCGCCTGCTAAGATTATCCAGTTGAGGAGTAACATTATGAATTTTAGGCAACTCGATAATGAACATGTTGCTCAAGCTTGGGAACGTATGAAATCTCTTGTTAAGAATTGCCCTACTCATGCTTTGACTACTTGGTTGGTTATCCAAACTTTCAATGTAGGATTGAACTTTACCTCGCGGAATCTGTTAGACTCGGCCGCGGGAGGAACCTTTATGTCAACTACACTTGGTGCTGCCACAAAGCTATTGGATGAGATGATGACAAATTATTCTCAGTGGCACACCGAGAGAGCTCCAACGGGTAGGAAGGTAAACTCTGTTGAGGAGATCTCCTCCCTTAATGATAAGGTTGACATCATTATGACTCTACTCACTAAGCAAGCTCCTATTGATCCTCATGATGTTCCTCGAAATTCTTTGGTTTCCCAAGAGAGAGAGAAAGTGGATGTTAATTTTATTTCTAGGAACAACTTCAACAACAATGCTTATAGGAGTAATTTTGGTAGCAATCCTAGACCGTTCCCATCCAACAACTACGGGAATAGCGACACCTATGGTAACACTCCTAATGATAGAAGAATGCCTAGTTATGAAAAACTTTTAGAGATAGAGAAGGCTACAAAGAATTATATGCACACCCAATATGAACAGAACAATGCCTTCTATAGACAATTAGAGGAGCATTCTTCTATCTTGCAAAACATTGGAAGACAACTTGAGAGCCTGAATAGCGAGATTTCCAATCTCCAAACTAGACTCACCACCACAGAGACCCAAGTTTCAAATATGTCTCACACACAGTCCACTTTGATAAATCAAATGGCAGCCAAACCCGAAGTGGTTGTAACTCGGGAAGAGGAAGAGAGAATTAAGAGCCTTCCTACACACACTACCATTGCTACTATACAAGTTGTTGAGGATCTCAAAACTTTTAGCACCCATCGCACTCCTAGTCCCAATGGACCTATTAATGGTGAAGCTAATACCTCAACTATAGTAGAAGAAGGTCCTATGAATTTAGAGACTACCAAAAGAATGAGCTTAGATGACATTACTACCACTTTAATTAATGGTAGTAACCTTGATTTTGACAAATGTAGTCTCTCCGAAGTCATCACCTTTTTGCAAAGAATGGCTAAAGACCCCCACACTAGTACACTCAATATTGCCTTCACCGAGCATATTACCAATGCTCTTATTAAAGCTAGGGAGGATAAGCTCAAGCGAGAGACTTCTATTACTAGGAAGCTAGAAGATGGTTGGGGTCTTCCTCATGGCTTGACGGCAAGCCACCGAAAGATATGGCACCTCTGATCTTCAAAGCTTCGAGGAGGAAAAACCGAACGGTCCATGATGCCTTTACTGACCATACCTGGGTAGCGGATATTGCGGTGGAGGCCTTCACGGCAGAGCACTTTGGCCAGTTCGTCCAGCTATGGGATCTCATCTCAGATATCCAGCTCTCCCCAGATATAGAAGATTCCATCATCTGGACCCTCTCCCCAAATGGATGCTACTCTGCAAGCTCCGCCTATAAGGCGCAGTTCATGACCGCGCTGCCTTGCTCCTTCGGCTCGATTGTCTGGAAAACGTGGGCGCCTCCCAAATGCCGCTTCTTCGCTTGGCTCGCCGTCCAAAGTCGCCTCTGGACCGCGGATCGCCTGGCCAAACGTGGATGGCCACACCAGCCCTCCTGCCAGCTATGCCGGTGCTCCCCTGAGACGGCGAGACACATGCTCTTTGAATGCCGTTACTCCAAGAGGATCTGGTCCGCGGCGGCATCCTGGCTCTCCTGCCCGGAATTACTGCTTAGCATGGGCTCTGGTCGCCCCAAGGTGGTGGACTACTGGCAGGCCTTAGCTAGGTCGCCCTCTTCCTCTCCCAAAGGTCTAAAAACGGCTATCATGCTCATCACCTGGGAAATCTGGAAGGAAAGAAATGAGAGAGTCTTCAACAAGAAATCCTCTCTGCCGGTGGTGGTCATGCACAAGATAAGAGAGGTAGCAAAAGATTGGATTCTAGCGGGAGCAAAAAACCTGGCGGATCTTGTGGGCTGATCTGTTTGTTGTTTTTGTTTTTTTCCTTTTCCTTTGGGATGGCCTAAGCCATCCCCACCTTGCTGTTGTTCTTGCTCCTTCTTTATCAATATAAGGCAAAGCTTTTGCCTCGTTTCAAAAAATAGAAGATGGTTGGGATCCTATGGTCAAAATAAAATTGAATAATATCTCTTGCTTTGCTCTGTGTGATGTTGCAGCTAGTGCCTCCGTTATGCTCAAAAGAATGTATGATATGCTTGATTGGAAACCTTTTGATCCATGTTCTTTTGGTGTTCGTCTTGTTGATTCTTCCATAAAGAAAACTTTAGGGAGAATTGATGATGTTCTTATTATTGTCAATGATAATTATGTGCCTGTTAATTTTCTTATTATGGACATTGAATATGATCCTTCATGTTCATTTATTTTGGGACGTCCTTTTCTCTGCACCGTTGGTGCTAGCATTGACATGAAAGAGGGAATTAATTAATTACAATTTCCTCTTAAAAAGGGAATGGAACACTTCCCTAGAAAGAAGATTAAGTTACCTTATGAGTCCGTTACACGGGCAAGTTATTCTTTTGGAGTCGATAACACTTGATCTTCTTGCATTGTGCCTAGCTCAAAGGCATGAAAGAAAGCGCTTGTTGGGAGGCAGCACAATTTGTTTTTACTTTATGTTTTAGTGGTATTGATGTGTGTTACTACTGTAGCAACATCATTGTATCTTTATTTTTAAGCTTTGTGCCAAGTTATAGCCTCCGATTGCAAGAAAGTTCAAAAATTGTGACATGTTGTCGAGAAACAGATTCTGTCTGCTTGACGGAAAAAATCACCAAAAATCACCAGGTCATCATTTTAATATGATTTTTTAAAGCATGCTCTATATAATTGTCTTTCTGGCATATGTTCTGAGTTTTTTTATTTGAGTTGGAGAAGTGCCCCGAATAAATTATTTACTACGAGTTGTTCTGTTTTTCATAGATTCTGCCATGTTTTGTGTTTTCATTGTTTTGCAAATCATAAGCATGCTTTTTATTTGCAAAAAAACCTTTGGAATTCGTAAGAAGCAGTAGATTTTCATGAAAATATTTATTTCCAGCAGGTATTGAATTATTTTATTAAGGCAACTAACCACTCTAATCAGCTTATGATGAGTTTTGTATGAAGGGAGTTTTCAAGTATGCGATGGGAGAGATGATGAAATAAGATAAAGGAGTGTCAAACGCTCAAGCTTGGGGATGCCCCCATTCATCCCAAGAAATATTCAAGGAGACTCAAGTGTCTAAGCTTGGGGATGCCCCCGTGCATCCCCTTGTCTATCAACAATCATAAGTTCGTCAATCTCATGCTATATTTTTATCACTTCATATGATATGTGCTATGCTTGGAGCGTCCCGCTATTTGCTTTTTAGTTTAGTTTTAGTTTAGTTTGCTGGTCATAACAAGTCGGAACCTATCCTACCTTGTTTGGGAGAGAGACACGCTCCATTCCACTCTAGAACACAACATAGCTTTTCATGCTTATCTTTTTTGTGTGTTCTTCATCTTTTTGTAGCTACTGTCATGCTTAGCTCTTAGTTTTCATGCTTATCTTTTTAAGAGCTTTTATTTAGGTTGATTTTGGAACTCTCTTGAGTTATCATGCTTATCTTGTTTAGAGAGTTGGCTCGTTGCACTGAGTTGTGTGTCTTGCATGAGTAGGTAATTGAGGCTGCTATTTAAGTATAGTAGTAACTTGCAATAGTTTTGAGGTATTGATTTGAGTAATGTTTGGACTATTGGTGCCAAGAGCTTGAGCCTATTAGTGATAGGTGTCGTATTTTGGGAAATCCGTGTGTTTTTCAAAAACTAAAATTAGTTGAGAACTCTAGCTACTAAATTGATCGCTAGCCTCAGGAGGGGTTGGAATATATAGAGTACCCTCACGTTACCATGAGTCGAGGATGCGCAGGGATAACCAAACCCCCAAACATTCCTCCTCGGGGTACTTGTCTCTTTGTGAATTTCCTAACTAGATAGAGAGTTACCAATAATAAGTGTATGAGTTCTTCGGACTAATGTGAGTATTTGTCTGTTGGCACTTCCACCATCCATATTTTGCTAGCCTCTTCGCTACCGTACATTGCCCTTTCTCACATTGAGTGTTGGTGCAAACTCCGCTGGTGCATCCAAAACCATGACATGATATGCTCTGTCATACATAAGCCTCATTATATATTTCCTCAAAACAGCCACCATACCTACCTATTAAGGCATTTTCATAGCCTTTCCGAGATACATTGGCATGCAACATCCACCATCTCATGACTTGATCTTCATGTCATACATGCTTTTGCTTGATCATAGAGCCGCATGCTAGTTGGGCCTTGCCCTCATTACTACTACATGACGCGCTAGTATCATTGCATATCGTGCTACACTGGTAGAGGCATACATTTGCATACATTATGATAGTTTTCACTTGTCTTTATGTTGAGTACTTCTTATAAAGTGTGATGATTTTCTTTCTAGTCATGTAAAACATATAGTGTTGCCCTTAAGAGAGGAAAAGATCCCAAAGTGGAAAAAACAAAAGATCCCAAAGTGGACAAATGAGAGATAAAAAGAAAGATCCAAAGAGGCCACACAAAAAAAAGAGAAAAAGAAGAAAAACAAAAAAATAAGAGAAGGGGGCAACACTACTATTCCTTTTGAAAGATCCACACACGTCCTCCATTACTATATTGGTACTACATAGAGATTATCATTCATGGATAACTATGTGGGGACCCTTACACTATAGAACTTGGTTTGCATATTCCAATGATGAGCCTCCTCAAATGAGCTCTAGGTCTTCATGAGCAAACAAGTTGGATGTACCCCCACTAGTTCCATTGGAGAGCTTACCTTAGCTCATATGTGCATCTGTTACATGGCAATCCCTACTCCTCACATCATAGCTATCATTTGGCTTTCTCTCGCCTATGGTTGTCCTCATTGATTTGAGATTTTCACACCCTTTTTGTCTTCCTTCCCCATCATTATTCTATTTGCCATCCTAAGTGCCAACATATCTTGCTTACGCTCATCCATTGCATGAGTGCTCAAAATCGAAAGGGAAAGGATCATTTTGACTTGTGCCTGACAAGTGGTCTGGGGATGAGTCAAAAATAAGATTCTGAAGGACACTAAGTGTGAGGTTTAGTAGATTGAGTTCTCAATTAAAAAATATTTTATCTCTGAACCCATCTCCCACTTCTTGCACACAAATACCATTTGGAGACATTTGAGTCACGAACAACGAGAGCTCTTGCACCTTTATGTTCTTACTTTGCTAAATTCAATACTAGATATAGACTCTTGCTTGTTATTGTCTTGACTTGAATTGCATATCTCACTTGCTTTACTTTGAAGTTCTTATATGTGTGTTAGCATGTCACCACATAAATTATTGTGTTATCATTTATCTACTCGAGGACGAGCAGAAATTAAGCTTGGGGATGTTGATATGTCCCAAACATATCTATAATTTCTGCTTGTTCCATGATCTTTTGGATGACATTGTTATATGTTTTGCTACACTTTTATATCATTTTACACATATTTGGACTAACCTACTAACTCAGTGCACCTAGTGCCAGTTTCTGTCTGCTGATGTCTAAGTATCACCGAAGGAGGGCCAGGGGCCTCCCAGGCGACCTGCTGGCGCGGCCAGGCCTTAGGCCGCGCCACGAGGTCGCCTGGGTGGGTCCCACCTCCTCCGGTGCCCTCCTTTGGCATATATTTAGTGTTCTGTGAGGAAACCCTCACAGACTTTCTGGAATCGCGAATTTCTCCATCGTTCTGCTGCCGCAGCGCTTCCAAGATCGGGAGCGTCAGGAGACCTCTTCCCGGCACCCTACCGGAGGGAGGATTGACCTCCGAGAGCTTCTCCACCACCATGGATGCTTCCGGGACGTGTCATGAGTAGTCCTCCTTGCACCATGAGTCCATGACCAGTAGCTATGTGATGTCTTCTCTCCAATCTTGTGCTTCAATGGTTAGTCCTTGTGAGCTGCCCTAGATGATCAAGGCATCTATGTAATTCTCTTACTTTTGCTATGCTCGGTTTGTTGGGATCCGATGGATTATGAGATTATGTTCAGATTGTTAGGAATTATATATTTGATTATCCTTTTATATTATGTCCCTTAGTGATTCTTGCATGTTCTCCGTTGCTTTTTATTGCTTTGGCTAAGTAGTAGATCGTAACTCGAAGAGGGAGCGTTATGCATGATTGTGGGTTCGGGCCCCTCGATGTCTAGCTTGAGTGACAGAAACATGAGACTAGGGGATGTGCTTGTTGCCACCAGGGAGAAACCAATGGTGCTTGTGACCATGGTTGCAAGGATAGTTTACCTTACGCATAGTTCGTTAATGCAGTTGTCGTTGCTTTGAGTTTACACTTTGGGTGGGGCTCGCAACTTAATACCGGAGAGATGTTCTGGATAGATATCTCATGGTGGATGATTAGTAAGTAGATGCTGATGAATAAGCGGTCTACTTGTCTTGGCGTACTGCCCATTACTATTGAACCTGTAACTATCAAGTAGCATAATTAGCATTGCGGTGCGATCATAATTTTGTCAATTGCCCAACTGTGATTTGTTTACCCTATCATAGTTGTTTATCATCTTTTGGGAGAGAGACATCACTAGTGAACATCATGTGACTCCGGTCCATATCACCATCATTGTTTACACCTCCATCATTTACCGCTTTCCTTTACTTTTCCGTTGCAATCACTATTACCTTCCCGCTTTTGTTTTGATCCTTTGCAAACTACAAGGCCGGAGAGATTGACAACCTCTCTGTACTCATTGGAAGAAAAGTTATTTGTTGTGTGTGCAGGTCCATGTCTTCTGCTAGCGCCAGGGTGGAAGACACCTACTTATTGAGCCTAGGAGTCCTACTGGTTCGATAAACCTTACAGTCTCTGTGTGAGAGAAATTTGGTGCTGACTACATCTCCACCTTCCACTTGGGGTATCCAATGAGGGGCAAGAAGTATATACATCATCTCGTCATCAGGTAGTCGTCTTCCTCTTGCTCCTAGAAGATGGAAGAGACCTCGGGTTGTCGGCTAGAAGAGCCACCTTCTACTCGTTAATGCTATCTTGATAAAACACCCCGTCCTCAAAGATAATCGAAATCTCCAGGTCCTCGTGAAATCGAGGGTCATCGTCACGTGCGAAGTCCTCAGGCTGGGGTACGGGATAGTTTACCATCTCGATCTAGTTGCTCCAGGTCTGTAGAGGGGGAGTAGGGATTATTGGTCAGCAATAACGGACATAAATATCCAGGTTGTGAATATAATCACACTTACCCATTCGATAGGGTTATATGCCGAAAAGCCATCCTTGAGGGTGAGGCGGGTGAAATCTTCTTTTTCCCCCTTAAGAAGATCGGCTAGAACAGCCGCCAAGGCCTCCTGGTTGTCTAGTCCCTGCCGTCTAGATCGGGTAGAGTCGCTCGTCCCACTGTTGGACGCATTGAGTAATCACCGCGGCCATCACGTCAATGATAGTCAGCCCACTTTGAGTAAGTATCCTAACCTTGGAATATAGGCACTTCACTTTGGAGCTCTCCTCTTGGGAAGAGCTCTTCAACCGCCATCTGAATCACTTCTTTAAAGGGGCCGCGGAGTATTTGGGACCCTCTGAATTGGTTCGAACAGGGGAACATCCTCAATGTAAAACAACTCCGAGGGCCACTCGACGGTCTCCTTCTTTGGTGTCTCGACATGGTATCGTGTGGCGGCTATACGCCATACTTTGGCTCCACCCACTTCCCGAATTGTCGTTCCTCTAAT
Organism: Hordeum vulgare subsp. vulgare; assembly: GCF_904849725.1. Lineage (NCBI taxonomy): Eukaryota > Viridiplantae > Streptophyta > Magnoliopsida > Poales > Poaceae > Hordeum > Hordeum vulgare. The sequence continues at coordinate 229,179,898 of NC_058523.1, read as the reverse complement.
TTGGGGAACAATACATAAATACTTTCTCCATAGATCGAAGTGGGGCTCGCAACCCAGGAAAATCTCGCATAAGGGTACGAAGCCTAAGATGTGAAGGATGGAGCCGGGGTGAGATTGTGGACCTGCAGCCGGTAGAACTCCAACAAACCCCTCAGGAAAGGGTGAACAGGGAAGCCCACCCCTCGTAGTAGGAAAGAAATGAAGCAGACCCTTTCTCCCGTTTGAGGGGACGGGAAGTTTTCTACGAAGGCTTCGCCATTGGCAGAGGCCAGTCTGGCGCGAGTGGGCACCAGATCCGATAGGGGAAGATATCCTTGAGTTTCAAGTTTGTGCAAACAGAGAAGGGAAATGAAGCAAGTGGCCCAGTCCCCGAGAAGGGGGCCAAGGGGGCGTGAGGAGGAACCTGCCATGACTACGGAGTGCTGGAACCCTAGGGTTTCATGGTGAAACTGGGAGGGCGATGGAGCCTCGGAACAGATTTTGATTTGTTCGTAAAGGGTGTTACATCCTTTGGTTATAGGGAGCAGTTCCGTCAGGGATAGCTAAAAGTGCTTGCCTTTATCAAAGCACGCTAAAATTGAGAATTGTTATTAATCTTTGTGCAAAGTTAAAGGCTATGGGCCCGCGACACTTTGGTAATCGTGAGTCGTGCGGGGACTAAATCACCATTCTGTAATCGGAGGAAGTAGGCGAAATCACCTTGCAAGCCGAACATTTTGGGCGTTGGCATTCGAAGACCCTACGCATCGACATTGAAGGCCAGTTCGAGGGCTACTGAGGGAGTCCAGGATTACGGGGTCCTCAGGTAGTCGGCTTGCTTCGTAGAGGCCGTCCTATTGGGCCGTAATAACTGGAGGACAGACTGTGTGTTCATCTCGTATTCAAGGAGGAAAGCACCAAAGACCAGTGTGACGTCCAAGTAAGGTAGACTAGGTCGGTCCATCCACCCTGAGCTGGAGGTCGGTTGTATGTAACCCTAGATCCCTTGGTGGCTATATAAATCGGGGGTTATCATCCATGTAGGCAGGTTGACTCATCTAGTCTTTAGCTCATACGATCTCAAGGTAGATCAACTCTGTAATCATCATCCACATCAATATAATCAAGCAGGATGTAGGGTTTTACCTTCTCAAGCGGGCCCGAACCTGGGTAAATACAATCTCCCCTTTCTTCCCGCAATCCATCGATCCAAGCTCCACAGTTCGGGACCCCATACCCGAGACCTGCTAGTTTTGACATCAACAGCGGGTCCGATCGCACACATGCAATTCAATACAATGATGCATGGTGGTTGGACAACTGACATGCTGGTCCGAGGTGAACAACAAGCGGACATGGGGTGCGTCCGCCTCATGTCCTTGTAAATGCAAAGCAAGCCTAAATTTAGGGTGGAAATGTGTTCACATGAATGTTGAGCGGACATAGTTTGGGCACATTGGGTTGTGTTTTTTGCCTCATGGACCCAAACATACCAAAGCGGACAAATTGATCGCCGTGTTGGAGTTGGCCAAATAGCATCTACGACCATGGTTATCAGATTAGACGAGACACACATCTAAAAACAATGACTACTCATCCTTTATTTGTCATCGGCCAGTCGTGATCGTCAAACGACCCTCTCAATCCATACAAAGAATGTAGACATCACCATTCCTTGGTCGGGCCCTTTCCCTTGTGGTTACCATAGTGATGGGAGTAGTCCTCCATGTAGGCGTCTGTGAAGGGAGGAATGTCGTCATCGTCCATGCTCTTCATGCCGCTGTGCGACGACAACGAGTTGTAGTCCGAGTGGCGGTGGATGGTGCAAGTATGGTCCTTCATGTGTCGTGTCGCCTTGTCCTTGACGGTCTCCTTATGCCTCCTAAGACACTCTGACTCTTCGATTTCGAGTCAGAGCACCTTCTCATTGTTGTGGTCGAGGCGCCTAGGGTCTGTCTCCATTGTCGACAGTGATCGACAAAGGACTTCATAGAGGAGTTGCTCTTGTGGGTTGACAGGCATGAATTTGGCACGTGGGCGAGAAGGGTCGGCCTCTGCCACCCTCTGCATGACTCGCTGCCTCTCGTGGTGAGCGGCTTTGCCCTTTGACTCGGGCATCTGCATTAGCTAGGTCGACGCACGCACAAGGATCCAATGCTGCTCCGGGGAGCTGGGCTAGGGAAGGGGCACCTAGTGGTAGATTCGAGTGAAGAGTAGCTCAACGAGCCACCATGCTCGGTCGCATTGCTCAAGTGGACCAACGGGGACAACGTGGAGCTTGAGCTCACTGCAATGTCCACCTATGAGCGCTCAATGGCGACGCGGATCGCCAGCTCCTTGTCTCCAGTGCCTCGCTACGAGAGTTGTCCTCCTACAAGAGGTCGTCCCACACAATGGACCAATTCGCTGTCGTCAACAGTAGCAGACTCATCCCGAGGGTTGTGTGAAGGAGCCTAGATCTTCTTGATCCTCCGCTTGATCTCTTCATGAACAACCAAGGGGGTATGCTTCTTATTCCCCTCACGATATGTAGAGTTCCAAGTGTCAACAATGAGATTGTAAATGTGATGTGCGCAGATAGGTGCCTTTTTGGCATGAACTGCAATGGTGAGGTCGCGCCACATAATGCGAGACACGTCAAGCACAGTTCCCTTGCCCTTCTCGGTGTCACATCAATAGTATATCCACCAGGTAAGCATGAACCATATCAAAGTTCCCCACTCGAGGAGACAAGGTGTCCCTGAAGATCTGATGCATGATGTTGAGGTAATGAATCGGCTCGTGGGTCTCACTAGCCATCCCATGTCTGATAGTGTAGAAGCGCGCCAACTTGGACTTAAGAGTGGGAGCCGAGTTGTGATGGGGGTGAAGACCAATTGGGTTTTCAACCCCTCATCATTGTAGTAAAATACCATACATGAAGGTTTGTTAGGTAGCCTTCAAAAAACAGCCATCAGACATCCAGGTCATAGTTCGACGTGCATCTGTCCCAAAGTATACCATGGCATAAAACTGAGCCACCAATTCAGAATTGAAGTCCTAGTTGAAAGTGATTGCCTTGATAATGTCAAACTCCTCACGAATGGCAAGAGCCTCCCCCAATTACATGATCATTGCCTTGAATAAAATAACATAATTATGCACTATTTTGTCAATTGTGTAACAATAATTTGTCTACCAACCATATGCTATGTTTAAGAGAGAAGCCTCTAGCAAAAACTATGCCCCGGGGTCTACTTAAACATAATTACTAAAAATCCAAAAAATGCTTTGCTGCAATTTATTTACTATTATTTACTTATTTATATTATATATCTACCAACATTTAATCCTTGCAAGTAACGAGTTAAAGGGGCTTGACAACCCCGCGTTGGGTGCAAGTGTTTGGTTATGTGTGTGTAGGTGTTGTCGAAGGGGGTTTCCGTGATTCTTCTAGTGGTTCGATAACCTTGGTTTTCACTAAGGGGAATACTTATATCTATTGTGGTGCATCTCCCCTCCTCTTTGGGAAAAAAACCCAACGCAGTTTACAAGTAGCAGGAAGAATTTCTAGCACCGTTGCAGGGAGACATCATCAAATTCTTGTCAGGTTCCTTCACAAAAATTATAATTTACTTGTTCTACTTTTTATTTGCTTGCTCAAAAATATCAAACACACAACACTATTTATATTTGCTAGTTTACTTGTTTCACTTGTTAGTTTGCTTGCTTCGTCACTATGTCTCAAGAAAATACCAAATTGTGTGTTCTCAAATACTAATACTAATAATTTTATTAGTACTCAAATATCACCCGTCACTAGTGCGTATTTTTATGATGTTGATGCTGCATTGTTAAATCTTGTTATGAAAGAACAATTTGCTGGAAGTCCTAACGAGGATCCTGCTTCACATCTTAATACCTTTGTTGAATTATGTGATATGCAAAATAAAAAGGATATGGATAATGATGTGGTTAAGTTGAAAAAATTGCCCTTCTCACTAAGAAATAAAGCTAAAGCATGGTTTTCCTTCTTACCTCGTAACAGTATTGGAACATGGGATAAGTGTAAGGATGCTTGCATTTCTCAGTATTTTCCTCCTCTAAGATTATTTATCTCAAAAAACAAATTATGGCTTTTAAACAACATGAGAAAGAACATGTTGCACAATCATGGGACAGAATGAAATTGATCATTAGAAATTGTCCCGACTCATGGCCTAAGTTTATGGATGATAACATGAAAAAATATGTGGGACTAAATTTTGCGTCGAGAAATCTTCTGGATTCTGCTGCAGGTGGTACGTTCATGGAAGTTACATTGTGATAAGCTACAAAACTTTTGGACAATAGCATGACAAATTATTCTGAATGGCATACGGAGCGAGCTCCAACTGGTAAGAAGGTAAACTTTCTCAAAGAAATTGCTACGTTGAGTGATAAAAATGGATGCTCTTATGAATATGGTTGTTAATAAAATAGGGCCGATTCCATCCCCCCCCCTAATTTTGGCCCGACCTCATCTTTACCCCTAAATAAAAACAATGCTCAACTTTGCCCCTCTTTTGTTAAGTGCACTTATAGAAATGCCCTTCCGTACATTTTCCGTCTAGTCAAAGGCCTTTGTCTGTTACATTTTTCTATACGCGCACTTAACAATCAAAGGCCTTTGACTAGACGGAAAATGTACAGAAGGTTATTTCTATAAGCACACTTAACGGAAGAGAGGTATAGTTGATCACTGTTTTTATTTAGGGGTGAAGATGAGGTTGGGCCAAAATTAGGGGGAAATATGTAAATGACCCATAAAAATACTCATGTTGATCCCAGTGATGTGCCATTATATACTTTTCTTGAGTAAAATAATGATGCTATTGACATGGATTTTGTCTCCCAAAATAATTTCAGCAACAATGCTTATAGAGGAAACTTCAATCCTAGACTATATCCCGCTAATTCCTCTAATAGTTATGGTAATTCCTATGAAAAGTCTGCTAATTATAATAACATGATACCCTCTGATCTTGAGAACACCATTGAAAATTTATTAGTTCTCAAGATATTTTCAACACTATGGTAGAGGAAAAACTACATAAAATTGACGATATTGCTAGAATCATGGATAGGATAGCTCTTGGTGTGGATAATCTTAAAAGTAAAGTTTTTCCACCTAAATATGATATTAATGATTCAAAAAAATCCATTCAAATATCTATCACTCAAAGTAAGGAGAGGACCGCTAGATTGAGAGCTAAGCGACAATTCCTGGAAAAGGCTCTTCCACCTAGTTTTTACCGTAATCATGACGAAGATGTTAAAATGGTTGGTGTTTCTCCTATTGAAACTTTATTTACTAATATGAAAAATAACGAAAAGGGGACTAGAGATGAGTCAACTTTAGCTATAAGGTGCCCCATTTGTTGGGAGGGTGATGATCTTAATGATAATAATGAAAACGTGGGTTTGGAGAGGTCAAAACTTTAGCTAGTGATGTGATCACTATTTGGATTACAAGGACTTTAATTATTAAAATTGTTCTCTATTTGAATGTATTTCCTTGTTACAATCCATAATTAGCTCACCTAATGCTTATGAACAAAATAAGGCTTTTATTGAACATATCGTAGAAGCTATGGTAGAAGCTCATGAGGAGAAACTTGAACTAGAGGTTTCAATACCTAGAAAATTGCATGACGAAAGGGAACCTACTATTAAAATTAAGATTGAACATTATGAATGTAATGTTTGTGTAACCTTGGTGCTAGTGTTTCAACTATACCCAAATCTCTATGTGATGTACTAGGTCTCATCGATATACACGGTTGTTCCCTTAAATTGCATCCTGTGGATTCCACTATTAAGAAACCTTTGGGTAGAATAAATGATGTGCTTATTCTTGCTAATAGAAATTATGTGCATGTATATGTCATTGTGCTTGATATTGAATGAAATATGTCTTGTCCAATAATACTTAGTAGGCCTTTCTTACAAACTATAGGTGCTATTATTGATATGGAGGGAAACATAAGGTTACAATTACCATTAAAGAAAGGGATGAAATACTTCCCTAGAAAGAGAATGAAACCACCTTATGCATCATTCGTGAGGGACACCTATGGACTAAACATGAAAGAGAACAATACTTGATACTATACATTGTGCGTAGCTAGGAGCATAGATAAATAGATTTTGTTGGGAGGCAACCCAATAGTTATCTTAAATTCTTTGGTTTACATTATGTTTTGGTGTGTTGGCATGATTATTGCTACCCTAATAATTATTTTTTTATGTTTTAATTGGTGTTTCTGCCAATTAAATCCTTTTGGATGATTTTTATGATAGTATAATTGATCTTGTGCAAAAACAAATACTTTTACGTCGAGTGCAGGATTTCTATGATTTTATTGGAACGTCTTTTTGATATCATTTTTTACATAGTATTGGTATACAAATTCCCCAGATTTTACTGATCGTTCCAAATTTTTGGAGTTACACAAGTATGGTTTTAGTGGTGATCACTAGAGATTGTTCTGTCTTAGAGGGAATTTTGTTATTCTTGCATAGTTTTCTTGTTTTGTTGATGCTATGGATTACATAGGGGTATAAGTCCTGGAGAAGTTAGAATATAGTACACTAGGAAATAATTAAATATGAATCAATTAATAATAGTAAGTAAAGTTTATGATTTGCATATTGTACTAACAAATCTCATAAGGTTTTTGTTGAGTTTTGTGTGGTGAAGTTTTCAAGTTTTGGGTGAGATAAAGATGGATGAAGGAATAAGGAGCAGCAATACCATAATCTTTGGGATGACCAAGGCATCCCAAGGTAATATTCAAGGAAGACCCAAGCGTCTAAGCTCTCCATTCGAGCAATACGTCACTTGGAGCTATAATTTTTATTCATCACATGATATGTGTTTTGCTTGGAGTGTCCTGTATTATAGTTTTATTTTAAATTAGTTTGTCACAAACATTGTTTGTTGGACACACATCTATGAGAGAGAGATACATGTTCATTGCAATTTGTTAGAATACTCTATATGCTTCACTTATTTCTTGTGAGCTAGGCAGTTGCTCTAGTGCTTCAATTATATCTTAATAGAGCACACCCGCGTTCAGATTTTGTACAAATAACTGTATTCTCATGCTTCACTTAAATATTTTTGAGAGTCTAATAAATAGTAATGGTAATATGCACGGGTTATAAGACTAGTCCAAAAAGGACAGGCATCCAAGGGGGATATAATAAAAACTTTCATGTAGCTTACTAAAAGAGAACTATGGGCTAAGTATATTGCTCTAGTAATATGAAAGGACATGATTACATGTTTATTTGTTAGTAGAAATCTCAGCACTAAAGCATGTTATTAATTACTCATATAAATATTAATTATGGCATGGTGATGATGTGTGAGCGTCCTTATGTCTGATTGAAATCCTATCGTGCTTTTCGGGTCGGAGGCGTGCGATGTTTAACTCATACCAACCTCCTCCCTAGGGGTATGCGGTAGTACTTTGCTTCGAGGGAGCCAATAGGTTTTGCAATACATATATGAGTTCTTTATGACAAATGTGAATCCATGGATATGCGCACTCTCAACTCTCCATAATTTCTAGCCTCTTTGGTACCGTTCATTGCCCATTCTCACCTCGAGGATTGATGCAACCTTCGATGGTATACCTACTTATCATGGCATTTCCGTAGCCATTCTGAGATATATTGTCATGCAAGTTCCACTGTTCCATCACATGACTTGTGTTTCCATCATCATATTGCTTTGGATGATCATGTAACTCACATGGTATTTGTATCAAGGCCACCGTTTATCATATTCTACATGTTACTTTAGATCATAACACATTATGGTACACTGCGAGAGGCATTCATATAGAAGCCTCTTGTGTAGTAGTTTTTCATTTCGAGTTGTAAGTAAATAAAAGTGTGATGATCATCATTATTAGGGCATTGTATGAGTGGAAAGAATGACGGAGAGTATGATTTCCCCACAAGTCAGGATGAGACTTCACACACAAAGAAAGAAAGAAAAAGATAAAAGGGAAACAAGAGAAAAAAAATGGAAGGAAAAAAAGAGAAGAAAAGAGAAAAAAAAGAAAAATAAAAATGAGAGAAAATAGATAAGGGGTAGTTATATTACCTTTTTCCACACTTGTGCTTACAGGGAGAACCATATTTTGTATGTAGAAAGTCTCGTGAATTGTCATTTTCATATGCTAGTGGGAATTTTTTGCTATAGAACTTGGCTTGTATATTCCGATGATGGCTTCCTCAAATGACCGAGGTCTTCATGAGCAAGAAAGTTGGATGCACACCCACTTCGCTTCCGTTGAGATTTCACACACTTATAGTTCTAGTGCATTCGTTGCGTGGCCATCCCTACTCCTTGCATTGATATTGATTGATGGCAATATCCATAGCCCGTTGGTCCACCTAGTTGATGTGACACTTCCATTCCAATTTGACTCCTTTGATCTATACCACCATCTATTCCACCCATACGCCATATCCATGGTTCACACTCATGTATTGAGCGAGGCTGAAAATGCTGAAGCGTGTTAGAAGTATGATCCAATTTCCTAACTTGACACCGAGGTGCTCATGATCTATACTTATGTGGTGAGGACGAAGTCATGACATGCTAATATGATAAAATGAGTAGGGAATACCATTCTTTAAGGATCGTACATTTTGAATATGAATGATTATGTTGTTTATATTTATGGATATTATTATTTTGATATCAATTGGTTCATTGTTTCTCAAGATCATACCTAAAAGAGAGTACATGTTGGGTAGCATGTCGCATCAAAAACTCTATTTTTATTATTTACCTACTCGAGGACAAGCATGAATTAAGCTTTGGGATGCTAATATGTATCCAACATATCGATAATGTTTTATTGTTCCATGCCATTACATTATCAATCTGTTATGCTTTATATGCATTTATATGCTATTTTTATCATTTTTGGGAACTAACATATTAACCTAGTGCCACGTGTGAGTTGTTGCTTTTTGCATGTTTTTTGGACTTTTAGGAAACCAACACCAAACAGAGTCCAAATGCTACGAAACTTTTTGATGATTTTTTCTAGACAAAAAGAGGACGTGTAAACTTCGGAGGGAGATGAGACGACACACGATGATACATCAAGGCAACTGGGCGCGCCCAACGGGTAGGCGCGACCTGATGCCTCGTGGGCCCCTCATGGATCCTTCTAACCTACTTCCACATCCATAAATTCTCTAAAATCATGAAACCAATAGGGAGCCATCCAAAACACCTTTTCTCCCGCCGCAAGTTTCTGTTACGACGGGAGTCCATGTGGAGACCTTTTCTGGTGCCTTGCCTGAGGGGGAATGGATCACGGAGGCCATCTATATTGTTAGAGCATATATCTCCATATGTGGTTTTGGTAATTGATGACAATTCCTATGGACTAATGGTTGCCTTAAATTACATTTATAGGATTTGTCCATAGGCACTTCTTGAAGTCCATCTGTTGGGTTCAAGGAGTTTATATGATGACCGAGATGGTATTCAAGGTATTATCCAAAGAATGGTCATGGAGACACATGGTTGATCGAGATCTCAGACAAAGAGTAAATCAAGATGATCAACACACAAAGCGTACAAGATGTACCGAGAGGGATCAAGTGATCCCATGGTATGGCGTGTTTCCATGGGCTTGCGTCAAAGGGAAGATCTCATACAGCCCATGAGCAAATCAAGATGATCAACACACAAAGCGTACAAGATGTACCAAGAGGGATCAAGTGATCCCATGGTATGGTAAGCATTGTCCATTACGTATTTGTGTACTAACCCATGGTCTTCGTGAGAGTTCTATGTGGGGGTTAGGTGTGTTTCCATGGGCTTGCGTTAAAGGGAAGATCTCATACAACCCATGAAGTATGACGTCAAGTTGTGATCGTCATCAAGATTGCGATGTACAAGTTCAAGTGGATCAGCACGAAGATATCATTCTTGAAGCTTGCCGTCCATTGTGGTGGCAATGGACTTGTGAAGATATGCTGAAGAGTGGCTCACCCATAGTGAGTATGGGGAGCAATCAACTAGTCTTCATCAAGCCAACACAATCAAAAAAGGTGGTCCATCTGGAGGAAGCCAAGATCATTATCATCTAGCTCAAGAGGACGAGGTGCAAGGTATAGGTTTGCCCTTGATAGGTTTTCTGTTTAGGATAGATTGCTGTACTATCAAGGGGGCTCTCAAGTGAGTAGCTTCATCGTATCATCCGTTGAGAGCTCAAACCATTTGCATCCTTGCATCATACTTCTTGGTTCTTTTTTGGTGTTTCTCTTTGTGAGTTTTAGAGCTTATGGTCATCTTCGTGACAAGCTCGAGTTCATCGAAAACGGAGTCCATATGCATCTACTATGATGTTTTCGATGTTGGAGTTTTTGCCGGTTCTTCATTCATAGAGGACTCACATCTCTATATCTTTGGCATTTTCATAACCGCATGGTCTTAGGTTAGCCCTTGTCGTTATGAATCCAACAAGCTTGGGTTTGCTCGATTCGGAGATCGTATGCGAAAGTTATGGCTGTTTCAGTGGCGAGCGGTAGTACCGCTAGACCTAGCGGTAGTACCACTAGAGTTGGCGGTAGTACCGCTGGCTGGCGGTAGTACCGCCCCTGGTCAGCGGTAGTACCGCTCCAGGAGCTTAGTACCGCCTGCCTAGCGGTTGTTCGTGGACGGACCTTTTTGCGAAGACTTTCTTGGCGGTGGTAGTGCCGTTGCACTACCAGGGGCCCAGCGGTAGTACCACTGGGGCCATCGGTAGTACCGCTGCAGCCAGCGGTAGTACCGCTGCAGCCAGCGGTAGTACCGCTAGCTGGCGGTAGTACCGCTGGAGTACCAGCGGTAGTACCGCTGGAGTGCCAACGGTAGTACCGCTGCAGCCAGCGGTAGTACCGCTGGAGCTCGGGCAGAAAGTGGGGGTAACGGTCTGATTCCTTCCCCCACTATATAAAGGGGGTCTTCTTCCCCCTTGGTCTGATCTATCCGTTGAGCTCTTGTTCTACCTCCATTGTTGACATTCTTAGAGCTTGCTTACTCTCAATCCCTCCAATGATTCTTGCTTGTTCTTGAGGGAAAAGAGAGAGGAGATCTAGATCCACATCTCCACCAATCACTTTCTCCTCTATGTGAGGGGAACCCCTTGGATCTTGATCTTGGAATTCTTTGTGAGCTCCTTGTTCTTCCTCTCATATTTCTCCATAGCTTTCGTTGTTGTGGAGGGATTTGAGTGTGAGGGACTTGACCACTTCGTGTGTTCTTGCCATTGCATTAGTTGCATCGGTTTGAGTTCTCCACGGTGATACGTGGAAGTGAAGTTTGAGAAGCTTGTTACCTTTGGTACTTAGTACCCTAGATATTGTTCTTCGTGGATGCTTTGGCGTCCTAGAAGCTTGGTGGTGTCTCGGAGCTCAATCATTGTGGTGTGAAGCTCCGGGAAGCGTCGGGGTCTCCAATTAGGTTGTGGAGATTGCCCCGAGCAATTTGTACGGGTACCGGTAACCGCCCCCAAGGGTTGCCACGTGTACAGGTTCGGTGACCGCCCCCAAGGGTTGCCATTTGTACAGGTTCGGTGACCGCCTTCAAGGGTCCCTTAGTGGAATCACGGCATCTTGCATTGTGCGAGGGCGTGAGGAGATTACGGTGGCCTTAGTGGCATCTTGGGGAGCATTGTGCCTCCACACCGCTCTAACGGAGATTAGCATCCGCAAGGGTGTGAACTTCGGGATACATCATCGTCTCCCCGTGCCTCGGTTATCTCTTACCCGAACCCTTTACTTATGCACTTTACTTTGTGATAGACATATTGTTTATTGTAATATATCTTTCTATCACTTAGTTGTTTATCTTGCTTAGCATAAGTTGTTTGTGCACATAGGTGAGCCTAGTTGTTTGTAGGTTTTGTGCTTGACATATTAAACGTTAGTTTTATTCCGCATTTGTTCAAGCCTAAACCTTAACTATTTTAAAGCGCCTATTCACCCCCCCCTCTAGGCGACATCCACGTCCTTTTCATACATGAACCTTGTTGCCTGCATCATGATGTGTGAGTAGTCCACCATAGACCTACGGGTCTATAGCTGATACCTAGATGGCTTCTTCTTTCTCTTTGATCTTCAATACAAAGTTCACCAAGATTCTCGCAGTGATCTATCCCATGTAATCCTCTTTTGCGATGTGTTTGTTGGAATCTAATGAATTGTGGTTTACAATCAAATTACTCGTTTATATTAATTGAGTATTCTTGTGAATTCTTTTATGCATGATTTTCATAGCTTTGTATTTCTCTGTGATCGATTAGTTTGGTTTGGTAAACTAGATTGATTTATCTTCACTGGAAGTGATGCGTTTTAATGGGTTCAATCTTGCGGTGCTCAATCCTAGTGATAGAAAGGGACATGATACATCTCCAATGTATCTATAATTTTAGATTGTTCCATGATGATCTATTATCATTCTATAATACTTTTGGGGTATTTATTTACTAGTTTATATTATTTTTGAGCACTAACCAATTGACCCAGTGCCTAGTGCGAGTTGCTGTTTTCTGCATGTTTTTCACTTTTCAGGTTTTCCATACCAAACGAAGTCCAATTGACCTGAAACTTTTTTGTGTTTTTTTCTAGATCAAAAAAAGAGCAACAAGCATCGAAGAAATGTTGGGGGACACATGAGGGACCCACAAGCCAACCCGGCGCGACCTAGGAGGGGGCGCCCTATTGGCTTGTAGGACCCTAGAGACCCTCTCGTCTCTGTTCTCTAGCTTTGAAATTCTCATATACTCTAGAAAGCCCAAAAGGAGCCCCGAAACACTTTTTACGCCGCCGTAAGTCTCTATTCCGACACGAGGCCATCTAGAGCTTCGTTCTAGTACCCTATCGGAGTGGGATCGATCATGGAGGGCCTCTTCATCAACCTTGCTGCCCTCACGATGATGTGTGGGTAGTTCACCACAGACCAACGGGTCTATAGCCAGTACCTAGATGGCAATCTCTCTCTCTTGATCTTCAATACAATGATCATCACATCTTTGCTTTGATCCACGTGATGTAATTACTTTTGTGCGATGCATTTGTTGTGATCCGATGAATTGCAGGTTTATGTTCAGATTATTCATGATAAATATTTGAGTTTTCTCTGAATACTTATATGATTCTTATGTGCATGATAATGATAGCTTCGTAATTTGCTCCGATCTATTGAAATAGTTTGCCCAACTAGATTTATATTTGTTCGATGAGAGAGGTGCGTTTCGAGTAGGTTAAACCTAGCGAATTTCTATATCCCAGTGATAGAAGGGGACAAGATGCATCTTTGTGTAGCTGCTACTAAATATAAAATGATGGGGTTTATTCATATTGCTTGAGTTTAGTTTGTCTACATCATGGCATTGTTCTCCATGCATTACTCTGTTTCACTTAATACTCAAGATACATGCTGGATAGCGGTCGAGAGTGGAGTAATAGTAATAGGTGCATGCAGGAGTCGGCCTATTCATTTATGGGTGTAATGCCTATATACGCATGATCATTGCCGTGAATATCACATAACTATCCGCCCTTTTAATTGCCCAATAATAATTTCTTTACCCATAGTATGCTATTTTTCTTGGGAGACACCATTAGGGAAAACTATGGCCTCTCGGTCTATTCACAACATATTTACAAAACTTTCAATACCTTGTTGCCATTTACTTGTTTTTATTTTATCTTGCTATCTACAATTATGTACACACCCCACTCACTTGCAAATAACAAGTATAAGGGGATTGACAGCTCTCTTGCATGTGCTGGGTGCAAGTTGTTTGTCCTTTTGTGCGCAGCCACACAAGACGGTGGTGGTTGATATTCCTATTGGTTCAATAAACCTTGGTTTCATAACTGTGGGAAATACTTACCCACATTATGCTGCGATAACCCATCCCTCTTCACGGAAAACCTAATGCAGATCACAAGTATCACGAAGGATTTCTGGCACAGTTGCCGGGGAATATCATCACCAACTACCATGTAACTCCACACAAATTTTCGTTCACTTGTTCTCCTTTTTATTTTATGGTATATTTAGTTTGTTTCCTAAATATAGGATAATACAAAAATATATACCTTTGCTTGCTTAGCTTGTCACTAGATTGCATCATCGCTCTCTAGTTTGCTTGAAAGTTGCTCCATGTCTGAAATTGAGAAAGTTATTGTTGAAAGCTCTAGTGAAGATATCACTAGTGACTTGGATGAAGCGAGACTAAAATTTAATTTTTTTCCACTCATGATCCTCCTATGGATCAAGTCCCTACTACTAAGACTCACACAACTCTAAATTCTAAAATTTATCATGTGGGTAGTGGGAACATTATTGGAAAGCATGTCATCGAAGAATTCTTTGAGGATCCGTTATCTTCCGCTCTCGTTAAAAAATCTATACTCGATGAAACAAATTGTTATGTGGTTGCTATGACCATGCTTATATTGAAAATGGAAAGAAAATTTGTGCATCTCCATCCTATGCTTCAAAAGATATTCTTGGGACTCCCTAGCTTGCATGATCCCGAGATTAAGGAATTTTCCATCACCATCCTTATGCATGAATTTGATTATATTTTGCATGAAGCAAAGGAGTTTTTTATATTTTATGGTAAAACCTCAATGTCCTCCCATAGAAGCTATCCTCCATAATAAAGATGCTATGCATAGGTTGGAATCTAATGATTGTCACAGATTTGATATGAATATGAGGAGGAATGTGCTTCCCGAAGAATTTACACAATATTTGTTTCTCGAGACTTGTGGTAAATTTGAATGTTTTTTTAAAGGAACTAATGAAGGGTTTAGGAAGATTGGCAAGAAAACACTATTAGGGAACCTATTAGTGATGAAATCGAGTACTTGAGTGATTCAACTAGGTTGGACAAGGGTGATTATTAAGTAATATTTGGAGGAACTAATTTTTGAAGACATGAAGGGGTCCAAAACTTGAAACTATGCAATATGTCTACTTAGGGGCGTAAAACAATAACACTTGTTGGGAGGAAACCCAATAGTTATCCTTATTTTTGTCTTTTACTTTCTGTTTGTTTGTGATAACATGATTATTGCCTCTATAATTATTGTGTTTATATGTTTTAATTAGTGTTTGTGCCAAGTAAAACCTTTGGGATGATTCGTATGATGAGTAGAATTGAAACAGTGCAAAAACAGAAACTTTGACGTCTAGTGCATAATTTCTCTGATTTTACTGGAACGCCTTTTTAATATGAAATTTTTACAAAGTATTTCTATGCAAATTCCTCAGGTTTTCCTAATGTTTCCGAAATTTTGGAGTTACAGAAGTATAGGTTCATTACAGATTAGTACATATTGTTCTGTTTCGGTCAGATTCTGTTTTTGCTTGCATAGTTTGCTTGTTTTGATGATGCTATGGATAATATTGGTGGGTATAATGCATATATAATTTAGAATACAATACCTTATGCTAAAATAAAATAAGAATCAACTTATAACAGCAGCTAAAAGTATATGATATGTTGCTTATACTAATGGATCTCACAAAGTTTTATTGAGTTTTATGTGATTGAAGTTTTCAAGTTTTGGGCATTATCCCGATGGATTAAGGAATGAGGAGAAGCAAAAGCCTAATATTGGGGATTGCCAAGGCACCCCAAGGCAATATTATAGGAATACTCAAGCATCTAAGCTTCGGGATGCCCTAGAAGGCGTCCCCTCTATTCGTTTCAATCCATCGATATGTCACTTGGAGCTACATTTTTATTCATCACATGATATGAGTTTTACCTGGAGCGTCCTTTGATTTTGGTTTCTCCACTATCATTGTTTTCTGGAAACACTTATTTGAGAGAGATACCACATCATCACAATTTGTTAGAATACTCTGTGTGCTTCACTTATATCTTTTGAGTTTAGTAGTTGCTCTAGTACTTCACTTGTATCTTTTTGAGCATGGTGGCGTGTAGATTTTTTAGAAATATTATGCTCTCGTTCTTCACTTATATTTGTTTGAGAGTTAGATAAATAGTGGCAGTAATTTTCCGTGGGCCATAAGACTAGATAAAAAAATAATGGGTGTTCAATGAGTGATAATTAAAACCATCATATAGCACATATAGAGAAATTATGGGTTAATGACATTGATCTGGTGATATGAAAAAGGTGTGAGTGCATTATTATTAATTTAGAGAGGTGTCAATGTCAAGACATTTTAAACTTCTTGTTCATCCAAAAATTAGAAGGGCATGGTGATGATGTGTGAGCATTTCTATTCCTCGCTGAAATCTTAGTGTTGTTCTGAGTCGGAGTCACGCGATGGTTAATTCCTACCAACCCTCTCTCTCTCGGGGCATGTGAGTACTACTTTGATTTGTGATAAAACTAATAAAACTTTGCAATAAGTACACGAGTTCTTCATGACTAATGTGACACCATGGACATACGCAATCTCACCTCCTCATATTTGCTAGCCTCTTCAGTACCCTGCATCCCCCGTTCTCGCCTTGAGGATTGCTCCAACTTTCGTCGGTGCATCCAAACCCCATGACATGACACGCTTTTTTGCACATAAGAATTTTTACATCCATTTTATATAGTGTAATAATGTGATGGTTAGCATAAGCAAGCAATATACGAATAGCTTCAAGTCTAGCAACAGGTGCAAAAGTTTCATCAAAGTCAATTCCTTCAACCTTTGTGTAGCCTTGGGCTACAAGTCTTGCCTTGTTCCTCACAACGTAACCATCCTCATCTTTCTTGTTTTGGTAGATCCACTTGGTGTCTATGATATTGTGCTTGCGAGGATCAGGTCTTTTGACGAGTTCCCGTACATCATTTAGCTTGAACTGAAGAAGTTCATCTTGCATGGCTTGAACCCACTCAGGTTCCATGAAGGCTTCAACAACTTTTGTGGGTTCTGTGATAGACACAAAGGATAAATGCCCACAAAAGTTAACTAAATGTGAGGCTTTTGAGCGAGTGAGAGGACCTGGCGCATTGATGTCATCGAGGATTTTGTCAAATTTCACTTCATTTGCAATCCTCAGATGTGTTGGTTGAAGACTTTGGTTGGGCTGAGGAATTTGATCTGGAGCATTTTCCTCAGGTGCACCCGCTTGAATTTCAGCATTGTTGGAGACGACTTCTTCAACAAGAGGTTGTTCCTTAGTAGGAATGATATCTTCAGTAGCCTTGTGCTTAATAGCTTCCTGAGGAGTCAATTTATCTCGCACACGAGGCAGTTGCTCTATTTGTGAGCCATTAGTTTCATCGAACAGCACATCTAAAGTTTCAACAACCTTGTTGTGATAGGTGTTGAAGACCTTGTAGGTGTGCGAGTCCTTTCCGTAATCGAGCATAAAACCCTCATGTGATTAGCCTTGTGGGATCCCTCATATTGTTTTCCTTGGGATCATCGCCGCTTGTCTTTGGGGGTGGGATTTTGGAATTGGAAATTGGAATTGGAAGGTTTGACAGCGCGGCAAATAAGTAAATCTCTTCGACATAGCTGAAGAGAAATCGAGATTAGGTGCAAATTTTGAGCTATGGCGAGGATCTCTAATCCAGCATCTTGCATCGAAAACTTTGAAATAACTTACATTGGATTTCTTGTCAATGAGGAGTTCGTACGAACTTTTCTGGAGGAATTTGTGAAGATATACTATGATGATGATGTGGCAAGCAATTCGATTGCCTCAGGCCAAAAGCGACGAGGAGTCTGATATTCTTCAAGCATGGTCCACGCCATTTCAACCAAAGTCCTGTTCTTGCGCTCAACGACGCCATTCTGTTGAGGAGTATAAGGAGAAGACAATTCATGAGTAATACCAAGTTCATCAAGATAATCATCAAGGCCAGTATTCTTGAATTTTGTCCCATTGTCACTCCTGATGTGTTTGATCTTGACGCCGAAGTTCGTCGAGGCCCTTGAGGAAAATCGTTTGAAGACTTCTTGCACTTCAGTTTTATATAGAATGATATGCACCCATGTTTTATACAGAATGCGCCCATGTATATCGAGAATAATCATCAACGATGACAAATCCATATAGAGATGTTGCATTGGTTAGAGTAGCATAATGAGTAGGTCTAAAGAGATCCATATGAAGCAATTCAAACGGACAAGTAGTAGTCATGATAGTCTTCGAGGGGTGTTTGGATCTGGTCATCTTTCTAGACTCACAAGCACCGCGGAGATGGTCCTTGAGGAATTTGACGGTTTCGATGACAATGACATGCTTCTTCTTCGCCAGTGTGTGCAAATTTCTCATGCCTGGATGACCAAGTTGTCGATGCCATAGCCAGCCTTCTGGAGTTTTTGCTAGTAGACACGTGGCTGGTTGAGGACCTATAGAGAAGTCAACAATATACAAGTCTCCTCTACTAAAGCCTTCGAAGACTTTGGATTTATCATATTCCATGATGACTACACATCTATATTTTCCAAAGATGACAATCATATCAAGATCACAAAGCATTGAGTCTGACATGAGGTTAAACCCAAGGGATTTGACAAGCATGACTTTGTCCTTGTGACGATCCTTAGAGATGGCCACTTTTTCAAGTCCCAATACCTTGCTTTTACTTTTGTCAGCGTAGGTGATATGCTTCAGTGGTGATGGACTCAGTGGGATATTCATCAATAAGCTTTTATCACCACTCATGTGATTTGTACATCCACTTTGAAGAACCCACTCTGTGTTCTTGGGTTGATCATCGTAGAGATGAAATAGTACTGCTTACCATCTCATATGCTTGAGATTTGAAGAATATGATATCAATTTCATGAGACTTGAATCTCATCACAAAAAGTAAATATGAGGAAATAATGAGGAAGAGTGAAATGATAGATCATTTCATCATGTTTTAGCTTGCATCCTATCAAGAAATTTCCTCAGGTCTCCAGCAAATTCTTCAGATGATGACTTTCATCTGGAGACCTGACGTGCAGAACTGATTAGTTCGATATCTTCACCACCCACATCTGAAGGGGTGGCAAAGAGTTAATCATCCTACGAGCACCATATGAGAATGGAGGCATTAAAGATAATGCACTTCTTTTCACACTATGGGGTTAGAGTACTCAAATGAATAGGCACATAAATTCTTTGAGGACTTATGAACATAGTGATTTGAGGAATAGTGCACATATTAATGTCCCTTGTAGTTTCCCTGCATATCAGAAGCATTAGTGCGAGTACGAGCATAATTTTGACCATTTGAGGAATTTGATCCTCGTGAAGACTTTGGTCCACCTGAGGAATTTGATCTGGGGTTCCTGTTCTTCACTAGTGGAGTCCTGAGGACATTCACCTGAATACTTTCCAAGCAGCTTTTGGGAACCTAGATTTTCCTGAGGGGAGGTCCATTCCTGCAGTAGTTCCAACACATCGAGCAAATACTTCACCAGATTGATTTTTGAATAGTTTATAGTTGGAGTGAAATGACTCATGAGAGGAATAAGACATTTCAAATGCAAAGCGTGTTAGAGTGGATGGATCAATGGGTGGTTCTTCAGCAGCAACCCATGAGGTTTTGGGGTACTACTCAGGTTTCCAGTATGACCCATCAACGTTTAGTTTCCTCTCAAAGGCAATGCCCTCTTTCCTTGGGTTCCTGTTTAGAATCTGCTTTTTAAGCACATCGCAAAGGGTTTGATGCCATTTGAGACTTTTGTATATGCGTGTCACATACAATTCCTTTAATCCCGCATTTTCGTCAGTAGCATTTGTGGTTTCCTCAAGTGAAGAATGTGATACCACATGAACAGTTGAAGAATTTGTAGCGATAGAAGCATTTGATGATTCTGGTGAAGAATTAGCAGTTTCACATTCGATGCATTTCAGACATGGTGGAATGAATTCTTCTTGAGCGGTACTGATCTGTTGAGCAAGCAATGAATCATTTTCCATTTGAAGATCATCATAGGACATTTTCAACTTCTCAAGATCAAGCTTCCTTTGAAGAAATTCATAAGAAAGCTTCTCATGATCAGCCAAGAGTGTACCATAACGATCTTGAAGACTATAAAATCTAGATTGAAGACTTTGAACATCTTCAGTAAGGATTTAAGTAAGTATCATTTCATCATTCAACAAATCATCACTTTTGTCTAGCAGTTTCTGAAGCTTTTCAATAGCACTTTGTTGCTTAGTGGCAATGTTGGCAAGTTTATAGTAACTGGATTTTCGATAACCATCAGGTTCACAATCACTAGAATCAGAAGAGGATGTGTGGCTTGGTACCTTTGAACCTTTTGCCATGAATCAATAGGTGGGAGCGAAGTCATCATCATATTCATCAGTGTTGTTGGCGTTGTTATTTTCTTCAAGGTTGAAGATGGACGTGCTAACGAATGTGGTAGCAAGTGCAAGACTTGCCACACCAGACTCTGACTCCACTTCAGAACCTTCCTCTTCATCACATTCCTGAGATTCTTCTTCAGAATCCATTTCCTTCCCAATGAGTGCCCGAGCCTTTCTCAAACTGGTCTTCTTGTGAGAGGAGGACTTTGAAGATTTCTTCTTTTTCTTTGAGTCATCAAAACTTTCATCCTTGTATTTTTTCTTTCTTGATTCCTTCACCCAGCGAGAACAGTCAGCAATGTAGTGATCAAATTTCTTACATTTGTGGCACGTTCTTTTCTTGTAGTCTTGATATGAAGATTCTGATTTAATCTTATCTTTTCTTGAAGACTTTGCAAACTGGCCACACTTTGTGAACTTCTGGAATTTCCTCACGAGCATAGCAAGTTCGTGCCCAAGTTCTTCAGGATCACTACAAGCGTGGCGAGTTAACTATTCAAGCTAAGGCAAGCTATATGGACCAAGAATATACTACAAGAAAATAGAGATATATATGGACCAAGCTATTCAAGACCTCGTGCGCTGAAGGCAAAGGTTGTTTCCTCATCTGAGGTTGAAGAATCTGACTGCAATCTTGGTCCATATAGCTTGCCTTAGCTTGAATAGTTAACTTGCCACGCTTGTAGTCATCCTGAAGAACTGGGATAGGAACTTGCTATTCTGGTAAGGAAATTCCAGAAGTTCACAAAGCGTGGTCAGTTCGGTAAATCTTCAAGAAGAGGTATGAGGAAATCAGAATCTTCATCCGAGGATTACAAGAAAAGAACCTGCCACAAATGCAAGAAATCTGGTCACTGCATTGCTCACTGTCCTCGCTGGGTGAAGGAATCTAGGAAGAAGAAATACAAGGATGAAAGTTCTCATGACTCAAAGAAAAAGAAAAAATCTTCAAAGCCCTCATCCTCAAAGTCCTCATCACACAAGAAGAACGGTTTTAGAAAAGCTTGGGCACTCATTGGCAAGGAAATGGATTCTGAAGAAGAATCTAAGGAATGTGATGAAGAGGAAGGCTCTGAAGAGGATTCAAAGTGTGGTGTGGCAAGTCTTGCACTCGCTACCAGATTCATCAGCAAGTCAATCTTCAACCTTGAAGAAAAGGACAACGTCAACTACACTGATGAATATGTTGATGACTTTGCTCCAACCTATTGCTTCATGGCAAAACGTTCAAAGGTATCAAACCATACCCCCTCCTCTGATTCTATTGACTGTGAACCTGATGATTATCAAAAACCCAGTTACTTTAAACTCGCCAACATTGCCAATAAGCAACAAAGTGCCATTGAAAAGCTTCAAAAACTGCTAGACAGAAGCGATGATCTATTGAATGATGAAACAAATCGTACTCAAGTCCTCACTGAAGATGTGAAAAGTCTTCAGTCTAGATTTGATAATCTTCAAGATTGTTATGGCACACTCTTGGCTGATTATGAGAAACTTTCCTATCAATTTCTTCAAAGGAAGCTTGATCTTGAGAAGTTAAGAATGTCTCATGATGGCCCCCTGCACTACTTTCTCGGCATCGAGGTGATCCGTCGAGCCGACGGTTTCTTTCTGCATCAGCAGAAGTACGCCCACGAGCTTCTCGAGCATACCGGTATGCTTAATTGCAAGCCGACGCCCACCCTCGTCGACACGAAGGCGAAGGTCTCTGCTCTGGAGGGGTCTTTTGCGTCCGATGGAGCGTTTTATCGCTCTATCGTCGGTGCTTTACAGTATTTGACGCTGACTCGCCCGACCTACAGTATGCTGTTCAGCAGGTGTGCCTCCACATGCACGCCCCGCGTGACTCTCACTAGACTCTAGTGAAGCGTATTCTCCGTTATATACGCGGCACCATGTCCTTGGGACTCACCCTGACGGCCTCCGCCTCCACCGACCTCGTGGCCTACTTGGATGCTGATTGGGCTCGCTGTCCTGACACGTGGCGCTCTACGTTAGGCTACTACGTCTACCTTGGGCCCTCGTTGATCTCCTGGTCATCGAAGCGGCAGCCCACGGTCTCCTGCTCCAGCGTCGAGGCAGAGTATCGCGCCGTGGCTAATGTCGTGGCTGAATGCTCTTGGATACGTCAGCTGCTCCAGGAGTTGCTTTGTGATGTTCACAAGGCCACTCTCGTCTACTGCGATAACGTCAGCGCGGTCTACCTCTCCGCCAACCCGGTGCACCATCGACGGACGAAGCATATTGAGCTCGATATTCACTTCGTGCGCGAGCAGGTTGCCCTTGGTCGTGTTCGGGTTCTTCACGTGCCGACGACGCAACAGTTTGCTGATGTGATGACTAAAGGATTGCCTACTCCCGTCTTCGAGGAGTTCCGGTCCAGTCTCTATGTCTCCGGCGACGCTTCGACTGCGAGGGAGTGTTGAGTATGTATTTATGTTGTGCGTGTATTGGAGTTGTGGCCCACCTCCTAGTCTTATATAGTTGAGGTAGAGGCCTTCACTTGCATTATATATATGTGCACCAGCACCCCTAATCAATACATCGTATTGCAAATTATCTATCCACAAGCTGCTTTGTTCGATACACTAGGACAAAGTTAAAAATCCGAGGACCTCAACATCGATGCAAATAACTTGTTTTGGGCATTCTTGTTCTGCGTTTAATTTTATGCTTTATTCTTCAACTCGCGAGGATATGGTTGTAATATTCATGTGTAAGACTAGCATCTAGCATCAATTTTGACCTCTAAAATCTTGTTTAGTGAGCAGCAGCTTCGTCCTTGCATCATTGTAATTTTGATGTTTTGCTCTATCAATATTGCTTGTTCCATCTAGACCGTATTATGTTGTGCCTATTCCTTATTTGTTGTATGGCATGCAACGTGTTTGGTGGGGGTTGAATGGTGGTGCCAATTTCAGATACTGAACTTGTTAGGTTGGTAAGAATCATTTCATAGTTCTCTAGCTCTGAGATTGCGGCTTCATGTCAAGCCAGACTTCATTTGTATGATGCCATGAAAACCTCACCATAGAGGCGTCAGTGAAGAGTCAGCGCAGCAAAGCGCGAAACACTTCTAGTTCCTTCTTATCCCAGAGAAGTCAAGCTACACACTAAAATCTACAAATAACACGCTCTCCTTTTTACCAATATGATCAAAAGTAACACAATGGAACATTGATAATACACAAAAACTACACCATCGCATGTCAATTACTCCCTCCGTTCCAAAATATAAGACCTTTTAAATATAATTTAGAGTCCAAAACTACACTATGGATTGCTTTAGTGCAAATTGATCGAAGCAATCAAAATAATAATCATCCAAGCATCCCATGCTAACAAAAATCATGTACTTTCCAGGCCCTCTTCACAAGCCCATCTACATTTAATAAGATGTCAGCTTGCAAACTGAAAACATCTGGCGCAAAAAATATTTCATAAGAAATCCAATCCAAGTAACTTATAATTCGACACATTATATAGCAACTCAAGTGGACTTAAAGTCAAACCAGGTAAAGTTCAGAAGGAGATCCCACTGGGGTGCCAAAAGGAGCAAACATTATCACACAGGCTCTGATCCATAATTAAAGTTAAAGCTGTACCAAAGAGTCCCCAGGCTCTCTTTAAGAAAACAGCGCCATTGATATTAGTTGGCAAAAAACCTGAATCAATGAGCCAAGATGAAGCTGACGATGTAAACACTCATGTAGAACAAAAACAAGGGTATCAACAATCCTAAGTTTCCACGTATTATCCACATAATATGGAAGATCGAAATTCTTGACCGCTTGCATGATAAGTGGTGTTGAACTCACATCATCACATCAACCACGTTTTCTATTCAGTAGAAGACAGCTTAGAAATTTGAAATTTACATGTTGCATTTGGATTATCAGCTGAAACCATATCCAGATAACCTGTAACAGACAAAAAAGAAGATAGAAAAGAGTGAACCTAGTGTCATCACAAAAATAAATTGCAGGGACACTGAAAATATGAAATTGCTATAGCAAATAAGAAAAGGTTCGAAAGCCAAAAGTAGGTTCCATGAGGGCATTATTTTCCAAATTGCTATACCATCATGCTTAAACTTCGCAAATTCAATAAAAAGGAATATTTTCCAAATAAGAAAAATTCCGGTGATAAAATGCCAGGTATCAGCATTATTTACAGCCCACATGAGGAAAGGTAGGTATTTATTACAAAAACCACAATATTGCCTCTATAGCCCAATTTATAAGCCCTTGTAAGATGTACTCCCTCAGTAAAAAATATATGGTGTATTAGTTTTTTGAAAGTCAAACATGTAAATGTTTGACCAAGTTTTTAGAAAAAAGTATCAATATCTCAATACCAAAATTGTATCATTAGATCCATCATAGAAAATATATTTATTTTATATTGTAGATATTGATATTTTATTCTATAATCTTGGTCAAACATACACAAGTTTGACTTGCACGAAAACTGATGCACCTTGTATTCTGAAATGGAGGGAGTACCAAATTTGTAACATATTTGTCGTTATTAAGAACTTTGGGGAACTTACGAGATAGGGAAAATATTCTGGATTAACAACATGGCAATCCCAAGTCCCAAGCATGGCAGATAGTTAATAACACGGTTTAATTAACTGAAAGAAGTATTAAGCCATCTGGATTAACAGCATGGCAGTCCCAAGTCTTGTTTAAAAACAGTCATGTCTAATTACACCTCGTTTGGATGTCAATGTTTGGGCTAGAAATCGGTGACTTAGAAGGCAGGAGCGAAAACCGCCGTTTGCATGTTTCCTGTCAACCGCCGCCACCTTTAGTTCTTTTTCTCTGGTACATGTGAATCTCTCCCGATCTTGCATGCTGCATGTTTCTTTTGGACTTGGTCCATTGCATGTTTCCTGTCGACCACCGCCACCTTTAGTTCTTTGTCTACATGTGAATCTCTCCCGATCTTGCATGGTGCATGTTTCTTTTGGACTTGGTACATTCGTTTCTGTTGAGTATCGTGATTAGTTAGGAAACATAGGATGGCTAGAAATTATTCTGGCTTGTTTTGTACTCCCAAGTTGATCGTGTACTCCTATATATATGCCCACGAGGATCAAACAATAAACATCTATTCTACCAATCCCCCTCTATCCCTTCTAACATTGATATCAGCCTAAACCTGGGCATGGGCAGCCCGGTGACCCGGCCCGAAAAACCCTGGCCGGGCTTTATGTTCAGGCTGGGCTCGGGCTTCAAAACTAGGCCCGGTAGTCTTTTTGGGCCGGGCTCAGTCTTGAGAAGACAGCCATTTTACACGGAGGCCAGCCCAAAATCCATCTTTTTAGTCCATTCAGGCCGGGCCCAAAATCCATCTTTTTAGTCCATTTGGGCTGGGCTCGGGCTTGGGGTTTTCAGTTCGGGCTTTCTCAAGCCCGGCCAGGGGTATGCCCAGGTTTATATCAGCCTAACCGATCCAACCCTAGCCACAGGGCTGGCCCTGAGAGGGGGCAGGGGGTTGGCCGCACCGGGACCCCAAAATTCAGGGGCCCCCACCTAGGTAAGTAGGCAGCCCATACACACAGCTCCAGCCAGCCCGTGGAAGCTACGCATTGGCCCTGAGCTGAGCATGCAGCGGCTCGCTTAATTGTCAAGCCCCAGATCGTTCCACGACTCCTCGCCCGCTAGCTCGTAGTTGTAGCCTCGTGCGCACAGATCCCTTTTTCGGTTTCCTAATTTGCATCTCAGATCAGATCGCAGGTTCATCTCTTCGCGACGATCGTCACCATGCCCTAATCCTATCTGATCGCCGGTCGCCGCTTCACAAGCGCCGCTCTCCGATCTCCACTCCAGGTGCCTGTTCATATCTCCTCATGGCCTCATCGTCGAGCAGACACGCATTGACGCACACGCCAGTCTAGATTGAGTCATGGCTGAGCGCTCAATCAGGTGATCACCTACAAGTCTCTCATAAAAAAAAGGCGATCACCAACAAGGATCTGACCCATCCGATGTACCTATACGTACATGGCTAAGTAAGTAATTGACCTTTGTATGATGCATAGATTGCACCATTCAACTTTTGATGCCATTTTTTTCAGCATTGTATGTATACATTATTTCATTTGATGAAAATATTTTGTGGATTGATTTAAATTTTTATCAGTAACATCTTGTACATTTGAATTTTAGATGTTTGCATAGAGTCATTGATGATGGATTGATTGGATATTTTGGATATTTTTAGGGATACGTACATATCAGAGATTTGCCCTTTATATGAGTTGAACTTGATAATCAGTAAGATTTAATTGAGTTTGTCTAGTAGCTTTGTAACTCCACACTAGTTTTGGATTAATCAATTTCTTTTTAAATTTATCACATTTATGTCATCCAAGTATGCATTCAAAAAAATGTCAATTTTTTTTTATTAAGTTATCTTATATGGAACCGTTTCGGAACATCTTAAGTGTTTCTTGGTAACATTTTATATATACACACATTGATTATTATTATTGGTATTTATATTACAGGGCCCCGGGTTAAAGTTCCGCCCCGGGCCCCCCAAAATCTCAGGACCAGCCTGCCTAACCGCCGCCTCCGGGGTGGTCGGCCTTCATGACCGCCCTTGGGGGCCGCGCCGCCCGTACCTAGGGTTCATCCACCAGTCGTGTTGACCAGCAGCCCTAGAGTCGTTTTCCCGATATTTTGATCCAGGTTTTCTCTCTCTCGCCGGTCACTTTGATCAGCGTTTTCTTTTTGGTTTTCCGGTCTAAGATCGTAACTCCGCCTATGTTGTCTCAAGATAGTCGATCCCAAGCCCGGGTGAAGTACATTACCCTCATCAAGGATATGTACGATAATGTTGTGACAAGTGTTCGAACAAGTGATGGCGACACTGATGACTTCCCGATTAAGATAGGACTGCATCAAGGGTCAGCTTTGAGCCCTTATCTTTCTGCCTTCGTGATGGATGAGGTCACAAGGGATATACAAGGAGATATCCCATGATGTATGCTCTTTGCGGATGATGTGGTGCTAGTCGATAATTGTCGGACGGGGGTCAACAGGAAGTTGAAGTTATGGAGGCAAACCTTGGAATCGAAAGGTTTTAGACTTAGTAGAACTAAGACCGAATACATGAAGTGCGCTTCAGTACTACTAGGCATGAGGAGGGGGATGTTAGCCTTGATGAGCACGTGGTGCCTCAGAAGGACACCTTTCGATATCGATGAAGATGTGAACCATCGAATTAAAGCCGGATGGATGAAGTGGCACAAGCTTCTGGCATTCTCTGTGACAAGAGGGTGCCACAAAAGCGAAAAGGCAAGTTCTATAGGACGGCAGTTCAACCCGCAATGTTGTATGGCGCTGAGTGTTGGCCGACTAAAAGGCGACATGCGCAACAACTAGGTGTGGCGAAGATGCGCATGTTGAGATGGATGTGTGGCCACAAAAGGAAGAGTTGGGGTAGCGCCAATTGAAGAGAAGCTTGCCCAACATCATCTGAGATGGTTTGAGCATATTCAGTGCAGGCCTCCAGAAGCCCCAGTGCATAGCGGATGGCTAAAGCATATGCTAATAATGTCAAAAGAGGTCGGGGTAGACCGAACTTGACATGGGAAGAGTCTGTAAAGAGAGATCTAAAGGATTGGAGCATCACCAAAGAACTAGCCATGGACAGGGGTGCGTGGAAGCTTGCTATCCATGTGCCAGAATCATGAGTTGGTCGCGAGATCTTATGGGTTTCACCTCTAGTCTACCCCGGCTTGGTTGGGACTAAAGGCTTTGTTGTTGTTGTTGTTGTTCCGATCTAAGATCATTTTGCGTCGCCCGCCGCTGCAGTCGACACACGCGCATCTCTACTCCGACCCCGGCACGACCACTCGGCCTCCTCCCCGACCAGGCGGCCTTGCGCGACCCGGCGGCCCGTCCCGGCCTTTACACGC
The DNA here is from genome assembly GCF_904849725.1 of Hordeum vulgare subsp. vulgare. NCBI lineage: Eukaryota > Viridiplantae > Streptophyta > Magnoliopsida > Poales > Poaceae > Hordeum > Hordeum vulgare. The sequence goes on along the minus strand of NC_058523.1, from coordinate 229,151,635 downwards.
GTCAACCCGCCCTGCGCCGGTCGTCGTCGCCCTCATCTGATCAGGATCCATCATCACCTCACCTCCACCCCGCTCGGATGTATCTGTCCGCCAGCTCTAGCATCGCGTCGCACATGATGTGTGGACGGACTGCGTTGTGATGGACTGCATCTGTCCACGACTGTTCGCGCGTCCGCTCGGCGTGGCCTCGGTGGCTTGGCCACCTCATCACCGACCCACAACCCCGACCTTGTGAGCAGCCAGATTGATCACCTGGTCGCCACTCCGCTCCATCCGCGCCGCGTGACCAACCTAGCTACTCGCTTGTGTGCGCCTCTCCAGGTCCTGTGAAGATCGTCCCCAAGTCCAATGCGCCCCTCCACCGATCGAGCATCGGGTTGCCGTTGTGTCGCCCCGCCGGGCCGTGCGCCCAGTGGTTCTCCCCGCGTTTGCACCAACCCGCGCGCTACCACTACGTCGCCCCTTCAGGCCGTATTGTCGTGGCCCACGATTGTCCGCTCCAGGTCGTCCCCATGGTTGCATGGACCTCGCGCTGCCGATGCGTCGCCCCATCGGGCCGTAGCGAGCGAGGCACGTGGTCTTCGCTGCCGCCCGAGACCGTCCCCACGGCTACACCGATTCGTGCACCGCCGTTGTGTCGCCCCTTCGGGCCATAGCGCCACGGCACGCGGTCCTTGCTGCCACCCCGAGGCCATCCCCGCGGCTGCAATGACCCTCGCGTCAGCGTTGCGTCGCCCCATCGGACTATAGAACCACAGACCGGTGCACCACTACTTCGACACCACTGCGCCCATGACTAACTCGGCGCCTCCTTGCGCCCACAGCTCCACGACAACAACTCAACACCGGCCACCCCGACTCGATATCGACCACGGCTCTCGGCTACCTCGACAATGGCAAAAAGGGCTACCACCTTGCTCGAGCAATCTCATCGGTTTCCACTCTAGCCACGACTTCCACGATGCATCAACCGTTACGACTGTGGAAGGGATGTTCGTCAGATTCTTCTCCAGTCTCACCGTGTGCGTCGCTACCGTTGTGACTGCAGGGGGATGTTGAGTATCATGATTAGTTAGGAAACATAGGATAGACTAGGAATAATTCTAGCTTCTCTTGTACTCCAAGTTGATCATGTACTCCTATATATATGCCCACACATATGCCCACGGGGCTCAAGCAACAAACATCGATTCCACCAATCCCTAATTCCCTATCTATCCTTTCTAACAGTTTCGAAGACAGGCCAAACAGATTTCTGAATTTAGGGAAGGCTTAGTTTCAATGTCACTGATTCTTTGGCACCCAAACAAAAATAAAATAAAATTCGACCCAATACCAATTCACCATTTGAAATAAACCGTGTTGCCATTTCCACAAACCCAATTCAATTAGGACATCCAAATGGACCATTAATGAACTTAGCATGACAAATAAGACTCCCGAGTAATTCCAATGGCATAGTACACATTTTCCCTCTTCTTAAAACTTTTTCTCCTTGCGCTTGACAATGTTGGTTCTGCCTCTCCGCCATAACTGTTCTTCACACAACAACGTAGGAGTGTTTCAGGAGGCATCTTCACTACCGACATTATATCATTAGAGCACTGCAGACGCTCTATCTTGTTATTTCGGTTGCTAGGTCCCCTTGACTTGATTCTGGATTTGGGTTGTTGACATAGTTCAACTGTGGTCTAGATTTTGTACTTCAATCTATTTATTTATTCTCTTGATCTTCAGGTGTTTTACTCTAGCAACTCTACTGTTTGGACACTACCAATCGCTATAGAAATAAATATAGCGTAAACCTAGAAGCAGTGACAAACTACTAGGATGCGACCAAACATGCTAGAAGTGAAGAAGAATAAATATCACCAAGACATCAGCATAGTTGTCCATAACATAGAAACATGAAAGGTGTAAGAACATAACAACAACAGAAGTAGTCTCACCAATGGTTACTAAATAGACCGGCATGAACATCGAGACTAACTGATCTGAGTGCTAAAGGTGGTTTGAAGGTCCTGGGTTGGGATCGCCAAGCCATGGTGTTTTGGAGATTGATACATTCTGCCTTGGGGCACCAGCATGGCCAAACGATGTTGATTGCAGCAATCCGCCAGTGCTAGCAATCACTCTCTGCAACAACGTAAGAAAGAAGAAAAATTATAACCAAACAGTATAAACCAAACTTCTACCAGGAACTTATGTCAATGCCCTTCTTCACTACATGAATTCTCATCTCTGAACCACCACTACCACGCACTTCGATCTCCTTCACCAGTAAGCCTCCCTCCAGTTCCTCCTGTATACGCGATCAAATCGATATCAGCCACGATTCCCGTCTCATTTTGGGCTCCATCACTCGTAACACCTCCGCCATGCCAAAGTTCAACACCACCACCACCACTTCTGCTTGCGACATCACCACTCCGACCACCACTGACCCGTATGATCCCTGCCAGTGGATTTGTATTGTCGTCCTAGTCCACTTTCTTGGCCTCTCCCAACCCCAACGGCTAAGCACAAAATTCTCCATGGCTGCACTAGTTCCTCAGTTCTCCCTGCTTCTCTCTCACACACATCGGCACGGCTATTTTGGTCATTTCATTAATTGCTAACAGCAAGAAGAGAGAGTAACGGTTGAAAATCTATGGCAATGGCAAAAATATATAAATGATTGAGAGAAGGGTATCATTTGTATAAATTTATGCCAATATAAAAAGAACGAGTTGCAGAGATCCAACAATCTCATACGTTCAAACACGCCTATCCAATGGTCTATGTTTTCCCCGGTGTTTAGCGCTAAATATTTAGTACTAAACAAGGTTAGCACCCTCCCCTAATTGATATTATACCTGATATCATGTCAGCGCCAACCAATTAATTTATATTACCTAATATCAACGTGCAATTAAAATCTTGCCAAATATTAGTGTGTGATGTAATTAATATATTGCCTAATATCCCCTCAAAAAAGTATTGCCGGTTATCAACGTGCATTGCACGTACACGATATTAATAGAACAACAGCATAATGAGAGGACAGACTGTCGTAAATTCCTCAAATTTAGTTTAGTAAACTACAACTCCTGTTCATGAAACTTCATGAGAATTAAAAATTACTGTTGTGACAAAAACTCTGTTGTGCATATTTCATCAGCAAGAAACAGAAAAGCATACCAATTTATCAGAATGTCGATTATTTGAACGGCTATTCTCAGCAGTAGATCTTATTTGCATTCTGATTGCTGGGCGTTGTTCTGCTTCAAGCTGACAAGAAGCTTCAGCTGCATGTAAACCACTTACTGAAAATTAAGTGCAAACCATGATGTAGTTCCAACCTACAAAAGGTATCTTAAAGGGACAATACCAATATGATTCGAGGACCATATGTTGCAAGGTCAACAAATACACGTGATACTTCCAAGTTGCCAAAATATCAGGAAAACAAATCCCAATGTACATAGTGTGATAGCACTTACAAATTGACGTGACAAAAATGTCCATCTGTTTGCTGTACAAAAATAGTTATTTTTTGTGTACACTAGTGTACTGTCAAAAACGCTCTTTTATTATGGGGCGGAGGGAGTAGTTGCTACATTAGCCGCTGATACCTTGTACATCACAATACGCACTACTTTACATACAATTGCGGATACTCCATACTGTACATCCAGGATTCTTTTCGAAAAAACTACCAGTGAGCATTCTAAAAACAAATGAAAATTCCAACTGATCATGAAAGATAAATACCATAGTTCCAAAAATGTATACGAATATGACCGAGAAGTTTTTTGCAAGGCATTTGACCAGCCAATATTTTAGGACTTCTTAATCAAGCATATAACTCACTACAGCAAGGGAAATTGTAGTGCTGATACAGCAAAATTTCTACCTTGGTGTTTGTCCATATTCTTTGCAACCGGCCTGCTACTTACACCAGGATCTTGCTGTAATTGGCAGGATAGAGGGAGAGAGAAAATTCAGTGAACACGCTAAAATAGGGTTCACAAATACTCCCTCCGTGCCAAAATTATTTTGGAACGGAGGGTGGGAGGATTTTCTATCAATAGTTACCACAACTCGTTTAAAGTTTTACTGTGTAAAATTATTTTGATATTTTGTTATTTTTGCCGAGGGCACAAAAACTCATATTTCCCAATCAGTTCGTTGGATTCTCTTACATCACTCATGATGTTCCAGTATATGTTTCATTTTATTTTTTTGAGAACTTTAAAACTGTTAAAAACTCAACGAGCCGTAACAGGTTCCCCAGAAAGCATTGCTACAGATAATTTTACCTAGTTTCAAACTCCCTCCGTTCCATATTAGTTGTTGCTCAAATGGATGTATCTGGCACTGAAATACGTCGAGATACATCCGTTTCGAACGGAGGGAGTAGTTTAAGATGCATTAGTTTCTAACAATATTTCATCATCTTAAAAGAAATATGAAGCACATTATACCTGTTGAGCCTTCACCTTCTGGGTTTGCTTACACTTCAACAATGTCCAGTCAAAGACATGATCGAATTGGTACCCTGCGGCCGGCGAAATAATTGAACAACCCTTCAACAATTGCATGCATATCTTAGAATACATTATAAAGATGATACAATAGTGCTCCTGAATGCTATACCTTCACGGTCCGACAGGTCCCTAAAGAGCCGTCGAAGAAAACTGTAGTCTGGCCGTTGTTCAAATGTCAATGAATGGCAATAGTGGAAATAAGAAGCAAATTCCACAGGATGGGATTTACACAAGACCTGTAACAGGAAAATCTATTAGCAGTCTCCAGCAATTGGCTTTAAAAAGCAGAAAGACATGTGAGCTTAAACAACCTCGATAGGTGTTGAAAGCTTCTTCTCACTTATTTTGTCATATTTCTGCTTCTTTGTGGCAGCTTTTAAACCCTGCCAAGGAAGACTGAAGAAAACATATACAAAGTCACACAGAGATCGTATATAAGGAAAAATCAGTAGTCGCTCTTCTCCTAATACAAAATGACACACAATGGATGCGCGTTTGAGAAAATTACAGGAGGTATGCCAAATTAAGATAAAATAACAAAAATGGTAATACAGTGTGTATGCTCACGCGCGCACACACACATAAATACAATGCATACAACCAGGTGTATTTACACCCAAGCGTTCCATATATTTTAGGTAGAGGGTATCTACGCATAGTATAAAGGGAAAGCCTTGGCGCAGCGGTAAAGCTGTTGCCTTGCGACCAATGAGGTCACAGGTTCAAGCCTTCCCCGGACCCTGCGCAAGCGGGAGAAATGTGCACCAGGCTGCCCTATTTTTTATATGTACGCATAGTATGTGGCATATGAGAACACTTTTGGTAGCATATAACTATATATATGACTTTTTAGGTAGTATGTACCATTTCTTTAGAAAATACTGCTTCATACATACAAATACGAAGGTGTTTTCAAAATATACCAAAAAGTATGGACTCATTTCCAACTTTTTCATGTAGCTTGCTTTGGAAAATCTAAGATACAACATGCTCAAAATGAAGGGCAACTCCAACGTAGTGCATCTAAGTACCGGTAAACGCCCGGACCACGCGGTCTCTAACACTCTAGGCCATCCAACACCGTGCACCAAACGCCCAAAATCCCTCACATCGAAAGCAAAGCTCAGCGAGGTTTGCGGACGTCCAAACCTGCACCACATAGGCCTCCGACACCCCCAGCCCACAACCACAAAACCCTCTCTCGTTTTGCTCCAACCACATTCCGCTCTCAATGCCACATTCATGTCAGTCCATAGTGGACGTGTCCGGTCAGTGTCGCATGCCGATCGCGCCATGTGCGCTCGCTCTCCTCACCACGTTATTGTCGGTTCAAAACGGACGTGACCAGGCGCGACGACGGGACAGCTTCCTACCGCAATCAAACGGGTTGGCCGTCCGTCTGCCTACCCGACATTCACACTGGCGCGCGAACGAGAAGACAACTCCAGTGGAACGCGTTCAAACCGTCGCTCCATCGGCCACGGCACAAACTGCATCACCTCCAAGCCCCATCTCCATCACCCGAGCCATCACCTCCAAGCCCCATCTCCATCGCCCGAGCCGCCGGAACACCACCCCTTCCCTTCTTCCTTCTTCGACCACCACGAGCAATGGCTGGGACCTGTCGTGGGTGGTGTAAGACCCTTTTGACGCAGTACGGCCACGAAATCGCGACCGAGATGGACGCATGGCGTTCTCGACAAGTGGACCACATTATGGCGGCGCCTTCGAGCTCTCCTGGGGAGGAGCTCGGACGACGAGGACACAACGATGAAGGTGACAAAGAAGGAGCAGCAGTCGCCCACGCCGGTGGCCGGGTTCACCATGAAGAAAGCGGAGGAGCACTACGACCGCGTCATGACGAAGCCGGAGGAGCAGACGCCGTTGATGTCCGCATTTCAGATGCTATAGGAGGAGCAGCGGTACAACCTACAGCTCCTCGAAGAACATTGGCGGAGGACCAGATTAAGGGCGTGCAGGTGCCCGATCAAGCCGTCGCAGCCATGGTCGCGACAGACCCAGGCTTTGTGGACATGCAGCGGGCGGTTATCGAATCTATGCGCAGCGCCTACACCATCCGACACGAGCGGTGGCAACTCCTCGTCATAGAGGCAGAGCACAACCACCTCTTCAACCAAATCGTGGCAGAGGCGGCACAGGCGGTGGGAGATGCGACCAGTACCAGCATCGACGGCTCCGCATCGTTCACGCCGCACCGCAACAACCACGTGGCCGGACCGTCCAGCTCGATGGTCGACCTCAGCGGCTACATGCAAGGCCAGACAGACTACGACAAAGAGTAGGACGTGGGACACATGCCCACGACCGACAGAGTGGACTAGGATTAGATCATTTTGCTATGTAAAAAAGACCCAATTATTAAATGAAAACTAGTGTCTGCTGACCATCCCTTATCCTCTGTTTGCGGATGTTTGTTGTGTCCGTGATACGTGGGTGTAACCACCTCCGGTAGTAGGATGTATTTTTGGCAAACACATACATCGTTGGTTTTGGTGTTCCAACATACATCGTTGGTTTTGGTGTTGCAAGGGGCTACGATGTCTCAACCACGAAATGACATAAACCTAATAGATGAATTCAGCTTAAAAAATAATTACCACATATACTTAGCTACCTTAATGTTGTGTTCAAATTAATCTTTTATTTGTTGTGGCATCCTGGCATTACATATGTGTGGGTGTGGTCTTGGTATGTTTAAATCAACATCAAAGCAAGCTGATAGTGATGGCAACACAGGGATCAGACGTAGATAGGCCTACATTGCTACTTAACAGAAAAAGTGTCAGCAACACATGGTTCACAATAATGAACATGAATGCATTCCAGATGTATAGGCCTAAACTGCGACGTAACACAAAGATTTCAATAACGAAAATGGCTACAATTGCAGATATCTTTTACTCAGTGATGTACGTATAGTTTGTCCACAGAACAATCATACCTTCCCCTTAGAAAATACAACAGAACATATCCAATGGACTCCAGATCATCCCTTCGGCTTTGCTCTGGTATGTGGTAACAGAACTAAATTAGTAATATATGTCAAAAGATAGCAACAAAAAACAATTATGGTAATGTCCCAGCAGAATAATGAGGTCAGCATGCAGGCATCTAAATTGATAGTATACAGAAATAAAAGGCCATAGTACTCACCAATGCCAAGATGAGTGTTGCAACTTGCATAGCGAGCTGTGCCAGTCAAATTTTTATTTTCTCTGGAAAATGTGAGTATGTTACGAATACTCAGACAACACATGGAATACCAAAAAAAAATGAGAAGATCAAATGAACGAGAAAAGCAAATGCAAGATAATTCTACATCTATTTTTGGTTCTAAATTATCACTAATTCACCTATAGGGTATATGGCGATTCGTGGTTGAGTCACGGTATCGCTTGGCAAGTCCGAAGTCAATGATGTAGACCTAGGAGTTGGATCAGAAGTTAAACATATAATGAATACATATGGCATAAGTATCAGCAGACAGCTTGTACAGACCTGGTTGGCTTTCCGACCAAGGCCCATAAGGAAGTTGTCTGGCTTGATGTCCCTGTGCAAGTACCCCTTAGAATGCAAAAACTCTATTCTTGTTATCTACAGTGGTAAATAAGTAATCAGCCGTAGGCAAAAAACTACAACAATCAAATCCAGACAACATATAAAAACTCCACTTCAAAAAACAGTATGAATATATAAAACGTAAAGCAATAAATAGTTGCAATCAAGCATGGTTTCAGCATGAATAAGCAATAAACATAACCATGAAAGAAAAATTGCAAGGTAATCAAATGTTTGTTGAGGTAAACTGTACACCTGATCTCGAAGTAGAAACAAATTGTTTCAAAAAAGTGATGTCTGGCCTGTACCTTTTGTTGCAGATTTTCATCTTAAGTACTGAGTTACGGAGTAAGACCACTATAAACAAGTCACAGACATAACTCAACAGAAAATTTTGAAAACAATCACAGCTGCATCACCGATTAACTACTAGGAAAGAGAACAAAGAGATGGAAGCTGTGTATGAGCTACAGAGTAAAACCCTTATCAACAAGTCACAGACGGAACTCAATAGAAGAAATTTGAAAACAATCACACCTTTATCACCAATTCACCACTAGGAAACAGAAAAAGGACATGAAGACTGTTTCTTCTTATTACCATCTGATCTGCCAACATCAAAACTGTCTTCAGTGAGAATCTCCGGCCACAATAAACAAACAGATCCTCAAGGCTTGGCCCAAGCAAATCAATAACAAGAACATTTTCTTCGCCATCAATACCACACCATTTTATGTTTGCAATACCAGCTACAGCAATCCACGAGTACCAGAAGTTACCACCTTAGCTACGATTCAGCAGTTGATGCAATAAGAAAATAATCACGGTTTAAACACATACTCCCTCCCTGAAGAGCATTATACAGTTTGGCCTCGTATAACAATTGGGGATGGTTGGTTTTGCTGTTTTCCTGAACAAAGCAACGCAACATAAATCAGAAAATAGTGGGACTGCAAAAACCAAATAAATGTTACTGAACTTTTTTATAAATATATATTAATTCATAATATAAAATGTTACAAAATATTTACACCATTTGTTCCTAATTCTAGTGAAGAACTGTGAAGAAATCACTAAATCCAGGGCCAAGCAAAAAAATTGGAAAAAGAACAAGCAATGCAGCCACAAAGTCAACAAAAAAAATTATGGGAGTATTTTATCAATGCAAATCGCTTCAAGTTATACAACAACAACAACAAAGCCTTTAGTCCCAAACAAGTTGGGGTAGGCTATAGGTGAAACCCATAAGATCTCGCGACCAACTCATGGTTCTGGCACATGGATAGCAAGCTTCCACGCACCCCTGTCCATGGCTAGTTCTTTGGTGATGCTCCAATCCTTTAGATCTCTCTTTACGGACTCTTCCCATGTCAAGTTCGGTCTACCCCGACCTCTCTTGACATTATCAGCACGCTTTAGCCGTCCGCTATGCACTGGGGCTTTTGGAGGCCTGCGCTGAATATGCACAAACCATCTCAGACGATGTTGGACAAGCTTCTCTTCAATTGGCGCTACCCCAACTCTATCTCATATATCATCATTCTGGATTCGGTCGTTCCTTGTGTGGCCACACATCCATCTCAACATGCACATCTCCACCACACCTAGCTGTTGCACATGTCGCCTTTTAGTCGGCCAACACTCAGCGCCATACAATATTGCGGGTCGAACCGCCGTCCTATAGAACTTGCCTTTTAGCTTTTGTGGCACCCTCTTGTCACAGAGAAGCTTGGCGCCACTTCATCCATCCGGCTTTAATTCGATGGTTCACATCTTCATCGATATTTCCATCCTTCTGCAACATTGACCCCAAATAATGAAAGGTGTTCTTTGAGGTACCACCTGCCCATCAAGGCTAACACCCCCCTCCTCCTCGTGCTTGGTAGTACTGCAAGCGCACCTCATGTACTCGGTCTTAGTCCTACTAAGTCTAAAACCTTCCGATTCCAAGGTTTGCCGCCATAACTTCAACTTCATGTTGACCCCCCTCTGACTATCATCGACTAGCACCAAATCGTCTGCAAAGAGCATACACCATGGGATATCGCCTTGTATATCCCTTTTGTGACCTCATCCATCACCAAGGCAAAAAATAAGGGCTCAAAGCTGAACCTTGATGCAGTCCTATCTTAATCAGGAAGTCATCAGTGTCGCCATCACTTGTTTGAACACTTGTCACAACATTATCGTACATGTCCTTGATGAGGGTAATGTACTTTGCTGGGACTTTGTGTTTCTCCGAGGCCCACCACATAACATTCGCGGTATCTTATGATAGGCCTTCTCCAAGTCAATGAAGGCCATATGCAAGTCCTTCTTTTGCTCCATATATCTCTCCATAAGTTGTCGTACCAAGAAAATGGCTTCCATGGTTGACCTCCCAGGCATGAAACCAAACTGATTTTTGGTCACGATTGTCATTCTTCTTAAGCGGTGCTCAATGACTCTCTCCCATAGCTTCACTGTATGGCTCATCAATTTAATTCCACGATAACTCTGAACATCCCCCTTGTTCTTGAAGATTGGTACTAATATACTCCGTCTCCATTCTTCTAGCATCTTGTTTGCCCGAAAAATGAGGTTGAAAAGTTTGGTTAGCCATGCTATCGCTATGTCCCCAAGGCCTCTCCACACCTCAAAGGATACAACCAGGGCCCATCGCCTTGCCTCCTTTCATCCTCTTTAAAGCCTCCTTGACCTCCGACTCCTGGATTCGCCGCACAAAACGCCTGCTAGTATCATCAAAGGAGTCGTCCAGACCAATGGTAAAGCTCTCCCTCTCCCCATTGAACAGCTTGACAAAGTACTCCCGCCATCTATGCTTAATCTCCTCGTTCTTCACCAAGGGCGTGTTTGGTTGCCTGGCTGGTACCTGGCTCGCACCCGCCATGCAAAATCAAGTGTGTTTAGTGGCCTGTGCGGCCTTCTCAGCCTGGCCCAACTGATGCAAAAAAGGCCTCCCAGCCAGGCTGAGGGGCACGCAGGAATCGGCCGTAGCTCCGAGCCTGGCTCGCACTTGCAACCGCAAATCTCGCCGTCTCCTTTTCCTCCTCCTATTTCTCACGCATCAGGGGCAGGGGCAGCCGGAGCCCCAGCCGCCGCTTGTCGCCGTCCCCGTCGGCTAGTGAGCCACCATCGGCCGCCTCGCCACCGGTTGCCGCACCGCCATGCCCCCCTCCCCCCGCCTCCCGTCGATCTCCGGCCGCCAGCCCCGCCGCCGAGCGCCTCCCGTCGGTCTCCGGCCGCCAGCCCCGCCGCCGAGCGCCTCCGCTCCCGTCGCCCCGATCTGGATCGGGGAGGGAGATTGCCTCGCCTCGCCTCTGGTCGGGGAGGGAGATCGCCTCACCTCACCTCGCCTCGCCTCTGGTCGGGGAGGGAGATCGCCTCGTCTCTGGTCGGGGACGAGCAGCTAGCCGTGGTTGAACTGAAATCTCGTTCCAGTTCACAGACTTGAGCTCAAATGCAGTCTACCAAACATCATCTGTTGTATATAGCATCTCTCATGTAGTAATATCACACAGTCCACCAAACACACATCTCAACCAATCTCTGCATCAACTCAACCAGGCCACACTCACCCAGGATCCCCCATGCGATGCAGGCTAGAGCCACCCAGCCAACCAAACACGCCCCAAGAGTTGCTCTGCTCCGTCCTTGATGCACTTGATTTGGTCAACATCCCTCGTCTTCCTCTCTCGGATCTTGGCCATCTTATAGATGTCCCTTTCGCCTTCCTTCGTGTCTAACCGTTGGTAGAGGTCCTCATACGCCCGACCCATTGCTTCACTCACAGCTCGCTTTGCGGCCCTCTTTGTCATCTTGTACTTGTCTATGTTGTCTACACTCCTATCTAGATATAGGCATCTGAAACAATCTTTCTTCTCCTTAATTGCCTTCTGGACATCATCGTTCCACCGCCAGGTATCTTTAGCTTCTCTTCTACTTCCCCTGAACACTCCAAACTCCTCTGAGGCCACCTTACGAATGCAAGTCGCCATCTTCATCCACATGTCTGCATCACCTCCTTCCTCCCAAGGGCCCTCCTTAATGACCCTCTCCTTAAACGCCTGAGCTACCTCCCCCTTGAGCTTCCACCACTTTGTTCTAGCGACTTTGGCACGCTTGTCCCGCTGGACACGAATCCGTAAGCGGAAGTCAGCAACCACAAGCTTATGTTGAGGGACAACACTCTCTCCAGGGATACCTTACAGTCTAGGAATGCACGCCTGTCTTCTCTTCTCGAGAGGATGAAATCAATCTGGCTAGAGTGTTGCCTACTGCTGTAAGTCACTAGATGTGATTCTCTCTTCTTAAAGAGGGTGTTAGCTATGATCATGTTGTAGGCTAGCACAAAGCTTAAGACATCGTGAGGCAAAGTATAACTGTGTACGTTAAGTGTAAGTGTTAGCTCTTAATCATATCTCGCGTATACAACCAAACACCGTGTAGTTACTTGAGCCGAGCCAATGCAGGCAACCAAACACTATGCCAAAGTTGCTTCTCTAATGCGAGAGAACTAGATGCAGGCGACCAAACAATGTGCAGATGTTGGTTTAGAGGCTGCATTTCCTTAAACAGCCTCCGGTAAGGCAGGCTAGAGCTATCCAAGCCCGGCTGCAACGGGCGCCAAACATGCCCTCACTGTTTCTCTCATACACACATGCACACATGGAACTAGTATGAAGCTCTGTAAAATTATATCATTAGCAACAAGCTTAGATAGCAAAGGATGGCATGCATCAATATTTATAGCCTGAACAAACGGGTCTATACTACCATCTACTGACTTGATAGCTAAGTCAGGACAGATCTTTTATTTCTTTCTGGGTCCTACTGCCATCTATCTACCTCAAAGTCAAATCAGACTTTGCTTCTCAGTTCTGACTTTTAAACTGGATGGATGTCTTCACTGCTAGCTGCCGCTCCTTGCTGGCATGAAAGCTTCATGCATAGCTAGCTAATTCTGCATGCCATACAGCATCCAGATAACTGATCATGACAAGATTAATACTAACAGTCAATTATGTGGCTTCAGGATAGCCTTGGGAATAAGATGGACGTATTTTACTCAAAAATAACCTATGATACAACAATATATTGCAGAGAACATGATCAGAACATGAGAGATACGCCACTATTTATACAAGAGAACATTAAAAAAAGATTTTCCACTACTTATTCAAGAAAACATGAACAGAAGATGAGAGATACACACTACCTGAACCCAGCCAACAACTCAAAATCACACTAAACCATGAGCATGTTTGTTTTCTATAAAAGGTGCTATATGCAGTACCTAGCCACTGGACAGGAGGGAACCGCCACAACTTTGGTTGTGCGCCCTCCACTGGAGCCTAGCCCAGTGCAGGTGAAGCAGAGGAAGAGGCAACAACAATAATAGAAACCAAGCAGAGAAATTTGCGAACTGGGAGTGAACCCTAAATATAAGCAGATGATATGGCCCATCAAGCCCAGGAAAGAAATATAAGGACAGCAGGTGTAATATTATCATGATATAGAGCTGTTTCATCACATGTAAAAGCCAATTTGTGTTTATTAACGGAAAATTTATATGCCGGTTGCTATATCAAATGATCCCTATCCCTGCCAGTAACGCGACAGTTTCCACTTTTATGCTGTCACAATTCAAATCAAAGCAATGTCTGTATAATCACTAAATAGACCACTATGATGGGAACAGTTAGTTCGAACTGTAACACCCTTCCAATTTCAAAATATTATTGTGTACTTGTGTTGCAGAAGCATCATGCAAGTCACAAAACAGCGCACCCTTCCTTCTAGGCAGAAATAACCCATAACCATGTGAATCCATGAAGTAACTGAAATTGATGTGTAAAAAGTGCTGATTCACCCAAAAAAATAACTTGAACGTGCTGCACAAAGCATATAACAAATAAACACAATGAACTATCTCCAAAAAGAAAACCAACCAGCAAGGAACAATAAGCAGTTCTAAGTTTCTAACCCATCAATCTTACCATAAACTTAAACTGAAAATTAACACTCCTATATCAGGGTATATTCATATACTATATCTAAGATACTCCAAAATGCGTTATATGAAAAAATTGCAAGTAGGCCCATAGTTTTTATTATATTTGTAAAATACGTACATATTTGTACGTAAAAAAGAGTATGCTCAAAATATGATATATAGTACCTAAAATAAAAGTGGGAGTAAATACACCCGATCATAGAAAACATTGGTGGAGCGGCATGTAGGCCAAACTGGACACGACCCCCGCCCCTCAAAGGTGCAAAAGATAAATTAATAGGAATACTTTGGCCCAGCACAGCAGCAGTTAAAGGCTTAAGCCCGCTTGAGTGTGTCCGCATCCATGCCTCCTGCTCGGTAGCGACCTTCCCCATGAGTGCGTACGCATCCATGCCTCCAGCTCCAGCCAGCTTCCGTGAGTCGATGGCAAGTTGACGACCTGGCCTCCTTCTCGGCTTCTCGGCAGTTGCAGCCAGTGGCGATTCTACTGAGCAGGCATCAACAGGCTGAAGCCTGCCCTCCGAAATTAAAATTCAGCCTATCCCAGCCCATCTCAGCCTAGTTTCAGCCCATCTTAGTCCAGATTCAGCCCTTGTACTGAAGTTGAGCCTGCCCTTCAAATTCGTCCTAGATACGCCACTGGTTGCAGCCACACCGCCCACCCGCCGGCAATGCACGATGGCGCCGCACAAAGAGCCCTAGACCACAACCTACCCCTGGTTTTGGTTAGGTATCTCCGATACACCGATTAGTGTAAATGCCCAAGTTCGAGTATGTCCTGTTCTGAATGCCATGTAACCAGTTTAGCTGTTCTGGACTTCTCGTAACCTAGATATAAATTAGTATATTTTTAAAAAGGAGGGGGCGATGAAGAAATTCGAGAGGAAGGATGTGAAATTTTTCTCTTGGGAGTGTATTGTGTGTTGGAGTTGGCCCCCTCTCTTATTTCGGTCATGCTCCGCCACTACCAACGGCTACATCTTCACGCAACTAGTGGCACTAGACGCTGCAAAATCCAAACGGATTGAAGAAAATCCATGGCAAGCGAGGGAGGAGGAACTCACGATCTTGACGGCTACAATCTCGTAAGTGTCGACGTGCGTGGCTTCAGACAGGAGAGAGACGACATCAGATCCATGAATTAATCCAACCACGGAAAAGGATATCGAAGGATAAGGAAAAGATCGAACCGAGATATATCTCCCCGAACGAGCCGCTCCCGATCTTGCGGCCCAGCTTGTACTTGCTACCGACGATCCGATCCATGCTCGCTCGGGGACACGTAGGCTAGGAAGCTAGGGTTTGGAGTTTGGGTGGTACGAGGGGGCAAAGAAGCGGGCTAGAGCTTCTAGAAGGACAGACTGGGTTAGGGCATCGGAATTGATCAGCGTACGATGAATCTATGTACGATTCCCGTCCGACGCTATACTAATCCTCCATTGAATTGAACGGACGGCTCCCGTGCATTGTCGTACGAAAATCGTACAAAAACAGTCCTATGTCACCGGCCTCCAAAAAACTTATATACAGCGCACGTTAGGTTATTTTAGTGCGCCCACGAACATCGGTTCCAGGGATCGCAGCATATTTAACACGGGTGCGGAGCTTTAGTAGCCGCTGCAAATTTAACGTGCGTGCGGCGCTCCAACATTCAAAATACGCATATATAAACATAAATTAATTATATAGATAATATATTTTACATATAGATAATAAAACATAGATAATATATTTTACATATAGATAATAAAATATAGATAATATATTACATATAGATAAAACTAGTTCAACATAAAGATAAATAAACTAGTTCAGCACATATAGATATTAAACCTAGCATATATAGATATAAAACTACTCCAAGTCGTCACTGTGGGCGTTGTCGGAGGTAGATAGAAACGCGTCCTCCCAACGTTCATCGTCGGAGGTGAAGATGGACGGCAAACCGGCTTCGACGGCCCCGCATTGCGATACAGCGAGCAACTTGCGCACACATCTGTCCTACCGCTCCCCGCGACGCCTTGCCGTCCTCTCCGCCCAATACGCGTTCTCGGCGGCGACGTCCTTCGAGTGACGTCGGTGCCACTCCGCCATGCGCCGCTCGTCCTCCTCGGCGACGAGCAGGCGCTGCTGCTGCTGACGGTGCTCTCCACGTTCTTGCTCTATGATCAGACAAGGGGGAGGGGCGAGGTTCTGCGCCTGCTCGCGCGTGGAGACGTCGTGGAAGTTCATCTGTGCGCACGGCCGACCTAGTCGCCACGCCGTCGCGTCGTACGCGCAGGCGGCCTCGTGCGCGGTGTTGAACGTGCCGAGGCCGAGGCGGACGTTGCCGGACCGGATCTCGGCGAGTAGATGCCGGAGGGACGCTCACGGACGCCGCGGTAGCCCGACGATGTACGGCGGCACGACGGCATGACGGCAAAGGGAGCGGCAGAGCAATAGTGCAGAGGAAGAGTCGAGAGCGCGAGGGAGAGGCGCGTGGATGTGTGGCCAGCCGCGTGACGGGCGCGGCATTTTATAGCGCGCTGAAAGCGGCGTGCCGAATCTGGCGCGCGGCCGCCCACTTTCTCCTGCGCGCGCAAAAGTTTACCCCGCGCACATTTTTGCCACGTCCGCTGGAGCGCGCGAATTCGTCCCGCATGCGCTAAAAGTGGTGTTTACCACGCGCGCGCGTTTTTTGCGGCCACTGTTGGAGATGCTCTTAGGACCACCTCTTTCCACCTCTTCACGGCTGGAGTTCCTTTTGGCCGCAGCTTATAGCATCTCCAACCGCGCCCTCAACACGTCCTCCACATTGTGTATTTTTTACGATCGGTGCCGAAAAATCTCTCAAGTCGCGTCCTCAAGACATTGATTTCCGTCAGTTCAACCCACTTTTTGACCCGACGATCTCAGACCAAACTTAGTGCGCTCGGAGCAATTGAGGGCTCCGACGAAAGGGAAAACGGCGTGTGGCCACCAATGTCACGCGAAAAATGTTTTTCCACCTCCAGATTCGTCCCCCGCGCGCACTACGCCTTTCGTCGCCGTGCCGGTTCTGGCTCCGCCCACCTGCCTACCGCCGCTAGAAAGGCCATCTCCCCGCCGAGAAAGAGAGGATTTGCCGCGGCATCGCCCCCCTGTTTTTGGGCAAGCTTCTCCGCACTCCAGCCACGCAAGCGGGGATACGAGCGGCTACGCGCCTACCACGTCCGCCGGGTGTTCGGCAATTTGTCTCGACAATGGACTCTGACGACGAGGAAGCGTCCGCGACGCTGCTGGAGGAGGAAGCTGATACCGATGCCCAGGACGAAGAGCACCTCACGGTCCTTGCCGCTCTGGCCGGTCTGTTCGCGAACAACGCAAAGCCGCGGCGAGGCGGCTCGGTGTCGGGCTAGCTGAAGGCAAAGCAGAGGCGTCGACTCGTAGTCTATTGCTTGCTCTACGCCGACTACTTCGCCGACGCTCCACTGCACAACTAGAAAGTATTTCGGCGCCGTTATCGGATGAGCCGAAAGCTCTTCCTCGGAATTGTGAATTCCGTCCGAAAGTTTGACAGCTATGTAAGTAAAAGAAGGATTGCACCGGCACACTTGGATTTACCTCACTCCGGAAATGCACAACAGTTATCAGGATGCCTGCATACGGAGCTCCAGTGATATACTGGAAGACTATGGACCCATGGTCGAGTCCACCATCATTGAGTGTTTATACAAGTTCCGCAGGGCAGTGGTAGCAGTGTTCGGGCCTCAATACTTGCGATCACCCAATGTTGATGACACTGCTCGGATCCTAGTACAAAATGCAGCAAGAGGATTTCCTAGGTTGCTTGGAAGTATCGACTGCATGCATTGAAAATGGAAATTTTGTCCATTTTCTTGGTAGGGGTGTACAAAGGCGCCAAAGGCGGTGGCACTGTGGTACTTGAGGCAGTGTCCACACATGACCTCTGGATTTGGCACTCCTTCTTTGGTATGCCACGAACTCATAATGACATCAACGTACTGCAGTGCTCGAATGTCTTTGCCAAACTTGTTGAATGTCATGCCCCTCCGGTGAACTTCGAGGTCAATGGGCGCAACTACAACAAGGGATAGTACCTGGAAAATGACATATATCCGAGATGGTCCACATTTGTGAAGACTATCTCCAACTCTGTGTCAGGAGGCAAGAACTCCTACTTTGCCAAGTGGCAAGAGGTTTGCAAGAAGGATGTCGAGCGGGCATTTGGTGTGCTCCAGTCTCGATTTGGTGTTGTCCAGTACCCCGTTCAGACCTGGTCGAAAGATCAAATGTGGAAAATCATGACTTGATGTCTCATCTTGCACAACATGATCATGGAGAGCGAGCACGAAGAGTACTGTTTGTGTAACAGCCCGGAATCGACGCTCCAGAAGATTCCCTTTTACTTCGTTGACATCGTGTATTATTTGTTTGTCGCATTCATCATCACATCATTCGCATCATCCCCATTGCATTGGCACTCCGTTGCCATTGCCGTCTGTTTTCAAAACTTGCATCCGTTGTTAGTTGTCGGTTCTCTCTATTTTTGTCGTTGACCGTTTCGAGACCAACCACACACGCACGTGCCCGCGACATCGTTATTTTTTTCAAAAGTGTGTATAAAATATTCTCGGACTAGGTCGAAACTTGGCGTGCGGTCTTATTTTAATGTAGGGAGACCACCCACCAAATTTAGTCGCAATCAGAGTTCGTTTGATACCCGTACTGTTAAATATATAACGACACTATAGTCGGTTTAATTGTCGGACGTTTCGGTGTTTTAAAACTCGGTCATGGGCTGCACCATTTCCCTCTCATCCCTACATAGCCCATTTACACAGCCCACTAGACCCACCTAGTCACTCCCGCCATTCGTGATCGTCGGATCGCGATCGCACGGACGAGGTCCATCCCACCATAGACCAAACCCTATATAAGAACCACCCCATGAGGAGAGCTCTCTCACTCAACTAGGGGTTCCCCTAGCCAAATTTGCAGCCACCCCCCTAAAAAACTTCACCTGCTAGCTCCACCTCCTCTCTCCCCCGAAATACTACCCATGGCTAAATCTGGACCATTGGATCCCCATACAATGGCCTAAAATCGCTCAATTCCCCACCTACCGGACATGTCTGCGGTCAACTTGGGCATGTTCGGGCGTCCATAGCCTCCCCGCAGCCATGGAGGAGCCCGAGCTCCCCCGGTTACCCAGCCCTCGCTAGCCCCGTCGGAGCCTCCCAGCTGCCTGCCGCCGACAACCACGCCTTGCCGGAGCCGTCGTCGGCCGGTGCTCGCGCCGCCTCGCGCAACCATCACGCCGCCATCGCGCACTGCTGCCTCGCCCGTGCCGTCCTTCGCCATGGCCGCCGCCGCCAAACGTCGCCGCGCCTAGAGGCCTCACCATTGTCCCGCCCGTGCCAGATCCGGCCGACACGACCCTGCCACCCACGGATCCGGCTTGTTCCTCGCCGGCAAGCCATGGCCCCGCCCGCCGCCGCCTTTGGCTGGCGCTGGCGCTGGCCTCCGGCTCGAGTTCGAGCGTGGAAGAGTAGAGCGCGCCGCCTGGACCGCCTCGTGCGACCTGGGCTGCCGGCCTCGCTCGTCACTCCCTAGGTCACGCGCTTCGCCCACTCTTGGGCCGGCCCAGCCGCCGCATCGCCCCGCACCAGTGTGACAGCCCGAGACCGACGCCCAGAAGATCCCCCCTTTTATTTCCGTTTCCGTCGCGTGTTTAGTTTTATTCGTTGCATCATCATTTAGTCTGCATCATCGCATCATGCATGGCATCATGTCATCTGTGTTTTGTCGGTGTTGCTTGCTGCTCCGTGTGTTGGGTGATAGTGCTTCATGAGTGGCGTTGTTTTGTTGGAGTGATGAGAGAGGGTGCGTGAGAGCCACCGCTAAGCCCTGTTGCACCGCGGACCTAAAACCTTCTCTCCCCTCTCATTTCCTTTTTGTGGTTTGGCTAAAGACTTTAGTTTTAACCCCTATTTTAAAAAATAAAGATTTGTCTTCTTTTAAAGAAAAAAATCATTTTATCAAATGTGGGGGCAACCCTTAGGTTTTATTTTATATAATTTCTCCTTTTGTTTCATTTTTAAACCATCTCATTTTCTTTTCTCTTTTAAAGAGCTTTTATTTTATTCTTTAACTAAAAGAGGTTTTATTTTATTCTCTTGTCAAAAGGGGTTTAAATTTTATACTTTTGTAAAAGGGTTTTAATTTAATTCTTGAGAAAAAGGTTTCATTTTATTTTGTTTAAAAAGGCCCAAACTATTTCTTATAGTTGGGGTATTTATTTTTAAGGAGCAAAGGCATTTCTATTATTATTTTAACTTTGTTAAAAATCCTTTTCTTTATGGCGTTTGTTGTTTTATAAAAAAAATCAAACAAGAGGGAGAGAGGCCACTTGGGCCTCCAGACCGGGCCGCAGCCGAGCTGCCGTGGCTAACCTAGCGCAGGCAGCCCCGTTGCGCCTCATCCCTCGTCTCCCTCTCCCCTCGTCCTCGAGCCCGTGCGCCGTCCCCCCATCCTGCCGATCCCCTCTTCCTCCCTCGTCCTTCCCTGTCGCGCCGCCCCTCTCTGCGCCCCGTCGCCCGTGCCCCGCGTGGCACCTCCCTCTGCCCGCCTGCGTGCCGCCTCCCTCTCCCGTGCCGCCCCGTTCCCCGCGCCATGGCCTCGCCCTTCGCCTCGGCCTCGCCCCCGCCATGGCCGCCGCCTGCGCCCTCCGACAGGCCCCGCCGCCACGCTCGCAGCCGCCGCGCGCCGCCCTCGGCCTCGGCTGCGCCTCCCGTCGCCGTTGTGCCCGTCTCCCCGTGCGCCTCGCGAGCTCGCCTGTGCCGCCATGGCCGTGCTGCCGGTGTCCCTCGGCCCTCGCCCCCTGCCCGCGCCGGCTTGCCGAGACGCCGGTTTTGCCTGAGCTGCTCGCCGCGCCGCCTCGCGAGCCGCCGTTCCCCGCGGTACGTCTGTTAGAGCATATATCTCCATATGTGGTTTTGGTAATTGATGACAACTCCTATGGACTAATGGTTGCTTTAAGTTATATTTATAGGATTTGTCCATAGGCACTTCTTGAAGTCCATCTGTTGGGTTCAAGGAGTTTATATGATGACCAAGATGTTATTCAAGGTATTATCCAAAGAATGGTCATAGAAACACTAGGTTGATCAAGATCTCAGACAAAGAGTAAATCAAGATGATCAACACACAAAGCGTACAAGATGTACCGAGAGGGATCAAGTGATCCCATGGTATGGTAAGCATTGTCCATTACGTGTTTGTGTACTAACCCATGGTCTTTGTGAGACTCCTATGTGGGGGTTAGGTGTGTTTTCATTGGGCTTGTGTCAAAAGGAAGATCTCATACAACCCATGAAGGATGACGTTAAGTGGTGATCGTCATCAAGATTGTGGTGTGCAAGTTCAAGCGGATCAACACGAATATATCATTGAAACTATTGTCAATGATCATGTGCTGACAAGGACAACCTCATGTGCTAACAAGGACAAGATCAAGATAAGCATTCTTGAGCACTACATGCTTGATTCTTGAGGATGTTCACATGGTGGACAGGACAAGATCAAGATAAGCATTCTTGAGAACTTCATGCTTGATTCTTGTGGATGTTCACATCGTGGACAAATGAAGATGAATACATAAGCTAGGCTTTCCGCATTGTGTATGGGAAAGCTACTTAAAGACTTCATCATGTCTTGCTTTCAACTTGAGCCAAGAAGGAACAACAACATCAAGCTCAGGTGTAAGGGCTAACTCAAAGGTATCAGTTCCTTTGACGTTAGTTGTGCGGAGTGATGATCAACGAATAAAAGTATACACTCAAGTATAGATCACCATTACTCTTTTATGATTCTTGAGTCCTTAGGGATCCCGCACTATTAAGAGGGGATCACAGGTTTTGCGATGAACTTGCTCAAACCACATCTTCACTTTCTGTTCAGACCACATCTCCACTGCTCTGCTGTTATCTGAAAACAGAACCAGTGCCTCGGACATCCGGCCTCCTCCGGACGTCCGAGGGCCGGACGACCGACAGCTTCGGAAATCCGGAATCCTATACCAGAGAAATCAGAGCCATATAACTCAGACTTCCGGCTCTCTCCGGGCGTCCGAGGCCCGGATAGCCGACACCCGTCGGAAATCCGGAACCTACCACCAGTAGAAGTTGAGATCTATAACTCGGACTTCCGGCTCCCTCCGGACGTCCGAGGGCCGGTCAAGGCTCGGACGACCGACTAGCTTCGGAAATCCGGAGCCCTGCACCAGTAGAAGTTGAGTTCTACATCTCGGAAATCCGGCTCCCTCCAGACGACCGAGCGCCGGACGTCCGACACCCGTCGGAAATCCGGAACCTACCACGAGTAGAAGTTGAGCTGTATAACACGGACTTCCCGGCCACTCCAGACGTCCGTATGCTGATGAATTCAAATATGTTCAGGCACATCTACATGCCTCGGACGACCGACCCCTGTCGTACGTTCGGCCGCTGATGAATTCAGAAGAGTTCCAGTCATGCCTAAAAGTCTCGGACGCCCGGACTTCCGACAACTGTCGGACGTCCGGACCCTGTGTGACTTAAAGTGTCCCCAACGGCTCTTTTTCTCTCCACACTATAAATACCCCCCTCCCACTTCGTGAGAGGGTTGCCTAACACAGTCTTATCCTCATAAGAACACATTTCCACCTCACACACATTTGCTCACTCCAAATCTTAGATCCCAAGAGCATTTGTGAGCCCCCTTTGAGAGTTGTTCCAATCAAAAGA
Source organism: Hordeum vulgare subsp. vulgare (assembly GCF_904849725.1). NCBI lineage: Eukaryota > Viridiplantae > Streptophyta > Magnoliopsida > Poales > Poaceae > Hordeum > Hordeum vulgare. Next base: position 229,128,746 of record NC_058523.1, on the reverse strand, counting down.
TAGATCTTCTCCCTCTCCTTCTCTCAACCCAAGCTATTTGTGATTTGAGCAAGTTTTGAGCATTCCCCGTGATCTTGTTACTCTTGGAGGTTGGAGACTCCTAGGCGGTAGGAGTTCTTCGGAGAGGAATCAATCCGTGTGATTTCCCCCGGAAAAGTTTGTGAGGGTTTGGAAGCCACCTCAAAGGCTTACCACTAGTGGTTGAGAAACGCCTTCGTGGTGTTATCTCAAAGGGAGAATAGGGTGAGCCTTCGTGGCGTTGGTGTGCCTTCGTGGTAACATCCACCTCTCTAACGGTGACTAACTTCCCTCCAAGGAAGTGAACATCGGGATACATCTTCGTCTCAGTGACCTTGGTTATCCTTAACCCTAACTCCTTACTTGTGGTTTACTTGTGTTATTTGAGCATACATACATTGCATATTGCTTGTGCTCATTATATTGTGTTGGCCATTTCTTGTACAAATTAATCATTCAAGCATACCCTCTATATCCACACGTTCATACTTGCAGCCCTTGATATATCGTGTTGATATAGTGTGATCTAGTATCTTGTGTTGTTCACCTACTTGTCGTGTGATATAGCTCAAGTAAGTTTGTGTAACTTACTTGTGCTTGTTAGTAACTGTATTGTGTCCATCTTGGTAGATCGTGTTGTTGATACACGTTGCAGTGCCTAGTGCATTTAGGATTTGTGCTTGACAAGTACCCTCTTAGTTTATTTCCGCATTAGGTTCAAGCCAAATCTGAAGAAGTTTTTTAAATAGCCTATTCACCCCTCCCCTCTAGGCGTCATCGAGGTCTTTTCAATTGGTATCAGAGCTAGGTCTCTCTTTAATTAGGTTTCACGACCTAGAGAGTATCGATGTCGACTATTGGATTAGTGCACAATGGCATCTTTGACTTTGATGGCACAAATTATACCCTATGGAGAATTCGTATGCTTCATCACTTTCGGGCCATGGGCCCAAATACTTTACGAATTGTTCTTGTAGGGATTGCCGACAAAAAGGATGATGCATCTTCATCTACTAATGAAATGTATCTTGATTGTGAGGCCTTTCTTGCCATTCATCGAACCATAAGTCCTGAAGTGTTTAAGTCTATCTCGACTTGCAAGTCAGCTCATGAAGTTTGGACTAAACTTGAAGATATATATGGTGGGTCCAATCTTGATGAAGACGGTATTATGATGAAGGAGTTGGTGCATGAGCTCTTCACTCTTTTCG